>NC_042620.1:217996790-218317239 GCF_901001135.1 Rhinatrema bivittatum
TAACCATCAGGAAAAAGGAGATGATAATGCCCTGTATAGGTCACTGGAGAGGCCTTATCTGGAGTACTATGTTCAGTTTTGGAGACTGTTTCAAAAAGGATAATGACAGGATGGAAGCAGTCTAGCGCAGGGGTGCTCAAACTGGTCCTCGGTCTCCCCCAAGCAGTTGAGTTTTCAGGATATCCCTACTGAACATGCATGAGAAATATTTGCATACATAGGAGGTAGTGCTGCATATATTTATTTATGCAATTCTTATATACCGTTATTCAGAACACAAGGTTCTATCTTTACGGTTTACATGATACAAACTAATAAATAACAGTAGGAAACAGAATAAATACAATAAAACATCAATAAAATAATAAAATGGTTAAAAAAACTATTAGTAGCATAAAACTAAAGATAAGATTAGTATAGTTAAGAATATAAAAGGTAAGCTCATCAAATGGATTGCAGACTTATGTATCATCCTGAGCATTAGTTCCATATGCTTGTTGAAAACACCACGTTTTCAATTCTTTCTTGAATCGCTTCAGGTCATCCTGCACTCTCAATTCTAATGGCAAATCATTCCAAAGGTTCGCCCCGCAACCAAAATGGCCCTCTCTCTCACCTCGCTCAGATGTGCTGATTTGACATTAGGTACCGATAATAATCCTTTGTTGGATGACCTAAGTTCTCCTTGGGGCACATGTAATTTAATTGTAGTATTCAGCCAATCTGTTTTGTCTCCATGTATGATCTTGTGGATCATACATAGGGTTTTATGCTTAATTCTATATTCGAGTGGTAGCCAGTGTAACGATTTTAAGACTGGCATAATGTGATCTCTTTTCTTTGTATTTGTCAAAATCCTTGCTGCTACGTTTTGAGTCACCTGAAGAGGCCGTATAATTGTTTGTTCATTAGAAATATCCTGAAAACCCAACTGGCTGGGGGTCTCCAAGGACCGGTTTGAGCACCCTTGGTATAGAGAAAGGCAATCAAAATGGTGTGGTGTGTATACCAGAAGACTTTAGAGAAGTATGGAGTACCTAAATATGAATATCCTGGATGGGAGAATAGGGGAGATATGATGGACTTTCAAATACTTGAAAGAAATTAATGATGCACAAAAAGCAAACCTTTTTCTGATGGAAAGGAAGCTGTAGAACTGAAACTCCAAGGGAAAAGAATAAGGAGCCATGATCTTCATGGAAAAGGTGGTTGATGTATGGAATGCCTTCCTAGAAGAGGTGATGAAGCCAAGAATAGTAATGAAATTCAAAAGAGAATGGGACACAGAGGATCTTCTAGTGGCTACAGAATGGAAATAAATGGAATAACTTCTGTAAAACAGATTTTACATTTCTGCATGGGAGTACCTGCACAGTGTAGCAGTTACTACACTTAACAGAAAGCACGGGGGTCTGCTGGGCAGACTGGGTGGACCGTTTTGGTTTTTATCTGCCATCATTAACCATGTTACTATGTGCACTATAAAGTGTAAACACATACTAATTGCAAAGAGCATATTAAAATACTCAGAGGATTCTATTTGTAAATGATGCACTCACACATTTTAGTGCATGCTGTTTTCAAGTAGCAGGCACTAATTAAAGAGAAAATCAAATTTGGAAAAAAATGAAAAAATAAAACATTTTCAGTATGCACATCCTTATTATACTCCACCAACTGGGATAGAAGAGAATACAAGATTCTTACTTTGTTCTCTCCAGCACCAATTCTTACCATGCTGAACAAAGCTCTGTCATAATCTAATTAAATAAATAACCCACAGCACTACTGTGGCTGTTGCCTGAATATCCAACCTACTATATCCTAGGTTTTATGCCAATTTGTAATTTATTCAAATAGTGGTCTATAGATATGGTAGCCATTAGTAGTCAAATGTTATATTTGGTAGCCAAAGTATTTAAATTTTGTGGCAGATCATTAAGTCCAGATATTGAGATTTAAATTGTGAGAAATTATTATATATGGAAGATAAAAGGTTTATTTACCAGTTAGAAATTGAAAATCATATTGCAGAAATACTGTTATTTATAGGTAATCTTATCATTGAATCTCAATTTTCTTAAAATATTATCCTGTTTAGTTGGAAGACTGTTTACCATAATATTGAAATTAAAAACATACGAAAAGCAACATTTCTTGATTTGCCTGTAATCATTCAATATTAATGTTTCAGTATGATGAATGGATATATTAAAAATGATCTGTTTAAAACCCTTACTTTCAAGATTTTATGTGCATTGGTCTTCTGTTTAGTTCTAATTCCTTCAAGGAAGACAAGGGGAGATTTACACACATTAAGATGACAATGAATGACCTGCTTACTCAGTACATTTATAACTATGCTAAACTTACCTGACACAATCTCTTAAGAATATTGAATTGTTTTCTACAGAAGACATGTTTTTGATTTTCAGCAGTTACAACAATTTCTCTTTTCAAATATGAATGTAGAAAACAATTTTAAAAAATTCAACTGAGAATACAAACATTGATTTTGCATCCACAAAATTACACAATTTAGTGGCCTTAGCAACTAGGGATGTGCATTTTAAATTAATGCACATTTTGCAACAAGAGTCATTTTTTGGTTCTTTTCAAATGGAAGAAACCAAAATTTGATTTACCTGAAAATATTTGGATATTTTCAGTATAAACAAAAGGGGTCATTACTTACCTTTTGTGATTTTTTACTATAGAAAGGGTCAGTTGCTCCTACCTCACCAGCTCCTGCTACACAATGGCGTTGGCTGGCCCTGAGACTGCACAATTTTCTCTAATGACCGTATATTTTACAGCCATGAAACATTGGCAATGGTCTCAGGGTTGGCTGGTGTCATTGTGCACTGAGAGCTAGCAGGGCATAAGTGACTGGGGAAATTGCTCCTACCCCTTTCTATAGCTACATTGAAGACCCTGCAGAAAGGGTAAGTGGGGGCAGGGGACACCCCAGCTCACTTGTAGGAGTGGGGGGGGGGGGGCCTGGGGAGGACCCATTTTCATTCAAATATATCTTTTTTTAAATTTAATATTTGTTTGGCTCTGAAAACAAACCAAACAAAAACAAACACTAAACAAATGAAAACCCTAATCAACCCCCTCCCCTACCCAAATGAAAAAAATGAACCAGTAAGAAAATCTTTGCTGTGCACATCCCTACTAGCTATTGGTGGCTTCGAGAATCACTGCTGTAGGGAAATTCTGCAATGTGCCAAACCACCACAACAGAAGCTTTTGTTTCTGACTCTCCATAGTTGAGGGAAATAAATCATATAGCAGAGGAAATCCATAGCCTTTGCTATCAGTGTATCTTTTTCATGCTGTCATCTTGTAAATAAATACTAATAAAACAAATATTCTTTCAGAAGAGACCCATGTGGCCTCAAAAGGCATCAACTCTGGTCAAACCTTATGCTAGTTCAGGAAAAAAAAAAAGGAACCACAGCCTGCAAATAATCCTGGTTTTCTTCAGGACACGATGGCTATTAGAACCCTTTGCATGGAAGTAGCTCTTTGTAAATCTTTGTGTCATCCAAAGTGATGTTTTGTGTCTAGAATGTCTGATGCTGAATTAAAACATCAGGCTATGAGCTTCTTGGTTTTATGGATAGAGCGTTCTGTTCAGTTGACAGAAACAAGTTAGATCCAAAACTTAAGTGATAAGCTCTGACCAATATTCGGTGATTATGGACTTTGTTGGATCATTATTACCAAAGTGGAAATCAAAGAAAAATGGCAGTTAAACACAACTCAGTTAATTATGATGGCAACTGCACACATAACTGGAAGCTACTGAGACTACAAAATTTCTGAATTGCATAAATGGCTAAAGATCTGGATTCATTTTAGGACATTTTTTCTCATGTTATAAAAAACATTTGCTCCTACTTGGGGCAAAATTGGCTCTGTCTTTGATATTTACTCCTGCTGCATCATTGGAAAGGTCAGCATAGATATAACAACAAACACCTAACACCATCACTCTCACATTTTGGAATCCATATAGCTCATTCCTGAATCACCTGTAACAGCTGGATTGTAGCATGAAAAACGCATGCATGCTAAAATAAATGTTATAGGCATGTAAATGAAGGGATATCACAAAAGAACATAGGATGTGCCATGCTTGGTCAGACCAAAGGTCAATTGAGCCGAACATCTTGTCTCCAATACTACTCGATCAGTAACAAGTATCCGTTAGATCCTGAGTAAATCCAATCTTTGTTGATCACTCCCAGGAATAAGCAGTAACTTTCCTCATATCTAAATGGCTATTGTTTAATCGACTTTTCCAACCCCCTTTTTAACTAGCTATGAAAAATCAGACTGGTATGATTCTGATCATTGCTGTTAGGAATGTGAGTAGTCTGCTCAAAGACCACTGCACATGTTCTGAATCTTGACATAAAACAGTAGTCTGGGTGTTGAGACTCTTTTTGAGGTCAAGGAAAGTTATTCATAGAGCTTCGAGACTCTTCCAGGTTGTGGCATTTTGCTATTCTACCTACAAGCAAATATGGCCCCACTTGGGGGGCCCTTAATCTTATTTTCTATTTTTATGGGGTCCTAATAAGGTGCCTGCCTGCTCCACCCCCTCCCAATTTCTTCTTCTCATCTGCAGAGAGCACCAATGGGATAAGGTCAACCTTGGTTCTAATACTACAGGCTGCTCATAAAGGGTGGACAAGTTTCAAGTGCCCTCTAGAGTCCGGACCAGCAGATATATTTCCCTGGCATCAAAGAGATGGATAAAGTGGAGCTGCAATGCTTTGGGTATGACAGATGGCATTGCGGCTGCTGCAGAAGGAATTATAGATGTATAGTACAGGAAGGGGGAGAGTCTAACAAGAGGGAGAGAACAGCATAGAGAGGAGGGACTAACAGAGGAGAGACACCAATACACACTTTAATACTTCAAAAATATATCCGTATTTATTTACACAATGCAAATGTATTTCCAAGCAGTAAGTGAACAGAGGACAAAGGTCTTTATGACTATCAGCATTGTTAATGAATCCAAAGACCACAGTAAGATTTCCAAAGCTTGAGGCCAAAGAGCAGTCCAGGCATCAAAAGCTTCCTTTAAGCTCTCAAAGTATTTTAGAGTGCAGAACTCTCGTCTTTCAGCTTTGAGACCCTGGCAGCTTGTGTCATCCAGTCAATGTGGTTCCAATAGGGTGTCTGTAGAGAGGGGAATCATCAGATGATGGTGCCCTTCTGAGTCAGGGTGGCCAGATTCCTCCTTGGGTTACTCTCTTCCTTCACCAATCACTTTTTCATTACTCTTACTGACTAAAAAGACAGATGAGCAAAAAATACTCATCTGATTTGTCCTCGCCTGAAACTCTGTTCTCCTTTAACTTCCTATTCTAGGTCCAGTAGCTCACCTACTTCTTACCTCAGCAGACTAACAACCTACTGTGGCAGTCTTACTTTGATATAGTTTTAAAGCTAGGAGCTAGAGCCAGGAGGGAAAGAAAATTAAGTATTATCACAATATTTAGCAACTGCATTTTAAGTTATAACATGCACGCTATGAGCATGGACCTGCTGATCAATGAAATGTTTTACTTTGTACACTAAAATTTATTGCATTGCATGTTAAGCAGTATATTAGCATGCATATTACATTTTTATCAACTTGCAGTTTTTAAAAACCTTAGCACATGGTGTACTGCATAGGTCCCTTAATGTATATTTTAATGGGGTCATTTTATATATGTGGATCCTTTATAAAAGCAGAAATAAAGGGAATGGGCTAATATAATATGATTGATTTTCAAAGGCTGTAACAGCAACTTGTAGACTTTGATTCGTGGAAGACTTAAGATATGCCCACAACAGCTTTCTAGGGAACTAGTCTTGGCAGAAAATGCATACAGGCAACACACTAGAAATCAAATGTATTCCATCTGCCAGAATCATACAACCCACTGGACAGTAGCACCTAGACCTCTACTTTGCTGTCTCCTTTCAAAATTATTTTATAGAGAATGTGAAAGCAGTACATGGGCCGAAGTAACTTGTGCACCAGTTCATAATAATTAATTTCCTGCCAGGTTAAAAGCAGATTCTCATTAATGCAATAAATTAGAAGAAACCCTGCTCTCATGCATGCTTTACAGATACTTACTCACATAACTATACAAAAAATATTCAGTATTGCTAGATGGTTGTGTGAAAGGCAGGCCATGGACCGTAACTGCTCAGAGTTCTAAATGATAACATTTGATGTAATGTGTTGGCAGCCTTTTTATACCTGAAGAACTTCAATTATAATACTATTTTTATAATGTTAGATCACATAGTTTCAATCAGAACAAAATTAACTATATTTCTAGCTTATCTTTGGCATGGTCCCTAGATAATTGTAAAGGATAACTTTTTAGCAGCATCATGCAGGGCCAACTGCCCCCTCCCCTGTCCTCTAGATGATATATAATACACAATTAGATTCAGCCTTACAAGGAGAAGAATGTAATATAATGCAAACTTTAATGTCAATATATACAGAGCTTTAAAGAAACATCTTTTAAAAAATTAAAAGAAATAAATACAATATGATACAGAATCCACAATATGTTTCAAAAAGGAAATGATGGTAGTTACAAAATCTGAAAGTCGGGACCTTATTCTTTTGCTTAACCAGCTGAAGTACCTCAAACAGCATCTCATTAAATTGCACACAACTTTTAAGTTTAATGTCCAGCCATGTACTGAGAATTATAGCCAGCCACATGCCTGCAGGCTTGCTTTTTTTTTTTTTTTTTTTAATTATTATTTATTTAGCTATAAACAAAGTATCAGTGCAATTATGCAAAAAGTGCTTGGGGGAATCTTGACAAAATGACCTGCTGCAAATGGAACGCTCAAAAACACACACTAGCCTGCATCGCAGCAACCTGAATGATGCAAAAGAAAGGTTATCCTATAGAGGGGCACACCTCCCAGACAAAGTAAACCTGTAATAACTTACAAAGAAAAAAGCAGCATGACAATGTCATTCAATAACAAGACAAGATCAGACTCTTAAAAAGTACCATCAAAAAAAGGGGGGTGTTCCAATCAGAATGCAAAGGAATCTTCCAAACATATTGTCAACAATTTTGGTTACAGTGACAGTATTTCAGCTTTGTTTATGTGATGACTGATATAGGCTTTCTGTGGAGAGCAACAATGGATATTTGTGAATACAATATCTACTGGATCCATCTTATACCTACGTTCTCCCTTTTTCTCTCATTTTAATTTATTGGCTTCAATATGCTTTTATTCAGTAAGACTTTAAAAAGGATTTAAAAAATACTTCAGCGACACATTCTATATATAGTTTGAGAACTATCAGAAAAGCATGGTATTGTTGGGGAGCACACATTATTGAGCTTACATAAATATGTGCAAACTGCAAATATCTATCATGACTCTATGTCTATTCGTATGTTTTCTTTGACACAAATAATTAGCAAAAATTGTAGGAATAACCATAAATAGCTGCATGCTACATTTGTTCCCTTTATATTGTAGGTCAGCTTTTCATGCATTGTCACATGGTTCTCCTATGTAAAATCATATGAACTTGATGACTCTCTCTCAGAAATAGTGCGTATAAAGAATTGTACCAAGCACACAAAATGAAAGATTGTATAAATATATGTGGGGGTGGAAGGAAACAAGGGTAGGGATGAATAATCAGTTCAAATGTGTCAGCTAATACCCTTCTAAAAGATTTATCATGTAATATCATAAAGGTCATATTTTTACAAGTGCAAATTTTCCCAGTGTTAAGAACGGACAACTTTTTTTCAGGACCAAAAATAAATCAACAGTGGTCATAAAACAAGAAAATTCAATTTTCCTTTGCTACTTCAGTTTCCCAGTGTCCATGATATAGCATCTTATGTTACTAACAGGATATTATTTCTTGTTCTATGCATACATTTTATGGAGACATCAAGCACCAATAATTTATTGTATTCAAACCCCTTTTGGAGAAGCTGATAATTCCTATGTTCAACATAATGGCAGTAATCTAATGTGCACACCTAATAGCCTTAGAGTGGATGTGTGGACAGCACAAGTAAAGATAAATCAACCAACACATGCTTCACTCTTGTGCCTAGAAAGCATGTGGCATGTTCTAATTGGCAGAGTGATGCTCAATCTACTTTCTATACAATGTAAAAAATAAAATAAAATAAATAAATACCAATTTTATTTTGAATTTTAAAATTGAAAAAAAAAAATCAATAGACCCTGTATTCTAAAACAACCTATTTTTCAATACCCTTGGAAGCATGCATTGCCTATCAGAGGTTTTGGGGGTGATGGAGTATAGTCCTCAACTATCTTTGGCCTCTTTACTAAGTCCCTCATTAAGAAAGTGATTGTTTCCTCAGATAATTCTGCTTAATGCATATTCATTGTTTAAAGACTACATACAAGAGAATCCTTATGATATATTAAATCCAAAGATCTAGATTCAAGTTTACCCTTGATTAACATTAACCAATTATTATGCATTGTGTCCTACCGGCAGATTATCTTGAAGTCAATACACTTGTAGAGTCATGTAAAATACCTAGTTGGAAAACTAGATAAAATGCCAGAAGGTGGCACCAAGTATACAATTTACAATGATTTTTTCTTGCTGCATACATTTTGTCAGACTTAAAAGGATGAACAAACTAAGAACTAAATTTTAGGATCCCTTTCATAAAATTAATTGACCTTCCATGTCAGGATGTGTTTTGTGCATTGTCTAATGAGTGATGTGCATCCATTGCACTTCAAAATAACATTAAGTGGTGCTCAATGGTTTGGGGCTTCCAAACTTCTGATGACAAAGTTTAAACACGAACAGAAAGGACAGTCCTCCCCCTCTGGGCATTTATCTTAACTCTGCAGATGTGCATTGAACACAAGCAGCACAAATGTAAACCTACTAGCATCTATCAGAAAGAAAATGTGATAGCGGCGAGATTTTATAGCACAGTGTAGGAGAACTGGACCTATGCAGTTCTTCATTGCTTCTGAGGATTATTTTCAATAACCCACATAGCTGCAAATCTATGCTTGAGCTCAGACAAAAACTGACTAAGGCAGCTCACAAGGCAATGCATGCTTAGGAACTTCTGTATATGATCAGGTGAACCAAAATCTCTACTATCTAGAAGAGCCGTGTTTGTTTAGTGCCCACAGATGATGTCACCCAAGTCATGACTAAATCAGCCTGTTTATCAATAGAAAAATGCATGTTCAAAGTGCTCATGCCTTTTCAGCTATTTCTACATGTGGTGGAACAGAGGCAAAACACCATGTTTTCCTCCCTCAACCTGAACACCCTCTCTTCCCAGGGAACACCTTTTTTTTTTTTTAATCTCAAAGTACACATTCTATAAATGTTTATTCATACTTTTAGGAATTCTAAGGAGAACAATTTTCAGCCATGGCCATCTACCCAGCTAAATCCCTTTGAAAACGGTCATCCTTATGCTCTTGCTTTAGCTATCAAAACTGTTATTTCTTTGACAGCTTCAGCTATTAATGACATCATATATTTCCTAGCGTTACGGCAAGCCTTAAAAGATAAAACAAAGAAAATCAGTGTTAATTACGGGGTGCAGCATAATTAGGGAAGGTAGTCATTCAATACAGCTAATTATTTGATGCCAAGGAAGAGCTGAAGTAAAATCCTACTTCAAAATGATATACTTGGATTATATTTTTCCCCATTAAAAGTATTACACGCTGTGTACTAAATGATTTTCTCCCATTTTATGTGTATGGGAAAATAGCTTAGTAAAGAGGGTCCTAAGGTATGGGTGAGCGCAAACAAAAGCACAGCATTTTCTTCTTGCCAAAGCCACCACAGGATATTACTACTGCAGTATTTTTAGTCCATAGGAAAAAATGTATCTTATGCTCTAGAGAAATGTTAATAGATTATACTGGTGTAAAATATTAAAGATAACCTCCGCAATTTGCAAAGACTAGTATCTTATCTGATATGAAACGTGTATATCAGAACTTTTCACAGACCGTACCTTAATGTGCTGTCTATCCTGACTTACAATTATTTTCTACAACTTGTTTTCTAGATTTAGCACACAATTTACTATGGCTTTTTCTTAGGAAAACAGACCTTTACTAGCGTATTTGTCCATGTTCCCTTTTTCTGGTTCTTATTAGACTAGACAATCACTACTCTTCAATTCTAGTATCTTCTAATCTGAGTAAATTGCTGGCAAGCATTAATTTTGGGAAACTCTCTCATAGAATGCCTATTTTGCAGTATGATTCATAAAACTTCCCACATTAAAGATGCTAAAACATTCATTAACAGAGCCCTTAGTACTTAAGTATTTTTCATATATATTTCATAATCAGACAGGTTTGGCCCACTAAAGATTGATATATCTGCCACACCAGAAAATGGGATAATTGTACATGGAGCAAGAGGGCTGACAATGATCAGCAAGATTATAAATCTTAACCTATCTTTTACCCATGAGTTTCCCAAAATGAATTGCACTAACTAGTGCTCAGTGAGGCACTTTCCAAACAAAAGAAGAAAAATAAATCAGATCAGCATAAACAGACTCCAGCAAGAAGCTTGTTTGCATTCACAAGCTATGAACAAATATGTTCCATCTTTAAAGATCATGATTAAACCTGATAGCAGCAGTGGTAGTTACTGCAGCTCTTTTTACGTACCAGTTCATTTAAACACATGGAAGTTTGCTCTCCAGACTGATTATCAGTTTGACAATTAAGGCTAAAGCCAATACAGAGTCAGATACTACTATGACACTAGACAAAATAAGTCAACTTGTGGTCAAAGGTCAATCCAATTAAAGATGCACGTCATACTGTGCCATCATATTCTTATACTGCTTTCCAATGGATTTAAACCATCTAAAATGTAAGAACTTTCTAAATGGGTTTTACTTTCCCCAACTTTTTTAAATTAATCTGTCAAACAGAATATAAACGTTGGTGCATCCCAGCTGAAGAGCACCATGGGAATCAGGCTGCTGTCAGCCTTGCAGTGTTGAACACGATTTTCCTTTTTCTTCAGTGCCAACAAGCTGCATACTTGAGAGAAGAGAAGTATATGTAGTACTGTATTTGGATGAGCCCAAAATGCACTGAACTGCCATGCCATGAAAAAAAAAAAAAAAAAAAGCATATTTGTTTACATTTTAATTTACAAATTAAAGTTTAAAAACCCAGGGGGAAAAACTGCAAAAATGTATTTCAAAAATGCTATAGGATTCAAATTATTGTACACAAATATAAAGTGCCTCTTAGATAGGGTGACCATATAGCTCCATGTCAAAGGGAACCAGTACTTTCTCACCCCATTAAATGTATAAAGATGCAGTCCTATTTTTCATTGAAAAATCAATGAAATGCATGCAAAGGGGTAAGACCAGAACTGGCTCAGGCAGTCTGCTTTGACATGGAACTGTGTGATCAACCTACTCTTAGAATGTGTTTTAACTTTGGTTCCTACTATAATCCATGTCATATTTCATTTTCATAATTTTTCTTAATGAATCTAAATCATTGGACAGAACTTTTTAATAGCGACAGATGTTTCACATTAACTGAGATTGTAATACTATAATCCAGCATAAAAGGCTCCCTAGAAAACAGCAATACAGTTTAAAAGTAATAGACATCTTTTACAGTAATCTGCTTAGACTGTGCTTACACTGTCAAGTAGCAGGTGCATTTCAAAGAAGAGAATTATAAGCTCATGTCAATGTTCCCTTCTGCAGCATTAGCTTGATTTTTCAATTATTCTTAATGGTGCATGTCATTTCAGTGCATTAGAAAATGGGCATGTCCCTTTACAGTAAACCAACGAGTATTTCATAAACCCAACAATATGCAGCTATGTAAATGTAGACAATAGCCTTTGAAAACACCCATAGGTCCCCCTTAGTGTACAGGAATGTTTCTTTAATCTACAGACGGCAAAAACAGATCTGGTGCATCACATTTAGCTATTCCACTTCAAAGCACACTTTCTCTGCTTTATGCATGTCAACTGTAAGAAAGAAGATAACAACATCCTCAGACAAGTCAGGTCTGCTACTGATGGACCTTGACACAAGTGTGGTGGTGATGGCTGTTGTCTCAGTTGAAATACTGACATTGTTTGGCTCTCTCTCTCTATCAGTTATGGTCCCTATAAACAAATTTCTTTAGATATGAAACCAGCCAAAACTATCCAATAAGTGAAATACTAGTATCTGCAACAGATTACTGGAAAGTTTTCAGTGAACACAAATGATTCATGACCTTTGTGTTGTATCTTCATGTCTAACTTAAACACACACATGAACATGGTCTGCAAAGCAGAATATGAATAGATCTCATTAAACCTGTCTTTTGTAAGGAATTTTAAAGAATATTCAAGTAATGTAGCAGGGAACTAGAGATGCCTCTTATTCACAGATCCAGCAAACAGGACCACTCAATGAATTTCCCTTCTTTTTGTTTGGCTCCAGAGAGTTCATAAGTCTGTTGATGTGAGCTTTTTCATACTGCGTCGTTGAGCTAGACTTGATGCTGCAACAGGCTCTAAGACTGGCTGAAATGTCTTGTGATTCAGTGCAGAATATGTGGCAGCCATTGCACCCTAGAACACACAAATACATCCAGATTTTTTGTTTAATATTAACAAAATTCAATTTTAAAGTAATATATAATTCACATTGACATGACTATAGCAGAACAGAGCAACTCAAAAAATGTTTTCCTGACAAAGATGACTATTGTGATGCAATGGAATCCTAGGTCTTTGTACACGAATACTCCCTGCTGCAACAGACTTAATTCTAACACAGCGTGTATAGGGTCCTTGAGTTTGTCTCTCATTCAAATCAACAGTCACTGTACTAGTAATCAATCAGGGAATGCCCAAATATGTTCTGCATGCCCCAAACTTAACACAAGGCTTTGGATTAAAGTACTATTGATTTCTACTTGCAGCAAATTTAATTTTGCTCACTAGGAGGCTGGGATGGAGGAAGAAGAAAATGAAGGCAAACCCTTGGTCCATTTTTTCAAAAGCAGACCAAATGAGATGGAAATAGAGCTCCAGCTAACCAATTAACTGGGATGTGAGAAAATACCATCAGTTATCTATTGCATCACCTGCCAATGCCTCCTCTATGGCTCAAAGGCAAATATTCTTAAAAAAAAAAAATCTGAAGGGTAATGCTTAAAAAGGCAATTAAAAGGCTTCATATACAGGGATATATTTTCAAAACAGTTGGATGCCCAAATCAGATGTTAAAGTACAATAGGAGTGAATTTTCAAAGACTACCAGGTATCTGATCTTAGTACTGTAATTCCACAATTTTGATATGTACCATATTAAGACAGACATGGGAAAGGTCTAATTTAATTTATGAAATAATTGCTGGCATATTTACTGCACTCTTATAGTTTTAATTTTTATATTTATGTGGATGAAAACCAACCATTTCAATTCAAGATTGAGAGAACAAGAGTTCTGGATCAATAAAGGCCTAGAAGTGATTTATAGCTGGATGTCACAAAATATGCTTCTATTTTTATTATGTATTGAATTAGTGTGTTTTTATTATGCACTGTATCTTATCTATATTATGATTGTTTTATTGTATTGTGACTATTTTTGATATTTTATATTAAACTGCTTTAACTTTCTCTTTTGAAAGGTGGTATGAGGACAATAAACATTTAAACCTTAAGAAAACAGACGTGCTTATGACAGGGAAATAAGATGAGCTTTCTTTGATTTTAAATGGTGTGTTACTTCTATATCAGACCATGGAAAGAATTTAGGAAAGACTCATGATGAAGGTATGTGCATGATCCCTTTTGAAAATTTACCCATTTCTGTCCAAATCTGCTAGTTATATAGGCATTAATTACTCATAGAACAGTTTACTATAATAGTGTCTTATTGGGTCTTCCTAAAGAAAGCAGAGTTGCTTACTTATAACAGAATAACGAGTGAGATGGTCATATTTACTGCTGATACAAAATTGTTCAACGTTATTAAATCACAAAAGGATTGTGAGAAACTGCAAGAGGACCTTGCAAGACTGGGAGATAGAGCATCCAAATGGCAAATGACATTTAATGTGGACAAGTGCAATGTGATGAATGTAGGGAAGAACAAATAAAATTATAGCTACATAATGCAAGGTTCCATATTGGAAGTCAACACTCAGGAAAAGAATCTAGCCATCATCGCTGGTATGTGCAAATCCTTTGCTCAGTGTGCAGCGGCAGTCAAGAAAGCAAATAGAATGATAGGAATTATTAGGAAAGGAATGGAGAATAAAACAGAGAGTATGATAATGCCTCTATCCTTCCATGATGCAACCTCATCTTGAGTATTGCGGTGACCAGAACTGTACACATCTTAAAAAAAAAAGATATAGTGGAATTATAAAGGTACAGAGAAGAGTGACCAAAATAATAAAGTAGATGCAACGATTCCCCTATGAGGAAAAGAGTTAGGGCTCTTCAGCCTGGAGAAGAGACAGCTGAGGGGAGATATGATTTGTTTATAAAATAATGAGTGGAGTGGAACAAAACGTGAATTGGTTTACTCTTTCAAAAAGTTGAAAAACTAGGGGACATGCAATGAAGTTACTAGATGATACATTTAATACAAATAAGAAATAGATTTTTCTTCACCACATAATTAAACCTTGGAATTCATTGCCAGAGGATTAGTAAAAGCTGTTAGTGTAACTAGGTTTGGACAAGTTCTTGGAAGAAAAGTCCATAAAACTTTATTAAGGTGGACATATTGAAATCCACTATTTATTCCTGTGATAAGCAGCATGGAATCTATCACCCTTTTGGTATCCTGCCAGGTATCTGCGACTTGGATTGGCCACTTTTGGAAACAGGATCCTAGTCTTGATGGACCTTTGGTCGATTCCAGTATGGCAATCTTATGCTCTTATGTACCATGTAAAGTTGCTAGGCGGCAATGCAGTTGGTGAGCACCAAGTTCTTCAAAGTTGTCAAGTTTCTTCCCAAAGTTGCCCAACAACCTACAGTCCTTCCCCAAAGAAGTGCTGGAAAAAATCCAGGTCTTATTAGCCTGCTTCAATGCAGACTCCAAACCATAGACTAGTGTGGTAGTTGAAGCACAGCAAACCCTAGAGATTGCTGGACCCTGAATTTAAGATCCAGTTTTCTGGCTACTGGAGGACAGAAGGCCAGATTATCCCCTAATTTCATTTGCAGTTCATTCAGAATGGCATGGATCAGTATCGCTGCAGGTTCAGCTGGCGATTTCAGAATCCACAGTATCCCAAAGACTTCTGTATGGGGATCCTTGTCCCTACCAACATTAACTCCAATCGCCTTATCTAATTTATCCATGAATTTAGAGCATAACAGCTCTTCTGGAGGAGATGAATGCTCAAACAGGACAGGTAAGGGTTCTGAGGGAATCCCGGTAGACACTTCCTCAGAATCCAAAAGGTGGGGGATGCTAGTCTTAGACCTGATGAAGACAATGATGATTGGGGCAGGGTCCTCTCATCTCAGAGAGGACTAATCCTGGGACTTACTTCACATGGTAGCAACTCAAAGTCCATCCTTAGATTGATTGGATTCCTCTGCAGAGAGGGATGGTGGACAAGAGAGAAAACTGGCCAGTAGGACCTCTCACAGGAGCTCCAAAGGCATGGAAGCGAGAGGGACTTCCCCTTGCAAGAACAAATCCAATAGTCTGGATAGGAGAAAGCCACCACCACCATCTTTGTGAATATGGGAGGTGCAGTTGCCAATCCGAACAAAAGGGCACAAAAACTGGAAAAGTTACCCCAGAACCATACTAGAACAACTTTGATGTTTTTCCCAAATGGGAATGTGCAGATAGGCTTCCATCAATTCCAGTGAGGCCTGAAAAACTCTACACGATGAACTGCTGATATCGTCGTCTGCAACGTTTCCATACAGAAAAACAGAAGATTCGCAGTATCACAATTCATCTTTTGCAGATCGAAGATGGGATGAAAGGCGCCTTCCTTTTTTGGCACAACACAGTAAATTGAGTATTTCCCGTGACCGCATTCCCTAGCCGCCACCAGTACTATGATGCCAGTAACTGAAGGCGACACAACGTGTCCCGAATCACCGCTTGCTTGCCTTGGCCACCACAATGAGACATCACGAAAGCTTCCATGATAGGGCGAAAAAATTCTAAAGCATAACCATCCCTTATTACCTCTAGGACCCATTGGTCTGAGGTAATCCTGGTCTACTCTTCGTAAAACTATGATAGAAAACCTTCCACCACCATCTCAAGAGAGTGGACCAGCCTGGCTTCAAAGTGAAGCCTTACCACAGCTGCCCCCCCTGGTTGGAGCCCTCTCAGGGAAGTCTATGGGCACCTCGAAAGGACTGCTGCCTACGGAACCCTGGTTCTGACCCAAAGACAGTGCAGAACCCTTACTGGGATGAAAACTGCCACACTTTCCGAAACCTAGAGCGAGGCAGAAAAAACTTCCTAACTGTCATCTTATCCTCCAGCAGCTTATTCCCTTTAGATTCTCCCAAATTCTTCATCAATTGTTTCAGGTCCTCTCCGAACAATTTTCCTACCTTTAAAGGGAAGATTACAGAGCTGAGATTTGGACCACATATCAGCTAACCAATTCCGCAATCACAGCAGATGTCGCACTGAGACCACTGCAACCATATTCCTGGCCGAAGTCCAGCTCAAGTCATAAAGCGCATCAGCCTCATATGCAATCCCGGCCTCCACCTGAGTTGCCTGGCTATTAACACCAGCGACTGCTGAAGACTTCTCCTGAGATTTCTGGACCCAGCATAAATAGGCCCTCTGCATCACACTTCCACAAACTGCCACTTGCAGGCTCAGGCTGAGACTTCAAACATCCTCTCTCGATGAATCTCTAGCTTACGGTCCTGCACATCCTTTAACACTGCCAAACCTGCAACCAGAATGGTCATCTTGTTAGTGACCGCCAAGACTGAAGCATGCAGCTTCAGCAATACCAGCAGCGACAGAATATCTTCTGTGAGGGCATACAACTTTGCTACAGCTCTAGCCACCTTGGGGCTCGCCACTGGGAAGTCCCAATCCTGGTTCACCAGCTTCTTGATCCTTTTAGGGAGAGAAAGGCTTTTGGGAGGCCCCGGAGTCCAACCATCATTGGATCCACCCCTTTCTTGTCCGACTACTCCTAGACCACCTTAATGCCCAGCTCCTTCCGAACATGGGAAATAAGGGGCCTCAAATCCTCCTTACGGAACAGATGAACCACCTGTGGGTCATCACCCTCCGTTATCGGGACATCTTCCAGATCAGCCATGTCCTTATCTCCGTCCTGATCGACAACCACCATGAGATCCACTGGGTCAGCCTGATCCACTCTCAGAAACCATCTTCCGGGTCCGAATCAATTGAGCCACCAGGCACCTCAGGGATGGTCCAGGCCCAGCAGATGAAGGAGGTCCCCTGACCCCCTGGCCAAGGAGTCCCCTTGGCCTCTTTGCAGCAGGATGAGTCGGCTGACAGAAATGCCCTTATAGCCAGTGCTTTTCCTGGTTAAAAAGGCCTTATGCATAAACAAGACAAACTCAGAGGAAAAACTCCACATCATCCTCAACCCTGACCGGCCCAGAACTAGCATCTCCTCCCTTCCCTCCCCCGATGGGATCACTAGAGACAATGGGGAGGAGTCTCTGGGCCCCCGGGGGTCCATTACCTTCTGAGTTGTAGCTCTTCTCCTGTTTAGGCTCCCAGTATTGATCCTGTCAAGGCCTTGGGAACCTGTAGCTCTCCTACCAGCCTTGTTCCCCTCTCCCCCCCAGAGGGCCTCTCCCCTCAAGATATAAATTGCAGCAGAGTGCCACTGCATTTAGCTGTCCCCAAGCCAGACCGCTAGTCTGACAATCTTTCCTACACGGGGAAACTTCTGTTGGTGCCATCTTGCCTCCATGAGGCCTGGCGTGCTGCAGAAGAACAGAAGCCAAATGATCGCAGTGCGAGGGAGAGGAGGGGAACATGGCTCAATGCATCCCTGAGCAGCCGGAAGCTGCGAACAGAGGAGTTATACTGATCCCTTCCCCAGCCCTGCCCAGATGTTCATACCAGAAATAGCAATACTAAAATCACCACAGCTTAACATAGGAATGGTCTACCGTCCTCCTGGAATACTTCAAAAAGACTGCTCATCTTTGATCAAACTATTCACCAAAGCGTTTTCATCACTTGAAACTACTATAATTGTAGGAGACTTTAACCTACATGTAGACAGAACACCAAAAACCACAGCATGTGAAAACTATTTTAGATACAATGGAAGCATTGGGATGGTCACAATATATAACCAACCACACTCAAAAAGCAGGTCATATCGTAGATCTAATATTTGCCAACTATAACAACTGTCTAATCAACACATCCCACAAAATATTGTCCTGGTCTGATCACCCACTAATAAAAGCGGACATAACTCTTCTCAACGCTAAGCAAACATTTCATTAATGACCAAACCTTCACCTTCAGAAAAAAGATAAAACCAGATGTACTTGAAGCATTTAAAAATAAGCTAATCGATTTTAATCAAGCTTTTGACTCCTGGGAAAAAATAATCAATGATATTGCAGATACCCTAAGCCCAATTTCAGTCAAAAACGTTACAAAAAGAACAGAATAACTCTAAATAAAAGAAACCATGGTACAACGAAGAACTAAGACAAACCAAACAGACACATAAAATCTGAGAAACATTGCTGAACATGCCCGTCTGCAAAATCCCTTGGAAAAATACCATACACACAAATCAATGAAACCAAATAAATAAATAAAGACTACTATGCACAACAGATTCACAAGGTAATATTTATTTATTTATTTAATTCCAAATTACTCTTTGAAACCGTCAAACACTTAATCAAGGACCCATCTTCCTCCACCTCAAGCAACTACAACTTCTCAAAGAATACCTGCAATGAATATGCCACCTCCTTATTAGAGAAAATATATAGGTTAAAAACACAATTCTTCACTTACTTGAATTTTAAAAGGGGTGTCATATTATATATGCCTTTATGCACTTTTGTATTAATAATATTTTCTTTAGATTGTCATGCCTATAATTATGTTTTAGCCATAGATACAGTATATTTGAATATTGTGAATGTAAAGCTGTAAACTGCTTGGAATTGTTAAGCAGTTAGAAATATTTAAGTAAATAAGCTTTGTGTTAAGCAGCTCCACTATGCATTTGATGCATATTTATTACAGATATGAAAACCATATCAGCTAGACCTGCCTCTAGAAAAGGGTTGGGAACCACTGGTCTAGACAATATAAAATTTAATGTTTGCCTTTTAGAAGGATGTCTACCAGTTTATCAAGAAATTGAAAGAACTGATGGTGGAAGAGATCTGTTGGATACAAACCCACTAAGATTTAGTGGGATATGCTATAACACACTGTTGGTATTTTTTCAGAGTTCAGTTAATTCATTATCTAGAATTCTGTTTATAGATTTACTGGGGGAAATTTCTCACCTTCCCTTCAGCCTCTTATGTAATATAAAATTAATTTTTCTAAACATCTATGAGGCACTGTTGCTTCAATGCC
Organism: Rhinatrema bivittatum; assembly: GCF_901001135.1. Classification (NCBI taxonomy): domain Eukaryota; kingdom Metazoa; phylum Chordata; class Amphibia; order Gymnophiona; family Rhinatrematidae; genus Rhinatrema; species Rhinatrema bivittatum. The sequence continues at coordinate 218,016,458 of NC_042620.1, forward strand.
AACAAGTACTTTATATTACCTTTACTAGATGAGGTGCATCTTGTCTGTTAAGCTGGTAATGAGGCAATTGATCCCTACAGGCTATCCAAGAATGTTTCAAAACTTGCTTTGCCGTATATCGCTGATGTGGATCTACATGCAGCATATGAGATAGCAAGTCCTAGATTAAAATAAACAAGGCATATAAGTACAATTATTTTTTATTACTTTACAGCACACAAATTGGAAAAAGCGAATTTGTTTTCAGACACACCAATTTTAGGAAAAGTAACTTAGCCAAATTAGTTGTCAGGGATATTCATCAGCATAAAGAACCCATAAAATATACTCAGATAAAATTATCCAGGTGATGTTTCCCAGAAAACTTGCAGACCCTTACCTGGCTATATCTGAATATAGCCAGTCAGGTTTAAAGTTATTCAGATATGTTTACCAGGAAAACTATTCTAACTGGCTATATTCAAATTATGTAGCTGGTCAAGATTTGAAAAATTAATTACTTTTAAGTTTGCAGCGCTGCAGGTGTTTGATCCTCACCGCACTAAATGCCTAAAAATAACAGCGGGTATTATACCTGATCTTTTCCCCTCATCCCCCCCAAATAGTAATAGAGTTGCAGGCCTAAAAGCCATGCCAATTTCCCCCTCTGCATCTCAAAATATACCTGCTTCTAGGTTCCCTCATTTCTACTTTCCCACTTGGTAAAACCCACCCAATCCCTCCCGTCCTACCTGCCGCCCTCTGGAAAAACTCTACGAGCTACCAGGATTGCAGTATGATCATAGTTTCCTAGAGGCTTCCAGCATGGCTTTGACAGCAATCCTGGAAGTATAAGCTAATTAGGCATTGCTGACAGAATAATTCTGACACCACTGGCAGCTTACGCTTCTACTGTTGCTGTCAAAGCCATGCTGGAAGCTGCCGGATGGTACAATTGTAATGCAATTCTGGCAGCTTTGAGAGTTTTCCTGGGTGTCATGTATGGCATAAGAGTTCAAGTACGGTTTGTGGGAGAAGGGTGGGGAACGAGGAGAGAGCCTATAGGCCGATATATTTTGAGAAAGGACGGTGGGGGAAGGCTGCAACTGTATTCTTCTTGGGGGGGGGGGGGGGGGTAGAATTAGGTGCAATACCCAACATTAATTTTACACACCAATATTAAACAACCACACACGTAACCCCCATTTTTTGCGCACATGGGGGGTTTTAAAATTTGGCCGTTAGTGTACAGTATTTACATGCAAAAATTTTTATCAAAAAAAAAGTTACTTATTGGACTGCAAGAAAAGAAAGAGGATTGCTGGCAGTTAATGATTAGTAGATCAATGGTAACAGGGATAGTACCTATATCATAACTGAGTATGAAGCCAACACTACTCACATTTAAAATGTATTACAGTTTTCTTTTGACAGCCAACTGAGTAAACATTTTCTGATCAAGGTGTCTGTGTTGATTTTTTCCAACATTACTTGTAGACATTCAGTTGTGGGGGGGGGGGGGGGGGGGGGAAGAATCAGGCTTGCAAGCCCACTGGCACTTAACTAGCAATATAATTTGAATATAGCCAGTTAAAGTTGTCCAAGTGCATGGACCTGCTCAGAGTTAGCTGGCTTAATTAACCTTGCCCCAGAATGCTCCCCAGAATACCTCCAGTTTATCAGGATAAAATGTATCCAGTTAAAGGGGCCAGATATTCAAATCTCAGGGTTTGTCCGGCTAATTCAAATGTTATCCGGACATATCCCTTTGAATATAAACATTACATTACTATATATTTATTCATTATTATTCATTATGACAAGACTTTTGAATTTGGGCACAAACAGAACAAAGTAATATAGATATGCTTGTATATTAATTAAAAGGACAGGCAGTCTTATTAAAAAGCTTCTCCATATCTTAATCACTTCAAAATGCCACTAAAACAATCCAGAACTCTGTAAACAAGATTAATGCATTTTATGACCATGCAATAGTCTCCCACAAGATTTCCCATATCTTATTTGTAAGGAGCGTAATTTTCAAAGTCTTCTATACTTAAATCAGTGCTTTATAATACTGCCCATGTAATATGTGTAAAACATGAGGAATCTAGCAAAGCTTAAAGAATTGTCCAGAACTAAAATTTTATGCTAAAAACTGCAGGGTTATGCATTTGGGCAGCAAAAACCCAAGGGAGTGGTACAGTATAGCAGGTGAAACTCCTCTATTTAAGAAACGAGAGTGGGATCCATGAACCCTCTTGTATCTGATAATCACGAGATAGTCAAACAAGTGGATAAGGCTACGGCAAAAAGAAAGATGCTTGGGTGCTAAGGGAGATAAATTATCGGCAGAAAACTGAAGGCAATATTGCCCCTGTATAAGTCGCTGGTGAAACCTCATTTGGAACAGTGTACAATTCTGGGGAACACACCTTCAAAAGGATATAAAGCAGATTGAGTCCGTCCAGAGGGTGGCTACTAAAATAGTCAGCAGTCTTCATTGTAAAGCATATGGGAACAGACTTAAAGACCTAAACATGTATACCCCTACAGGAAAGGCTGGATAAGGAAGATATGGTAAGAGACATTTAAATACCTCCAATGTATTTAATGCACAGGCAGCATGCTTCAACAGAAAGGAGGTTCTGGAACAAGGGGTCATAGGTTGAAGATGAAAGTGGGTAGAGTCAAGAGTAATGCAAGCAGGAGGTGGTGGAAGTAAAGACAGTATGTGAATTCCAGAAAGCACAAGACACACAAAGGATCTCTTTAGGATTGATAGGGACTGCTGATCAGAGCAGTTGGTGTGGATGAGCAGATTAGATAGGCTGGATGGTCTTTTCTGTTGTCATGTTTCTATATGAAGGCAAATTTATACATGTATGGCTTGCATGCTTGTAAATTTACCCACATGGAGCAAAGGCAGTCCCAGAGCCAGGAATAGGGTTTGCATTTATGTGAACACTTTTGCATTTCAAAAGTATGCAGATAAATGCCCTTTAAAAAATTCTCTGCACAAATTAACAGGTGTAGTTGTGTGTGGCTATATTTGGTGGGCTAATTTTCAAACCCATCTTACACATGTAAGTTGGCTTTGAAAATTTATGCACATATTTGATTTCAAATTTAGGTTGGCTGCTACAGAATTAGCCCCCTAAATTAACTTGTACCTCTAATGCTCATTAGGCATTATCAGGTGAATATTCAAAAGCCATTTTAGTTTGCCTAGTGACAAGTCAAAACAGATACAGGAAAGCTTCTGCTAACAGCCTGATAAGTTCAGTGCCTAAGTGTCTGGGAGTTTGATGACAACCGGAGGTCTCCTAGCAAAACCATGGCCTAGGACTTAAAACTTGCTCAACTCTGAATGTTAGATAAAATAACTGAACTTGCACAACTTGGACTATAGCCAGAAATGGGAGTATAATAGAAGGGCAAGTATCAGTGTCCAGTAGATCATAGACGAGAGCATGCCTCAGCCATTTCGTGGTGATCTCCAGGCCTGTGTTTCCTGATATTCCCAGATACATTGACTCACACAGGAAAATGAGAGGAAAGTATCTTTGTACAAATCTTTGTGCCTAGCTTTTATTACTGCGGTATTATTTATCTTTTCTGAATTTTACAATATTTAGTAAACCAAACATTTGCTTATACATATCTATGTTTGTGTGTTCCACCACTCATACCACTGTTTTCATTAACAACATTTTTAATGATAACCATCTAGGTTAACCAGATAACTGGCTATCTTGCAAGTTTAGTAGAAAGTTAAATAGTACTTTCATAAGCAACGGGGAAAAAAAAAAAAGGTAAAAAGGCCTGTGGTCTGATTCTTCCTCCCCTCTCTCCAAATTTGATAGATGGCCCTGTTGCCTGTGCATCCCCACCCCCAAACCCTTCCTAGAATATTTTAAGCTTTGGAAGTCAGCAGATCGCTGCCCCCACAAATATACATATAAATCCTGTCCCACCCGCCTACCTGCAGTCTCTACTGGCCAACTACACCCCACCCCCAATATTAAAAATCAACCCTTGCCAGGAGCATGATCATAGCTCACCAGCTCACTGCAATGCAGCACTGCTTCTGTGCTGGAAGCATAAACTACCCACAGTTTATGCTTCCAATGCTGAATCACCCTGGCAGGGGTTGATTTTTAATATTGGTGGGTGGGATGGGGAGGTCCAGGGGGTGGGAGGTGAAGCAGGCATAAGGAAACTGAGTGGCTGGGAGGGACACAGGCATTTAGGGGAGGACAAAGGATATATATGTTCATTAAACAGGAATGGGTTGGGGGTTAGCGACCTGCCGACAGCCACAGTTTAAAATATTTTAGAAGGGGTTTGCGGCATTGGGGGTGCTTGGTCAAAAGGGCCACAAATGAAATATGGGGGGAGGATAAAGCCACAGGACCCTTTAATTTATTTCCTTGTCTTTGATAGCACTACTTAATTGGTTATCTTTTAAAGATACAGTGGCTTGCAGAAGCATTTGACCCCCTAAAGTCAGCAGATGTGTGCATTATAAATGACGCTTACACAGATTGTTCCAGACAGTATGTTTATTATAACTAGTATGCTCTTAAAGCAAATTTTCAAAATCATAATTTATTATTTCTCTGCATTTTTTGTAAAATTAAATTAAAAACTAAAAAATGCTGCTTGCATAAATATTCAAACCCTGTACTGTGGAAGCTACACAGATAAAAGATATTACCCTAACAATTGGCCTCTATCTGTGAATCATTAGAAAAGGTCAGCTTTTCTGGATAAAAGACTCCCTAATTCCAGTGCCATTCATCAGATTGTGAATATGAAGGAAAGCTTTGAAAATGAAGATCAAAAAGCATTCTAGGCAAATTAAAAATAAAGCTATAGAGATGCACAGCATCAGAGCAAGGAGGCTGGTGAGAGAAGTCACAGAGAGGCCAACAATCACTCATATGAAGCTACAGAGTTCAGTGGCTGAGACTGGATTGGAGGTGCACCAGTCAATCACTTAAAGAGCTCTGCATATAACTGGCCTGCATGGGAGGGTGGCTAGAAAGAAGCCATTACTGAAGAAAAACCACATCAAAGCACGAATGGAGTTTGCCAGAAAGCGTCAGGAGTGATCCAGCTAAAATGTGGGATAAGGTTTTGTGGTCAGAGGAGATGAAAATAGAGAAATTACTTATCTGATAATTTTGTTTTCCTTAGTGTAGACAGATGGACTCAGGACCAATGGGTATAGTGTACTCCTAATAGCAGTTGGTGACGGATCAGATTTCAATCTGACGTCAGCCCTAGTACATATACCCCTGCAGGAAGTGCAGCTCTTCAGTATTCTCCTCGAAAAGCAATTGTGGATATATGTGTGACTGAATAATTTGAATAACTTGGTTAACTTTGTAACTTGGTTAACTTAATTTGAACTGGTTGAATTGGTTATAGCTGGAGACCGCCAGTGCCCTCAAATGAGAAACGTAGACACCCGGTAGGGTGGGTGTTCTAGTTGGAGAAAGGCATGGCTTACCCGTGAATCACTCACTGTCTGTGATGTCCCTCGAGTATTCCATGAAGAACGGCAGCCGTGGGTAGGATGCTGAGTCCATCTGTTTACACTAAGAAAACGAAATTATCAGGTAAGTAATTTCTCCATTTCCTAGCATGTAGCAGATGGACTCAGGACCAATGGGATGTATAAAAGCTACTCCCGAACCGGGTGGGAGGCTGCCCATGACCCACTTAGTACTGTCCTTGCAAATGCTGTGCCCTCTCGAGCCTGAACGTCCAAGCAGTAAAAACATGGAGAAGGTGTGGATGGAGGATCATGTCGCCGCCCGACAGATCTCAGCAGGTGACAGCATCTTGGTTTCCGCCCAGGACACTGCCTGGGCTCTAGTGGAATGGGCCTTGACTTGTAAAGGCGGTGGCTTGCCTGAATTTACATAGGCCACCTTGATGACTTCTTTGATCCAGCGGGCTATGATTGCTCGTGAGGCCGCTTCCCCTAGCTTCTTCCCACTGTGAAGGACAAACAGATGGTCTGTCTTTCGTACGGATTCTGACCTTTCCAGGTATCAGACTAGGAGTCTGCTGATGTTGAGATGGCGTAGACTGCGAGACTTCTGAATTCTTATGCTCATCTGGCGATGGTAGCGAGATGGTTTGGTTGAGAAGGAAGTGAGACACCACTTTGGGGAGGAATGACGGAACTGTGCGTAACTGGATAGTTCCCGGGGTGAGTCATAGGAACGGCTTCTGGCAGGACAGTGCTTGTAGCTCAGAGATACGACGGGCCGAACAGACTGCCACCAGGAAGGCTGTCTTCAATGTTAATAGTCGGAGAGACAGGCCGCGAAGAGGTCTGAAGGAGGCTCCTGCTAAGAAATCTAGGACCAGGTTGAGGTTCAAAAGATGTACTGGCCAATTTAGGGGTGGTTGGATCTGCTTGATTCCTTTCAGAAAGCAGGAGACATCCGGGTGAGAGGCTATGCTGCCGCTCTCGCTCTTGGTTCCATAGCATGAGAATGCGGCTACCTGTACCTTGATGGAGTTGAGAGACAATCCCTTCTGTAGTCCGTTCTGCAGGAATTCCAGACTCGCAGGAATTTTGACTGAGCGTGGAACGATGTCGCGGTCCTCGCACCAGGCTTCGAATACTCTCCAAATCCTTATGTATGTTAGGGATGTGGAGAACTTGCGTGCTCGGAGTAGGGTGTCAATTACTGCCCCAAGTATCCGCTCTTCCTCAGGCGAGTCCTCTCAATGGCCAGATCGTAAGAGAGAATCGAACTGGATCTTCGTGGAGGATAGGTCCTTGTTGGAGCAGGTCTCTGTGTGGAGGTAGCGAGAGGGGGCTCCCTGTCAGCAGTCTTCGCATGTCTGCGTACCACGGTCTTCTTGGCCAGTCCGGAGCCACTAAAAGTACTGGTCCCTTGTGGTGTTCTATCTTGTGGATGATTGTGCCCAATAGGGGCCATGGCGGGAAGGCGTATAACAGAGTCTCCTGTGGCCAGGTCTGTACCAGGGTATTGAATCCCTCTGACTGGGGTTCCCACTTGCGGCTGAAGAAGCTGGGCACTTGGGCGTTGGACTGGTTTGCCAGGAGGTTCCTCCCTGACGGTTGATATAGGCCACTGTTGTGGCGTTGTCAGACATTACTCTGACCGATTTGTCTCGGAGTCTGTGACCGAACCGTAGGCAGGCTAGTCTGACTGCCCAGGCTTCTAGGTGATTGATGTTCCACCCCGACTCTTCTTTGTTCCATTGCCCTTGGACAGTTAGCTCCTGGCAGTGTGCTCCCCATCCTCGTAGGCTGGCGTCCGTGGTGAGCAGGATCCAGGTTGGTGAGGATAGTCTCGTTCCCTGGCTCAGATGGCCTTCTTGTAGCCACCATCGTAGTTGGGGCCGGACTTTGTCTGGGAGCTGAAGGCGTACGGAGTAGTTCTGGGACATTGGATTCCATCGTGATAGTAGTGAGCGCTGTAGGGGTCTCATGTGTGCTCTTCCCATGGCACTACTTCCAGTGTGGATGCCATGAGGCCGAGGACTTGTAGGTAAGTCCCATGCTGTGAGGCGAAGCTCGCTCAACAGGGTCATCAGTTTTGATATCCTTGTCGGTGTCAGGATGACCTTGTCTTGTTTGGTGTCGAACCGGACTCCCGTGTATTCTAGAGATTGGGAGGGTTGCAGACAGCTCTTGTTTGTGTTGACCACCCACCTGAGGCTCTCCAGTAGAGTTTTGACTCTGTTGGTCGCCTGGTGGTTTTCCTCTGGGGACTTCGCCCTGATCAGCTAATCATCTAGATAAGGGTGTAAGAGGATTCATTCCTTCCTCAGTGTTGCTGCCACCACCAATATGATCTTGGTGAATGTCCGGGGTGCTGTGGCTAACCCGAATGGTAGTGCCCGGAACTGGTAGTGACGGTCCAGGATCGAGAAGCGTGGAAAACGCTGATGCTCTTGATGGATCGGAATGTGTAGGTAGGCTTCCAAAAGATCCAGGGATCTAAGGAATTCTCCCGGTTGTATCGCCCTTATTAACGAGCATAGGGTTTCCATGTGGAAGCAAGGAATCTTCAGGTGACGGTTGACCGACTTAGGTCCAGGATGGGCCTGAACGTTCCTTCTTTCTTGGGAATGATAAAATAGATGGAATAATGTCCAGTATTTATTTGTTGTGGAGGCACTGGTGTTATAGCCTCTAGGGCCAGCAATCTGGTCAGTGTAGCTTCCACTGCCATCCTCTTGGAAGGGTTGTGGCAGGGGGATTCCACAAACTTGTCCAGAGGGAGGCGGCAGAAATCCAGGAAATATCCCTCTCGAATGATGGATAGGACCCACTTGTCTGGAGTTATCTCGACCTATCTTTGGTAGAATAGGGCAAGTCTTCCCCCTTTGGATGGGTCGGCTGATTTTCATTGTGGGGTGCGGCTGGGGCCTGGACCCGAGCTGGCTCCCCTTTTGTTGTGTTTGTTCCGAAAGGACTGGCTCCTGCCTGCGGGGCGAGCCGCTTGATATGTGCTTCTGTATGGGTTGAAGTGCTGTGATTCTCTGCCCCTGGAAGTCCGGGGGAAGGTCGCTGGTTTCTCTTAATTCCTGTCCTCCGGTAGCCGCGGCAGTGGGGATTCGCCCCATTTGTTGGCTAGTTTCTCTAGCTTGCTTCCGAATAGGAGGGTTCCCTTGAAGGGCATCCTTGTGAGTCTCGTTTTGGAAGATGCATCGGCTGACCAGCTTCGGAACCAGAGTTGTCTTCTAGCTGCCTCGGCTGATGACACTCCTCTAGCTGCGGTGCACACCAGATCAGAAGCGGCATCCATAAGGAATGATACTGCTGGTTCCAGGGCTTCCCCAGGAGTGTTGTTCCTGGTCTGTGATAAGCAGGCGCATGTCACCACGGCACAGCAGGCCGCGATCTGTAAAGACATAGTGGAGACATCAAAGGACTGTTTGAGGATGGATTCCAGACGTCTGTCTTGAGCATATTTGAGTGCTGCTCCTCTCTCCACTGAGATAGTCGTGCGCTTCGAAACCGCGCAGACCATGGCATCCATTTTCGGACATGCCAGGTCTTTGGCAGCTGGGTCCAGAGGGTAATGGCTGCCAGAGCACGCCCCCCTTTGAATGTAGTCTCTGGGGCATCCCATTCCAGGTCAATTAATTGCTGGAAGGCTTGCAATAGTGGGAAATGACGGGAGGTCTGACGGAGTCCCTCTAGTAGGGGATTCATCTTAGGTTCCCCCCAAGGCACTTGCGCCCGGCATAGCCAGCTCTTTCAAGCTGTGTGTGACCAGGTCTGGAAGCTCGTCCTTGGTGAAGAAGCGCCTCATGGTTCAGTGGGGCTCTGTCCCAAGAGGGAGTTCCCCTTCCTCCAGGGGTTCTGATTCCTCATCTGAGTTGTCCGTGAATCCGAAGGTGGGGCTTCTGGGCGGTGGAATCAACATCCCGGGACCCTCTATGCCCAGGGAAGTAAGGTCCTCTGGTGGAGGTTGTGGCCATATTATCAGAGGCTCCGGTTGCATGTGGACGAAGGTATGCAGGTCTTTGAAGAATTCCACCCAGGAGATAGATGCTGGGTCTAAATTAAGAGGCACTGTGTCCCTGGGGAGCCCCGTTTGAGGGAGGGTCCTGCTGGGAGACGCTAGGTCCGGCGTACTGATTGAGGAGCTGGAACCCGGCACCGGCTGGGGAGGGCCATGGGCTGGATCCCCCAGGGCCTCTTCGCACTGTATATACAGGGCGGTGGCCTCCTCATGCTGTGCAGCTGTAATGTGGCATGCTGGGCAGAGACCCTGAGCCTTGAGCTTCTTTTCCAGTGATGCCATGGCTTTGTGCACGTAAAATACAGTTATGCTCTCGGGTGCGTCGAAGTTGTGCGCGTAGGATTGGTATGCGCTCAGGGAGGTGTGCGCGCTGTTGTGCGCCCAGATTGAAGGTAAGCACCCAGCACAGTAAGTGCGTGGCTGTGCGTGTCGCTTGCGCGCATGGTACTTGGGCATGCGATGTTGTGCGCACAAGGTATTTGTGCACACGGCTTGCCTCTGTGCGCACGCGTCGGAACGGCGGACAGGGCGGCGAACAGATTAAAATGGTGACAGCGACCATGCGGATAATATGGCAACCACCTTGGAGGGTCTCCATGTGGGAGAACCCTCGGATCTGACCGGGGTCTAGCCCTGCTAGGGCAGATCAACCCGGTGGCACTGGTCCCAGCTGGCGACCTGTGCAACTCCTCGAGCTTCGGAGACCAGAGACTTTTAAATAGATTTCTACCTTACCTTGTCTCGGCGCTTCCCGGTCTCGTTCCAGGCGGTCTCCAGCTGCAGGGGGAGAGGGAAAATACCTTCACCGCCGCGCTCGAAGTGGCACCCGCTGCCTCTCAGTCTCACCCAATGTCGGGGGCTAGGTCCCTGCCAAGGGTCGGCCGCCGGACCGAGGCTTACCTCCGAGGGATCGCGGAAATCACCTCGGGAATTCTCAACTGGGGGAGGGACCCAATGGGCATCACCGCAGGAGAGCGGGGCTCATCTGTAGAGGCAAGATTTCTTGTTTTGGGTTTTCTTTGTAAATGTACTCTAACACTTTGCTAGCGTGCATAGAGTCCCGAACTGCTATGGAGACGGAAAATTCTGAAGAGCTGCACTTCCTGCAGGGGTATATGTACTAGTGCTGACATCAGATTGAAATCTGATCCGTCTCCAACTGTTATCAGGAGTACACTATACCCATTGGTTCTGAGTCCATCTGCTACACGCTAGGAAATGGAGCTTTTTGGCCAAAATTTAAAACACTATGAGTCGTGCAAACCTAACACTGCCCATCCCTCCTCAAACGCAATCCCAATAGTAAAGTTTAGGGGTGGCAGCATCATATTGTGGGGATTCTCTCTCTCAGCAGGGACTGGGCACCTTGTTAAAATTGAAGGATGGATGGATGGTGCAACATATAGGGAGATGCTGCAAGACAACCTGCTTCAGTCTGCTAAAAACAAACTTGATCCCAAGCACAAGGCCAAAGCAACACAGGAGTGGTTGAACAACAAAATGATGAATGTTCTACAATGGCCCATTCATAGTGCAGATCTCAATTCAACTGAAATCTGTGGCACTATTGGAAAACTGCAGTCTATAAGCATCATCCAACCAACCTGAACAACCTGGAACAAATCTGCCAGGAAGAATGGGAAAAAAAAAAATCACTTCCAAACAGTGTGGAAAGTTGGTAGAAACTTATCCCAACAGACTTAAAGCTGTTATTGCAGCAAATGGTGGTTCTACCAAGTACTAGTCTGAAGGTGTTGAAAGCTTATGCAAGCAGCATTTTTCAGTTTTTAATTTTATTTTACAAAAAACGCAGAGAAATAATGAATTGTGACTTTGAAATTTTACTTTAAGAGCATACTGGTAAGTAACAAACATACTGTCTGGCACAATCTGGGTAAGTGATATTTGTAATCCACACAAATCAACTGACTTTTTAGGTGGTCAAATACTTTTGAAGCCACTGTATCTGTTAAGTAGGACATTATCGAGCAACATAAGACTGGATAACTTTAAACCTAACCAACCATATTCAAAAGCTGGCCGGTTACATTTATTCATTTATTTATTTATTTATATAAATTTCTTTTCTATCCATTTACCAAATTCTGTTTTGGGCAGATTATGACAACATAATATTTAATGTTATCTGTCAAAGGTGTATTCTCATTGATGTATTTTATGCCGTATTTAAATTTTGTAATATTTTATCCTGTGTGTAAACTGATGTGATTGATCCAGAACATCGGTATATAAAACCAAATAAATAGCTGGATAACTTTAAACAGGGATATTCATTCCATTAACCTGCCTGCTGAATACTGGCCTCCATAACACTGATTATCCAAAGCAGCAGTTTTATCGATGGGCTGCTTTTGAAATGCAAAATTCATAGAGACCTTAAAACCAAAAGTGTATAGGATATAAACGAGAAAAAAAAGGAACAAGACTATTCCTTTTTTTCTCACCTGTGGCTAACGCTTGACTGACTTCCGTTTTGTTTTATAGGATATAAATAATTCTGCTCATCCACTACTTTGCTTTAAACAGATGCATATGGCATTTTTTTAAACTCTATGCCTTGATGCAAGGTCTGCAGAATCTTTTGTGTAATGCCACATTAAGAGAGCACAATTTTCACACATCCAATTTACCCATCTAAATGGTTTTGAAAGTTTCCCTCAAAAAACAAACTGCTTGGGAGGCACTGCACAATGTTTATTTAAAGAGAAAGGAAACAATAAATAGTGATATTATCAGGACTAAACAATTCAGAAATGTTTTTTTTCATTGGGCAATAACAGTATTTGCAGTGTACTTATATTTACATTGCTGACAAATTACTACAACTACCTTTTTGTTTATATTTCAGAAACTTTGACTTTATGCAAAATGATCTATGTCCCATTTTTATATTTTATTCAAACTATTTGTGCTATACAGAAATATCACAATAATCTGTATAAACACATTTTAGGAAGAGATTGGAAGGGGTCTAATGCACATACTATCTGGTTTTTGTTCAGTCTTTATACCTTCTTAGAACTAAAGTCTGAAACCTTAGCTGCAGAAAGATTGAAGTCAAAAGCATCATTAAAATGGAATGTGTATAAATTATATATATATTTCTACAAATTATTCACTATTTGAACTTGTTTCTTGTGCTGATAATAGCCTGTAAACATACTGTTCAGTCACAATACAAAACTAAACAAATAATCACGCCGATGCAATACAGTGCACTCAGCTGAGCGCACTGGTTAACCTGTGGTTGGACGCGCGTCCAGAACCCCTTATAAGGGGATTAGTGTGTCCAACCCCCCACAAAGCTAATAGTGCTGATCACATAAAATGCATGTTGATGAGGCTATTAGCTATTCTTCCCCAATGCAAAAAAAAAGTGCGCCTGACATGCACATTTTTACCCTCAGATATTAACGCTTATCGGAAGCAAGCATTCATTTTTGAGCAACCCAAAAAGTGTTCAGTGAAGTAGAAAATTCTGCTTTTCTATACTTCCTCTGACTTAATATCGTGGCGATATTAAGTCGGAGGAGCAAAAAGGAGAACCTTTAAAAATTTGAAAAAGAAGTTGCCGTGGTCAGGTTAGGAAAAGGGACCCTCAATTAACGAGCGTGCAGTTTCTAAACCTGTGGCTGTGCACAGGTTAGGAAAACCGACGCTCAAAATTGAGCATCCATTTTCCTAATCCGCTGACAGCCACCTCTCCTGAGTGCCTGCTGCCGTGGAAGCGCTAGGGGCACACAATTTCCCCTAGTGCCTCCTTTTTACCACAGCAGCTGATTTAAATATTAAATCGGGCACCCCGGAGAGGTTGATTGGCACACGTGAAAGTGTAGCTGTATACTAAATATTGATAGAGTTAATACATATACAAATACCTACAGTACCTGAAAGTAATTTGCTTTGAAGTGCCAGAAAAAGCAGAATATACTTTTTTTTAAAAAAAGTGACATGAAGGGTACTTTACACATAAAATTGAACGGTGAGAAAACATATTTACACCTTTGCTGCATCTGAAACAGTGTCCCAGTTCCCGCCACTCAAAGAAAAGTTTCCACTGCCTATTCGGAGCAGGATTTCTTCGGGAGTATCATTGGGTCCATTAGCAAAAGGAGTATAGCTAGTAAAAATAAAAATACATACAGAAAAATACACGGTTTAGGAGAGATCAACTTTCTAGGATTACATTGCAAAAAGAGAATCAAACTTCATTTTTTGTGATTCAAAAATCAGATTTCTATTTGCTATGTAACATCTGTTCTCCTGTCATCATTTAATGACAGGAAAATAACAGCAAAATGAGGCAGAGAAGTCCCTGGAAGAGGGGAATTAAAGACAGTGGTTCAAAAAATGGGGTGGAGCAAAAAAGTCATGAGAGACTGAAAAGAAAGGCAAAAAAAGTCAGAAGGAGAAAAGGACAAAGCACAGAAAGCAAATTTGCTGATCTGTAAACAGGTTTCTCCATAGACAGCAGGAAGGATAAGCCATAATGTGGAGTAATATCTAACGGTGCCGAGACAAACCCAGCTTTCAGAGCTTAGTAAATCTGAGCATGTGCCAGAGTTCCTATGCATGCATGCTGCCTCGTGAGCTCCTCAGTCTCTTCCATAGCTTAAGCTTTAACGAGGTGGTCAATGCTCCAGGGAAGCAGGTGGGTATCGAGTATGGCTGATTCATCCTGCTCTCTACAGAGAACCCCATTTACAGGTAAGAAAACTTGCTTTCACTGACAACATAAATCAGCCATAAGGCATAAATCAACCATAACACATGGGGGAGCCCCAAACAGAGTTGCACTGAAGAGCAACTAGACAACCTGACCCCACCAGGTGTAAACTGGACTACTGGATAAATAGGTTGCCCAGAATTGAATGTCTAAAATTACTGACTCTCTATGACAAGTTGTCCAGACAGTAGTGGGACGTGAAGGCGCTAACAGACAAGCAAGTAACAGCTTGACATATGAATTTAATGGATGTGGCCTGGCGATGAACCACTAAAGTCGCTATGATGAGTCTTGACAGACTTCGGAATCTGTAAGCCAGCCAGCAAAAAAAACAAGGAGCTATACAATCCACTAGCCAATTAGACAGTTTGTTTGGCAGCTACTCTTTCCAATCTATTGAGATGAAAGGACACAAACAGTTGAGAAGATGGACAGTGAGGTTCAGTCCTCTTTAGGTAATACACCACGGCTCTCTTACAGTCCAAAGAGTGAAAAGCCAGTTTTCTTTTATGCGCCAGCAGTTTGGAAAGAAAGAGGGCAGCATGATAGCTTGGTTAAGGTAAAAAGCCGACATCACTTTTGGTAGGAATTTAGGGTGAGTATGCAGAACATCACTCATGAAAAACTTCAGGCACAGTGAATATGAAACCAGTCTATAATTCATTCACTCTCTTTGCTGACATGACGGCAACAAGAGAACACTTTCTAGGTGAGGAACTTTAATTTCACTGTCTTGAGAGATTTGAAAGGAGGTTTCATGAGTTAAGCCAGAACTACAATAAGGTCCCAAGTTATTTAGGTTTGCTGACTAGAGCATTTAAAATTGAAGTTCATGAATGATTTGTAGTATTCCAAGGATGAATACAGACTGAAGCTCCTTTCACCTGTTGGTAATACACCTCAATGATGCCAAGTTGAATCTTTATTAAAGAGGTGCTTAGGCCTGAGGAAGAATACCTACTGAAGCAAGTCCCATAGGGAACAGGAGAAAGCATACAGTTAGCAGGTTCCATACCATGTTAAAAACTTCTTCCATTTGAAACAGTATGACTTTCTGGTTGAAGTCTTTCTAGCTGAAATCAGTAATTCCTCAATCTCCTTCGGAAGAAACAAGGAGACGACTACTGTATGTTCAACATCCATGCCATGAGGGCTAGCAATAGCAGGTTTGGATGGCAGAGCTTGCTGTCCCTCCCTGCAAGATCTGTCGGAGATACCCCCAATGGAATCTGAGATTGAACTGATAGACAGATGAGATCTGGACGCTCAACTTGTCCTGAAAATCCTTCTGGACAATCCTGGCAATGAGAAGAATTGGCAGACATGCACAGAATAAACTGGTGCACCAGTCTAGCACAAAAGCAATGGAAGCTTATCTGCAGCTGCTGGAATGCATGGAGCAGAACGTCTTGACCTTCCTGTTGACTACTGAGATGAACAGATCATTGCTGGAATTTACCAGTAAGTTATCACATTACTAGCGACCCCTTGATCCAAGAGCTACTCATGTGATCACAGCACTCTGCTGAGAAACTCAATTGACAAATTCTGGATTCTTGATAGGTCGCTTGGAGATGGGCATTGTGATTACTCTTCCATACAGATCTGCTGAGCAGCAGATCTGTACGGAATAAATAGCTCGGTGTCAAGTGGATTGTCTGCACCATGAACAACGATGGCATCTGTGCACGGAAGACTTCTTATCTCAATGTCAATTATGGGCCTGCTCTGGCAGAGGTCAACGCCAACAGCACTGGCTTCTTTGGTGCTGAGACAGCATTGGAGGATCCCTCATGTTGCTCTGGTGTTCTTCTGGGCATCTCATCCTGCACCTCATGCAACTCTTGACCTCTGATGGATTCTAAACCTGGCTCCATGGTGGGTTAGAAAGTGCATGAAAAGCGTGGTAGCTTCAGGCTCTTAGCCAACAGTGCATACCACAGGACATCTAAAAAGCAGAAAAACCGGTCAAGCAGGTAAAAACAGGGAGATACTACAGGAGGAAGAGGGAGAGAAGGAAAAAAAATCACAGGAGCCTTCGGTCTTTCTTTAGGCAGGTCGGCAACTATTCAACTGAAAACCACGATTTATTGCAATGTCCAAGTCACCCCTTAAAGCACATCAGACGCAATGACCAGTAATATATTTTCAAATGCAGGAGAGCCATACCTCACTGAGTTTTGGGAATCCACAGATGATTAAGCTTGATTCTAGCATGTTTATTATGCCCAATAAATTTAGCCATGACATTGTGCAAATCTTCAAATTATTAGAAAGAACATCTACAATAATAAGTCATTCACCATTAGTACTCCACGACAACTCAATGATTAAATTTGCAGACAAGGCACGAGACTTAGGTATAATTGACCCCAAATTAAGCCTTAAAAAACACATTTCAAATAAAGTAAGAGAAGGATGCGCAAAGTTAATGACATTAAGGAGACTAAAACCACTTTTACTACAAAATGATTTCAGAACAGTTCTTCAATCATTAATTTTCTCTAGCACTGACTATTGCAATGCGTTATTACTTGGTCTACCTGCATCTAACTATCCGGCCACTACAGCTTCTACAAAATGTCACAGCAAGAATACTATTAGGGGTTAAAAAAAAGAGAGCACATAACTCCTATCTTTATTGCCCTCCATTGGCTCCCGACTGAATCACGTATTCAATTTAAAGTATTGTGCATGTTACACAAAGTAATATATAGAGACCAAAATGACTGGCTAAAAGCTGCCATACGACTATACCCCACAGAGAAATCTTAGATCAGCAAATAAGGGCCTCCTATCCCATCTGTAAGCTCGGCAAGGTTAAGTCAAGTGCGAGAGAGAGCCATTTCACTAACAGGTCCGAAACTGTGGATCGAGCTACCCTTCAAATTAAGAATGCAATCTGATTTTAAGGTTTTTAAAAGAAACTTGAAAACCTGGCTGTTTAGCAGAGCTTATAATTGAGCTGTTTGAGACCTGTCTGTAAACTCTTATTTCTTTTATCTTGTTTTATGTTGTTTTTATCTCTATTTTACTTGTTTTATATTTTATTATGACCTTTATTTTCATTATTTTACATGATATGCTTAAAAATTTTGTATCTTAATTTCTTAATTATCCTATATTTTACTATAACTATGTATTGATTTTCTTAATTATGTAAACCGTTGTGATGGTATAACTGAATGATGGTATAGAAAACTTGTTAAATAAATAAATACATCTATTTCTTTAGAACTGAAAAGCTCTGTTGCAGGGCTGCTGACAAAGTGGCATGAGAAAAAGATGCAACATGGAAGATAAAACTAGGCCAAGGAAAAACAAGGCCAACAGAAAGACTGGAAACATGACTATAAGGTAGCTCAGATAAAGGATGAAGGGCTAAGAGCTGGGTCTATATTGGTGCCAAATGACATCAACCATGCATTATGGCTGATTCATGCCTATTTGTCGGGGGTAATTATAAAGAATAAAAATAGCAAAAACAGGAATTGGAAGATTAAAAATGAATGAAAAAAATAATGAAAAGGGCAGAGATGAAGACAGTTTAGATAGATAAAAAGGAACAATGGCAGATGCACATAAAGGCTTGAAACAAATATTTTGTTAGTTTAAATCTGCTGCAGAATTTTAACTCACTGCTACACAACATTCTTCTTGTATAGCAGTCACTGCAAAACAAAAACATCCTAGCAAGATATTTCCTGTGTATTGGATACCTATGACTTTTGGGAGTCACTCCTCTCTAAATTATCATACATTTTGCAATGGCTTAAGCAGCAATAGTTTTGAGAGAGTTTCAAAATATCATCCTCACCCATAACATTTCCTGGGTTTCTTCCTTTGGTTTCTCTCTCCAAATTTTGTCATTTTAGATTATTTTCCTTTTTCTGTTCGGTCCTACTAAAATCTCAAGCTGCTACACTTGTATTTTTTAAATTTTAGCCCAGTAAATTCTAATGTCTAGACTTCACAGCTTATATTTACTGTTTAACCAAGACAATTCAATTCATATTTTAAAAAGAAATGGTATGGCTACCATAGGAAAAATTTAACAAGAATGCTGGAGACCCTATTTAAATTTGTAACCTCTAAAATTAATCCTAAACCAGAAGGGGTGCCTTACTGTTTAGAAGAATGGACTGGGAATCAGGAGATCCAGGTTTAAATCCTGCTTCTGCCACTAGTACTTGATAAGACTTCAGCTATTCAGATTGTAAGCTTTCTACATAAAGGATATATTGAAGCTAGATATTATAGAAATGCCAAAATAATTATTATATTTCTTCTGTTTCTGAGAAACAGAAGAATGATTAAATTGGCTGGATTATTTAGCCAGACAGGAAGAAGTTAACTAAGCCTCATTAAATTCAGACAAAATTAAGTACTATTGTTTATTGTTCACCTTCTTAACCAGGCATGTTACAGAATGGTATTACAGTATGCTAAAACTGTAAAATGGCTATTCTTTTTATTTTCTCCTATAACCAAAATAGTATTTTGTCCAAAGACAAAAATAAAAAATACCATCCTGTACAGTGAGACTAATCATGCATCTAAGAATGGTCCATTATATAACTTAGATCTGAATAACTTTCAAGAGCTAATGAACTAAAAACACACAGATGTTACATGATGAATATGAAAAACATATTTTACCCAGCTAGCATCGTATATAAGAGGACACCCAAGCTCCATATATCACAAGCTGCATCATATCCTTGTCTCATGAGAACCTACAAAGCAAAGATATGCTGTTAGAGGTAATCAAAATTTTACCAAACTGGCATTTTTCCTTCTCTGATTTAGAGTAAGCAAAAACACATTGGGGCAGATTTTCAAAGGGTTACGCAAGAGGCATAACTTCCAAAACAAAGGTACGGGGTTTTTTTTTCCGGGCTGGGGGATGGGACAGGTAAGGGAAGGTGTGGGGGGGGGACGAAGAAAGCCAACTGGTTTCCCCGAGGGCTCGGCTCGCAAGGTGCACTAGTGTGCACCCCCTTGCACACGTCTACCCCTGATGGTATAACATGCGCGCGGCTGCGCGCGCATGTTATAAAATTGGGTGTACATTTTAAAATCTGCCCCATTGTTTATTGACATTAGGGAAGGTAACTTTATAACTGTGCAGGTAGGGTTAAATTCTGTGTGTACTAGTTACATGCAAATTTATCCCACATTTTCAAAAGGATCTCATGTGTATAAGTTTACTTTGAAAATATCTGCATAAACACAAATTCATCCAAAATTGTGCTGCTATCTACAACCCCCGACCCTCCTGACCCCCCCCCCCAAGACCTGCCAAAAGTCCCTGGTGGCCCCTGTGTCATAGTAAGGGCAAAAGGCCATCGGCACCATTTTGATTACTGGCAGCCGACGGCCCAAGTGCAGGAGATCGCTCCCAGACCCCCGCTGGACCACCAGGGACTTTTGGCAAGTCTTGGGGGGGGGGGGTCAAGAGGGTGGGGGGATGGAGTTAATTAAATTTAAAGGGTTGGGATGGGGGGGGGGGGTTTGGGGGGGGAGGGTTCCCACAGAAAGAGAATGATAAAAGTTTTCTGATCTGGTGAGTGGACCGAAATGGTCCTCCCCAGACCCGAAAATGAAATGGGGACAAAAAAATGTTATGCACTCCCCTAATTTGCTCCATAAGACGCACAGTCGCCCAGGAACAGAGCAGGTTTAACACACCATTTTTTTTTTTTTAATTTTCCCCCTCTGAATCCTAGGTGCGTCTTATGGAGCGAAAAATACGGTAAGTGTTTTGTGGAATTTGGTGAGAGTTGACCACCAAAATTGTCTCAAACCCAAAAATTATTGAAAATTCCGGGAACAAGCAGAAAAAAAGCTGTTACCCCGCTCGTTTTAAAGGCTACAGTGGGCACACCAACTTTTAATTATGTCATTTAATTCTGTTTTGAATACTGATTAATATGGTATATTGCATATTTCTCTCAGATTTGTGGTTGCTACTGCAATGAGGGAGGCCATGGTTATGCAACACTCAGTACATGTGGAACTGGGTTATGTGCCTGCTTTTATGCGCCCTGAGCCATTTTCTAACAGCCATTTATGCAGATAAAATTGGGTGATTGGCTTTGAAAAAAAAAAAAAATCTGACCTTTTATGGTTAACTATATTCACAGAACCGAGATCTGTAATATTCCTGCTTTACGATAACATTAGAAAAAGCAAAATTGCTTACCTTGTAATTGGTGTTATCCCAGGGCAGCAGGATGTAGTCCTCACATATGGGTGACGTCACTGACGGAGCCCTATTGCGGGAAAAACTTCTGTTAAAGTTTCTAGAAACTTGACTGGCTGCCTGAGGCTACTGAGCATGCCTGGCATGCCATGATATTCCTTGCCACAGGGGTCTCACTTCAGTCTCTTATATAGCAATAAGCTTTAGCAAAAATAAATAAATAAGAAAAATGTGTGTCCCAACTCCGCAGGGTGGCGGGTGGGTTTCGTGAAGACTACATCCTGCTGTCCTGGGATAACACCTATTACAAGGTAAGCAATTTTGCTTTATCCCAGGACAAGCAGGATGCTAGTCCTCACATATGGGTGATTAGCAAGCTAGAGGCTGAGTCATTTTGTATTGAGACAACAGTGGAGTATTGTTGTTGAAATGAGTCAGCCGAAGATTAAAGCAGGTTGGTTGTAGAAGGAGTTGGGTTTAAACAGGAAACAAGTTTTTTTTAAGACAGATTGTCCATAGGCTGAATCTTGTCGTCCTTGTTTGTCCAAACAGTAATGAGCTGCAAAGGTGTGAAGAGAACTCCATGTTGCTGCTTTACAAATGTCAATGATTGGCACTGAACGATAGTGTGCTACTGAGGTTGACATTGCTCTTACTGAGTGTGCCTTTACTCGCCCTTGGAGAGGAAGGCCTGCTTTTTCGTAGCAAAACTGTATGCAATCTGCTAGCCAATTGGATAGAGTATGTTTACCCACTGCTTTACCAGGTTTGTTTGGATCATAAGAAACAAAGAGTTGATTGGATTTCCTGTGGACTGCAGTGCGGTTTAAATAAAATGATAGAGCACGATTACAGTCCAAGGTATGTAAGGCTGTTTCTCCTTGGTGAGAATTAGGCTTTGGAAAAAATGTGGGTAAAACTATGGATTGGTTCAAGTGGAATTCCGTAACTACTTTAGGAAGGAATTTTGGATGCGTACGGAGAACCACTCTATCATGCAGGAATTTTGTGTAGGGTTCGTACGTGACAAGTGCTTGTAACTCACTAACCATCCTAGCTGAAGTAATAGCTATGAGGAAGATAGTCTTCCATGTGAGGAATTTTAAATCACAAGAATCTATGGGTTCGAAAGGAGAACGCATGAGTCTTGTTAGTACCAAATTCAGATCCCATTCTGTGACTGGTGGTTGAATTGGTGGTTTAAGATGAGTTAAACCTCTCATAAACCTGCTGACGAGAGGTTGTGTGGATATGGATGCATCTCCAACCTTGTTATGGTAAGCTGAGATTGCACTTAAATGTACTCTTATAGATGACGTCTGGAGACCAGAGTCTGAAAGTAGGTATAAGTAGTCTAAGAGAGAGGTTGTGGGGCAGGTGAAAGGGTCTATCTTCATTTGTCTGCACCACATAGTAAATCTTTTCCATTTAGAAGAATAGTTCTTTCGTGTGGAAGGTTTATGTGAAGCCAGAAGCACTTGAGAGACATTGTTTGAAAGATTGAGTGGTTGTAAAATCAAGTTTTCAACATCCATGCTGTCAGGGATAGGGACTGAAGGTCGGAATGGCGCAACCGACCCTGATCCTGAGTTATGAGAGTGGGAGTTACTCCCAGGCGAATGGGATCCCTGACAGAGGTCTAGAAGTGTGGGAAACCAGACTTGTAGAGGCCAATATGGGGCTATGAGTATCATGGACCCCTTGTCCTGTTGTAGCTTTACCAGAGTCTTGGTTATTAGCGGTATCGGAGGATACGCGTATAGTAGGCCTGAGTTCCAAGGGCGAGCAAATGCGTCCCTGGCTGGCTCGTTTTTCTGTTTGTGTAGAAAACAGAAATCGTCCACTTTGTGATTCAGATGTGATGCAAAGAGGTCTATTGTTGGTTGTCCCCAACGGCGAAATATCCTGGTCGCTACTGAGGGATCCAGGGACCATTCGTGTGGTTGGAACTGACGACTGAGTCGGTCCGCCACTACATTGTGTATGCCTGGCAGATAAGTGGCTCGAGGAAACATTGAGTGGTTCAGGGCCCAACCCCAGATCTGTACAGCTTCTTGACAGAGGAGATACGAGCCCGTACCTCCCTGTTTGTTGATATACCACATGGCTACTGTGTTGTCTGTTTGTACGAGAACAGTCTTGTGTGAGAGGTAGTCCTTGAACACATATAGCGCATAACGTATAGCTCTAAGTTCCAGGAAGTTTATTTGAAATGTGGCTTCGAGTGTTGTCCAAGTTCCTTGGGTCTGGAGATCGTGTATGTGAGCTCCCCAGCCCAAGGTGGATGCATCTGTAGTTAAAGTTATTTGTGGGACTGGTTGCTGGAAAGGTAGGCCCTTGCGCAAACTGTCCTCGTTCACCCACCATAGTAGAGATGAACGTAGCTGGTGGGTTACTTAAATTGAAGAATGCAGTGGTTGAATGGCTTGGATCCATTGCGATCGTAAAGTCCATTGAGTTACTCTCATGGCCAGCCTTGCCAGAGGAGTGACATGGACAGTAGAGGCCATGTGGCTTAGTAGGGTTAGAAATTGATGAGCTGACGCTAGTTGTGTACAGCATATGTCCTTCGCCAGGAGGGAAAGTGTGTTTGCACGATGTTGTGGTAGGAAGGCTTTTGATAGGGTAGTGTCTAAGTCTGCACCTATGAATTGAAGTAGGTGCGACGGTGTTAGGTGGGATTTTTGATAGTTGATGAGAAATCCCGTGGAGTGAAGGAGAGCAATCGTTCGATTGAGAGAAGTTAGAGCTCCTTGTTGAGATTGACTTCTGATGAGCCAGTCGTCTAGATATGGAAATACATGGACACTTTCCTTGTGCAGGTGTCCTGCTATTACTGCCAGACATTTTGTGAACACTCTGGGTGCAGAGGCTAGTCCGAATGGCAGAACTCTGTATTGGAAATGTTGATGGCCCACCAGGAAGCGCAGATACTTGCGATGAGGAGGAAATATTGGAATGTGAGCTTAAGTGTCTTGAAGATCCAGAGAGCAAAGCCAATCCCCTTTTTGTAGAAGTGGTAGCATGGTACCTAGAGAAACCATCCTGAGCTTTTCTTTTTTTAGAAATTTGTTGAGATTCCTGAGATCTAGGATGGGTCGTAGGCCTCCGGTTTTCTTTGGAATGAGGAAGTAACGGGAGTAGAATCCTCTGCCCTGCTGAGACCGGGGCACCGGTTCTATAGCCCTCTCTTTCGGAAGGGTGGATAATTCCATTTGGAAGTGAAACAAATGAGCTTTGCTGAGATGGGAATGACGAGGTGGACAATCTGGAGGAATGGTTGTGAAATTGAGTTGATAACCTCTGTTGAGAGGACCCATTGGTCTGATGTTATGGATGTCCAAGTGCTGTAAAAATTGGACAGTCTTCCTCCCACGGGTAGTGTGGTATAGGGATTGGAATAGAGGCTTTGCTCTCTGGATGTGACCTCAAAATCCAGTTGCAGGTCCAGTTTGGGAAGGAGGTTGAGGTTTGGGTGTTCTTTGGTGCCTCTGTTGTAGTCGCTGTTGAGACCTCGGAGGCCTTGGCCTGGATGATGGAGGATAATATCTCCTTTGTCGATAAAATGGACATCTGGTGTCCCGTCTAGGAGGTCTGCGAGTAGCATGTGTATCATGCGGAAGAGAGGATAATTGCCTCAGAGTCTCCGTATGCTCGCGTAGTTGGGATACTGCATCCTGCACTTTAGTGCCAAAGAGATTATCACCCAGGCAAGGGAGTTCAACAAGTTTGTCTTGCACCTCTGGCTGTAAGTCAGATGCTTTGAGCCAAGCCCACCTCCGAGCAGTAACTCCAGAAGCAGCAATTCTTGAGGCCGTTTCTTAGGCATCATAAGCAGCTCTCACCTCGTCTTTGCCGGTATCTAAACCTTTGGTAATAATATTCTGCGCTGCTTCTTGGTACTGTGCAGGTAGGGATGGTATGAACTCTTCTATTTGCTTCCAGAGGTTTCTCTCGTGTTGTGTCATATAGAGATGGTATGCTGAAATCCTAGAAGAAAGCATGGCTCCCTGATAGATTTTTCGACCCATTTGATCGAGGAATCGATTGTCCTTCCCGGAACGAATAGAGGAATGGGTCCGAGATCGCCTGGAACACTTCTGTGCAGATTCTACAACTACCGAATGGTGGGGCAGCTGAGGTTTTTGGTAGCCTGGTGCAGACTGCACTAGGTATGTAGCATCTATTCTTTTGTTCACTGCAAGAACAGTGCATGGATGTTCCCAGATGCGTTGTTGTAACTGCAGCAGAGTTGTAACTGCAGCAGAGTTGTAACTGCAGCAGAGTTGTAACTGCAGCAGAGAGTATGTTTGGGAGGATCAAACTGGAGTATTTCTAGAGTTTGTTGTCTGTCAACGCTATCTGTCTGCAGTTTGAATGGTATAGAATCTGCCATTTCTTGGATGAAGGTAGAAAATGAAAAATCCTCTGGCGGGGATTGTTTCTTAGCTTGAGGCGGCGAGGGGGTCAGACATGAATTCCTCCGATGAGAACTCTGATGAAGTATCTGACCAAGAATCATATGCAGATGGTTGTTGAATAGGTGTAGGCTTAGGAAGCTGAGAAACACCTGAGGGTCCAGGCTGAGTATGATCAGAGAAAATATCATCTTGCTCCTCCTGCACTGGATTAGCAGGTAAGGAAGCTAATAGGTCTTCATACCTTTTGGTTAGGATGTCGTGTAGATGCGACTGTGCACCTAAAGTATCAGAAGAGGCAGATGGATGCTTTGGCATCGTATATTTCATTTTCATGGATGCCTTGAGTCTTGTTGTGGATGCCCTTTGAGAAGGGTATGAAGTAGGTGCCGTCCTGTAAACCAATTTTGGTTGTAGGGCAGACAAGGAGCCAAAGTCGATGTTTGAAGAAAAGAAAACGTCGACAATTGGTCTGGAACCGAGGGCATCGATGAAATTGTGGCCACTTTAGTCGATGGAACTTGGAGATATGATGAAGGAATCGAAGGTAGCATCTCCGTAAACATCGGTGCCTTTGGCATCGAAGATTGCATCGATGGAATCGTTGTAGCCATCGACATCGACGGTGCTGGCAGAGTTTCCGGCATCGACGTATCTGTTGGCACCGGCATCGGCGCGGTGGCCAACATCGGCGTAATGGCCGGTATCGGTGCTTCCACCGGCATCGACTGAAGAGTCAGCATTGGCGATGACGCTGGTATCTGTGCCTGAAAGGCTTCGGTGACCATCTGTTTGATTAGACTTAGTAAGTCTGGTGCCGATGGTAAAACTTGGGTAATCGATGTCGACGGCGATATCGACGGAGGAGGCACCGGAACTGATGATGCGGAAGTCAGCGGGGGATTGGACGGCTTTAGCCGCTTCGTAGTCGGTTCCTCTGGGGGAGGGAGCGACGACGACGAGGATCGATGCCGTCGGTGCTTATGCTTAGGCCTCGATTCCAACACTGACCTGGTCGATGGTACTGGTGACGGAGCATCACCAGATTCTTCTATTCTCCATTTTTTAAAGAGAATTTTCTTAGTGACCCCCGTTGGTGATGACTTTGTCGAGGTTGATGGTGAAGGCAGTGATTTAAGTTGAAAAAGCTGAAACATTTTCTCCTGTCTCAGTTTTCTGCCCTTCGGGGTCATTTCCTGACACTTATTTATTTTATTTATTTATTTATTTATTTAACGTCTCTTCTATACCGATAGCCGTTCACACATCGTATCGGTTTACATCGAACAAATAACTTTTGGGCAGGGCCCTTTCAAGTAACAGTTGAAGATAATTATTAAATGACAAAGTAACTAAAATAGGGGTATAATATGCAAATTATGCAAATATCCACTTCTCACATGAAGTAATTTCATGTTTCTCTCCAAAACAGATTACACATTCTATGTGAGGATCTGCAATAGACATGGTTCGGTTGCAAGCTGGACACTTTTTGAAACCTGAAGCCATGTCTGTGTTCAACAGCCGTCGATGAGGTGAGAGAAAGAGAAATCCTGAGAAAAGAAATTTTCAAAATTATTATTTTCTGTCACCGTCCGGTGAAGAATGAGATTTAGTGAGACCCCAATGGGGAATTTTGAGAAAAAATATGACTTTTCCAGTCAGAATTAGTGAGAGATTCTCACAGGGCTCCTGTCTCTGCGATGCTGAGTGCAGCGCGGAAAAAGAAGGACTGAAATGAGACCCCTGTGGCAAGGAATATCATGGCATGCCGGGCATGCTCAGTAGCCTCAGGCAGCCAGTCAAAAGTTTCTAGAAACTTTGACAGAAGTTTTTCCCGCAATAGGGCTCCGTCAGTGACGTCACCCATATGTGAGGACTAGCATCCTGCTTGTCCTGGGATAATGATTATTCATACTTACATAAGTATTTCAAAGTGGCATTTCAACATGGCAGAGCAGAAACTGGCTATATTAGTGCATGGCTCAGTAAGTGTATAGTGCTCCTGGAGTAGACACCAGTGGCTTTCTGTATCAGCAGGGAAGCAACTTAATAGCCCAAATGTAATATAGCAGAACCTCAGATGCAAACTTTTTTAAATGTTATTTTTATCTTCTATGGTGTCTAACTCCACAAAACAATAATATATACCCATTGAGGAGGGAGGAACATATCAGCATATCTAAATTTCTAATTTGCTATGTTGAAATACTGCTCTATGAAGACGTTTTCTGGCCTGTTGATTAATCTTCTGTTTAGGTTCTTAAAACTACTGGATGAATAGGTAGGACATAGGTGTAAACAAGGATGGGCAGCATTTGTTACTTATATTAATCTATACTCTTATTTATGTGAATTATACAATTGCAAAATGCATAATAAATGCAATTACTGAACTATCTTTATGGCTGCTGCCTAAGTCTTGGAGATACTCTTCTCATATGAATAAGTTACTTGCTGCCCATTTATTTTCTTCCATCCTTTCATTTTCACAATGGCATATTCCCAAGCATGTGTATTCCACTATCCATTTCTCATATCCCGCCCACCTATCTGAATACTGATATTTATCCATCTCAATTGAATATACTGGTTTCCTAGTGTCACATATAGGATCCTATGCACTAACACTTGCACAAAACCAATTTCAATGTGGACTTGCAAAAAAAAATTTAACAGGCTCATTAAAAAGAAGATAAGTTGCCATACTAGGTCAGACCAAGGGTCCATCAAGCTCAGCTTCCTGTTTTCAACAGTGACCAATCCAGGATACAAGAACCTGACAAGTACCCAACATTGAATAAAACATTAAAACATCAATTAAACAACAAAGCAAAAACAATTCTGCATATTTGAGGTAAAAATATCAAATGTTCATGCTATTCTTGTGCATGGGAACCCAAAAATGCATTGGCAATATACTTACTGAAGGCATCCTAAACTGAACATGCTCAATTATTTTTTGGGTTTGACTCCTGCTGCTTTCCAAGAAGTAAACAATGAAGACTGGAACATTGGAGATGATTGTCAGTGCAGAGGGAAGAAGTAGAAGACCAATTTCACCCCAGGTAAGGCAGTCAAAGCAGAAAGTTCCAGGAAAGGAGAAAACTGACAACTGTGTTTGGAACCATCTCTCATGTATGACAGTAAAGATATTCAAACATTGTGTTTGGAGACAGAAAGGACTATACAAATGGGAGATCTAGGGCGCAAGCTGGTGGCCCTCACAGGATAGCAGGATGTTAGTCCTCCCATATGGGTGACGTCACTGGCCAGAGCCCTATCACGGTAAACTTTTCTGTCAAAGTTTCTAGAAAGCTTTGACTGACACTGGCACACTGAGTGCACAGAGCATGCCCAGCATGCCATGATCCCTGTGTCCACAGGGATCTCCCTTCAGTCTTGTTTGCAGCAAAAAGTGTGAGTGAAAAATAAAATAAGAACCGTATATGGACCTAACTCCATGGGGTGGCGGGTGGGATTCGTGAGGACTAACATCCTGCTGTCCTGTGAGAACACCTGTTACATGTAAGCAACTCTGCTTTATCACAGGACAAGCAGTATGGTAGTCCTCACATATGGATAATTAGCAAGCTACAGGCTGACTCGTATTACAACAGGACAATAGCAGCAACTCGTGCGGAGGCACAATAATTGGGGTGCTATTGGCAATGATGAGGCAGCCTGAAATCACAGCAGGTGGTTATGGAAGGAGTTGGGGGATTATAGTGGAAGAAAACTTTTCAAGACAGGTTGGCCAAAGGCCTCAAGTCGCAGTCTGGGAAATATTGACAACTGGTTGTCATGTCCGTTACAGAATATGCCTTCATTCACCTCTAGAGGAGAAGGTCTGCTTTTTCATAGCAGAATTCGATAGTCTGCTAGTCATTTGGAGAGAGTTTGTGTACCCACTGGAACTCGCAGCTTGTCTTTGACAAAGAAGGAAAGAGCTGGGTGTATTTTCTATGGAGTGCAGTGCGGTCTAGATAGAATGCAAGTGCACGTTCACAGTCCAAGGTGTTGAAAAAAGACCTCTCGCCCTGGTGAGAGAGGGGCCTTGGGAAAAAGTGAGGTGAGAGGTTGCATCTACTTTAAGAAGAATATTAAGGTGAGTACAGAGGACCACTCTGTTATGTAATAACCTAGTGCGGGTGAGTATGTAAGAAGGGCTTGTAACTCACTGACCCTTTCAGCAGAAGTGATGGCTACGAGGGAAAGAATTTCCCATGTTAGAATGTTTAAGTTATATGAATGCAGAGGCTCAAACTGGGAACGTATGATTGTTGTAAGCACTACATGTAGGCCCCATTCCGTAAGCAATGATCGTAGGGAGGCTTAATCTGTAAAGGACCCATGATAAGCTGACTCAAGTGGTTGAGTCGATTATCGGGCATCCCCTAGTCCCAGGTGGTACGGTGAAATGGAACTGAGGTGTACCCATGCGGAGGATGTCTGGGGACCAGAATCTGAGAGGTATGCTAGATAGCGTAAGCGAGATGGAGTGGTGCAGAAAAAAAGGGACTAAAACCCTTTTGTGTACACTGTGTGGTAAATCTTGCCATTTCGAATAGCAAGATTTACGTATGGAAGTCAGTTGGGACACTACGAGTACCTGAGAACATCAGTGAGTCTGTGTTATGAGACTGACCTGTGAGCAGGCGAATTGGTTACTGGAGTGATAGTTTGAGAAGTATTGGGAAGCATACTTGATGAGGCCAGGACGTGATTCTGAGAACATTGAAACTTGTCCTGTTGTAGCATCACAAGAGTTTTGATTATGAGCGGAATCAGAAGAGACGCATATAGGAGGCCTTTGTTGCAGGAGCGAGCAAAGGCGTCCATGGAACGCATTTCGATACATGTGTAGGGAGTAGAATCTGTCCACTCTGTGGTTTGATTCAGACGCAGAGGTCAAAGGTTGGTTGACCTCAGCGCTAAAAGATTTTGCTCGCTACACATGGATTCAGAGACCATTCATGAGGATGGAGTCTATGGAGTCTATGGAGGTCTGCTAGTGTGTTCGGTATGCTTATTAGATAAGTGACTCGTAGATGCATGGAGTGCGCAAGGGCGTAGAGCTAGAGTTGCGCGGCCTCCTGGCAGAGCAGGTAAGAGCCTATGCATGCTTGTGTGTTGGAATACCACATTGCCACTATGCAGTCTGTTTGTTTGCACAAAGTTTTGTGAGAGGGCAGTGTTTGAAGGCATAAAGAGCATAACGCATAGCTCGAAGCTCCAGGAAGGTGATCTGAGACTCTTCATGGAATGGAATAGATGCATCTTGGGTTGAACACGACCGTGGCCAAGATCATCTGAGGATTTGGAACTGGATCAGTAATAAGGATCAGGGAAGAAAGCGGTTGAACGGCTTAGAGAAGTGATGGCCAACCTTTTGAGCTCAGTGTGTCAAAATTCATAAAACACCTGAGCATAACTCGGGTGGTGTGTCACTTCTAGAAAAATCCATAATTTTGTGATATTTGTAGCTCTAATCAATAACAAAAGTTATAATTTTAATATATGTTCTGTATTTATTAATAAAGCAAAAACAAATCATTATTTACCTTACCTGCTTAGTGATTTTTTTGTTGCTGAATTTCATTGGCTAAATCTTCAATTGAAGGTTGGTATTTCGTACACTTCAGTTGGTTTCTTTTATTGGCTCCCATTCATTTTCACACCACTCTCTCCCCATCCCCCAGGCATGCACACATTCATTCACACACACACAGACCCCCAGGCAGGCACCAATTCATTCTCACACACACATACACCACACACAGGCAGGCACCTATTCTCACACATATATCCCCAGGAAGACACCCCCTCAGGCAGGCACCCATGCATTCATACACATGCACACACTAAAGGCAGACCCCCCCCCCCCCTCTCTTTTGCCAGCAACCTCGGAACCTCTCTCATTCCTCTGCTGCCACTGTCACTGCTGCCGCGTGGCTATTGGGGAGGCGCCGATTGCTGCTACTGACACTGAAGCCCATTCTGGTGCCTCCTCTGTGCAGGCCCCGTGGGCTTCCACTTTCTCCATACTGATCTCGTACATTGTGAGATCCGCATGGAGAAAGTGCTACTCTTGCACATTACCAAAGATTACATGTGCCAATCACTAAAAAGTAATTTTTTATTTTTTTTTGCCTTTGCTGTCTGATCTTAGTTTTCTAATTGGTTGGTCACAGGCTTTTTTTTCCCACCTTCCCTTATTTATTTTGCCAATTCCTTTTATATTGTCTTTTTTTCTGTTTCTTTTCTCTCCATCTTCTTCCCTCAAACACACAGTCAGGTTCTCATTCTCACATGCATTTCTCTCTCTCACACACACAAAGGCTCTCACTGGCACATGCTCTCTCTCATACAATCATTCATACACACAGTCTCTCACTGGCACATGCTGTCTGACTCACACACACACACAGGCTCTCTCTCAAACAATCATTCATACACACAGTCTCTCACTGGTACATGCTGTCTGACTCTCACACACACAGGCTCTCTCTCACTCCCACATGCTGTCTTGCTCAAGCACAGGCTCTCACTGTCACATGCTGTCTCTCATACAATCATTCATACAAACAGGCTCTCACTGGCACATGCTCTCTCATACAATCATTCATACACACAGGCTCTCACTGGCACATGCTCTCTCATACAATCATTCATACACACAGGCTCTCACTGGCACATGCTCTCTCTCATACAATCATTCATACACACAGGCTCTCACTGGCACATGCTCTCTCTCATACAATCATTCATACACACAGGCTCTCACTGGCACATGTCTCTCTCACACACACAGAGGCTCTCACATGCTGTCTCTGCAAACATTCAGGTCCTTACTCTCACACACAATCTCTCAACTCATCTCATACATGCACACATGCACACTCTACAGACCCTCAGCTTCTCTCTCACCTCTGGGCCTCCTCTTCGCGGGTCACCGCAGGATGGGCTCTGCAGCGGCCCTGATCTTCTCGGGCCGCGGCGGCCCTGTTACCGGGCCTCTTTCTCTTCTCGGGCCCCTGCGACTTGGAATTCGCGGTGGCCCGTAAGCGCAAGTGCTGCTCCTCTTCTACACACGCTGATGCTTCTCCTCCTTCCTGCCCATGCGGCTCCAGCAATGTTTACTTCCGGGGCCGCGCATTCAGGAAGGAGGAGGAGCACTTGCACATTTAAATGCGATCTTTGTCTTCAGGCCGTGGTGACGTGAGCCTCACCATGGTCCTGCCTATCGCTGCGCCGCATTAGCCTCTCTGCGCCCGGGGGCATGGGGGGGGGGCTGGAGGGATATTAAAAAACAAGATTTAAAGAGTCAGCGCAGCCAAAAAAAAAAAAGGCTCGGCACAGCCGATAAGAAAAAAAAACAATTCCTGATAGTCCATGAAACGCTGCGCGTGTCAGCAAAAACATCTCGGTGTATCACCTCTGACACGCATGTCATAGGTTAGCCATCACTGGCTTAGAGCCCCTGAAATTTGAAAATTGACTGAGTGGTACTCATGACTAATCTGGCCATATGAGTGAAGTGGATAGTTAAAACCCCGTGGCCCAGTAGTGAAAGAATTGAAGGGCTGAGGCTATGTGGCATGCGTGCAGAGATGTGAAGAATTTAACAGGAAGTCTGCGCGGTTGTTGGGCAGGAAGTCCTTTGCGACTGTAGAGCCCAGAACCACTCGATATGGGATTTATGGTAGTGATCAGAAATCCCAGCCAAATTGAGAAAATTTATAGTGAGTCTTGGAGAAGTTAGAGCTCCTTGCTTGGATTGACTCCTATTAGGCAGTCGTCCATGCAAAGAAAAGGGTGAATGCTGTTTTGCTCCAGAGAGAAACAGCAGTCACTGCTAGGCATTTGGTGAAATACACAAGCAGTCTAATTTAGTTCGAACGGTAGAACTTGGTATTGAAAATGTTGTTGACTCACAATGAAATGTATAGAAAGACCAGAGGATAGAGGCCACCCACTTATTTTAGTAAGAGACATGATTCTGAACTGTCCTTTCTGAAGAAAATTGTTGAAAAAAAGGACTAGCGGGATTAAAATCCCCTGCCTTGTTGCGTCCGGGGAACGGTACCCTGAGCCCTGGTTTTTAGTGGGATGGCCGCTCTAATGTCTGGCAAAGTTGAAAGACTAGGAGCCTGCCCGACTGGCAGAGCTGGTGTGATCTGGATATCAGTTGGTCTCACGCAGGGCGTGAGCAGTAAAAATCCTTCCCGCATCTCTCTCTCTGCTGTGCAAGAAAAAACGTAGACAGCTGTCGTCAGGTCTCGAGGTGGGTTTGCAATTGAGGCAGTGTCTGCTGGATCTTTTGTCTAGCAGATCAGCTAGTGTATCTGGGACTTCAGGCCATAATTAGGTTCCAGAAGCAGAGTATTATCAAGTACGGAATGCCGTTGCTGGCAACGGGATGACTTCTTGAAGCAATCCCAAGTTGTTGGCAGAGAGGTTCCCTTGGTGTTGTGTCAAACATAGCTGATAATGGCAATATGTGACAAATATGGTTCTTGGAAGATAACACAACCTAGAATCTTCGGCAACCATCTGGTCCTTTTTAGTGACTAGGTCTCGATGGGATTGTTGCTGAAGCGGGATTAGAGTACTTACCGTCCTTCGTGGTGAAGGTGCAGAAGGAAGAGTCAGCGGCAATGACTTAGGCTGTCGTTTGTAGGTATCGCAACAAGGCGATGCCACCGTGGTGCGAATATCGATGGCTTCGCTGCTGGTAGATTTCGGGAGGCATCGAGGACAGCCTGAGGGACATAAACGTCCAGCTCGACTCTGTAAGCCGGTATGGGAGCACAGCTACAGAGGAGATAGGCTAGGCATTACTGGCGCTTCCATATTAATTTGTGGTGGCTCAGTACCCGGCACCGCTGTCGGTGGGGAACGCCTCGGCGCCTCGGGTACAGAGGAGCACAGGTCTCATGTAGCTGGGCCCTCTTCGCAACTGGGTCAATGGACATTGATGCCGGTACGGAATAAGTGCCGGCACCGAACATGGTTCACATCTGTGCTGGCTGTATCTCTCGGAGCTTGGCCTGGTCATTCTCCAGCACTGATGATGTGGCAGTAGCGACGTTTCCCTCGATGCTCAGCCTGGTCATTCACCAGCACCGAGTATGTGGCAGTAGCGATGTTTCCCTCTGCGCTTGGCCCGGTTATTCCCCAGCACCGAGTAAGATGCCACCGATGTCATGGATGCCTTCGGTGGCGGACTGTCACCGTGCCGGTGATGATTGCCACGGTGCTCAGTCCGGTCATTCTCCAGCGCCGAGAAAGATGCCCTCGCTGTCTCGGATGGCAATTAGTGACGGACTGTCACCGTGCCTTCATTGCTACTGGCATTGTTTGTCTCCCAAGAATTACACAGGGCTCAGGTTTAGAACCTCAAGAATGGAGCATTTTGTTTAATCGAGGGCATTGATTGAGGTATTGATGGTGGCATTGAAGGCTGCATCAGAGGCATTGGCAAAGGCATCGATGGAAACATCAATAACATGGGCGGAGCACTGATGGCGTCAGTGCGAGCGTCCATGGAGGCATGGACCATGCCGATGGAGGCATCGATGGAGGTATGGATGGAATCGATGTGAGCATCGATGGCATCAACAGCGGTCCTGGTGGCAACGGGAACAGTGGACGCCCCTATCCCTCTAGCCCCGAAAAACCCAGTGGAGTATCGCAGAAAGGACACTCGCAGGCAGCGTGGGGCTGGATGAGGGTGATAGACATAGGGAGAAAAAAGGCCGCAAGTCAGTTGGTAAACCAGGGAAACAGTGAGGTGACAGAAACCGATCGAAAAATAGGGCATAGTACTCACCGAGCGTCGATTAAATGTACACGAAGGGAGACCCGTGTAGGGAAAGATTATTTGTGAAGTAAAACTTCAAGTGTTTCCGTGAGGAAAAATTGTGAGAAATCTCTTACGGAGCTCCTGAACGTTAGGCAAACTGTAGCACGGAAAAAAAAAGGGACTGAAGGGAGACTCCTGTGGACACAGGGATCATGAAAAGCTGGGCATGCTCAGTGCACTCAGTGTGCCAGTGTCAGTCAAAGCTTTCTAGAAACTTTGACAGAAAAGTTTTCCGTGATAGGGCTCCTTCCAGTGACATCACCCATATGGGAGGACTAACATCCTGCTATCCTGTGAGGGCCACCAGCTTGCGCCCTAGATCTCCCATCCTGCTTGTCCTGTGAGAAAAAAAAAATGTTCCTATGGAACTACTCATTGTGAAAGTTTCAAAAGGTAATTCTGCTGGGAGCTGCCCTTTGAAAACTGGCTTGCAGGCCTTCAAGTTCCACAGAAAATTAAAATTGCCTTCCCCAAGTACAACTGGCTTTGCATATATACTCGTTCATGTGTGTTGCTGTCTGGGTGTTATACTGTTTAAGGTTGTCACCACAGGTAAACTTGGCCAAAATGACTGCAAAAAAAAAAAAAAAAAAAAAATCAAGCAAGACAATCAGTTCTAAGGAGCCACGCCTGCATGTAGTAATTTTAAAACATGTACTCTTAGTTTGATCCAGTATGGCATATCTTATGTTCTTAGCAGCTTATTACAATACTATAAATATTATATTTATGAGCACTTTACAATAAAATTATTTTTGCCATGGGGCAAGGCTCTTAACTACCATTCTATCATGCCTATATGTAACCGTTGTGATGGTACACCACTAAGCGACGGTTTAGAAAAGCTTTTAAATAAATAAATAAATAAATGTACTGATACTATATCAGAGTTGCAACCAGAGGTAAGTCAATTTGGGCAATCTGACTGAAAAAAATTTGATGTGTTGTAATTATACTATGCACAATCCTTTTCTTTTTTTCTACACACTTTAAGGCTAACCAGAGTGGGAGATCATGAATGCCAAGACTTGTTTATAATACCAACAGCTTTAACTGAAAACATCTGTCTCTTTTAGAATCTTAAAAACACGGATTGCAATAGTAAATGCAGGAGGGGGATGTACAATCTCAACTAATTTTAACAGAAAACAAGGTAAAATGCCATTGGTGCCATATCAAGAAATCACATGACACCTCTTCCTGTGCTAGAATGGATTGCTTAGTTAGGAATTTTAAAACTTTTGAAGAATACCTCAGGTGCTACAAAGTTGGCAGTGTAACAGGGCGTTAAAAGAAGTCCATTCTCGCCTCGAAGTTGTTTTGCAAACCCAAAATCACAAATCCTGATTGAGTCGGCATTGCTAGAGTCATCCATATACAAAATATTACTAGGCTTAAGGTCCCGATGCACTACCTTAAAAATATAAAGAAACAAAAAAAATAAATAAAAATGTCAATAAGCAAGTTATGTCAGACAAAGGTGTCCTTTAAGTGTTGTCTAGTGCAGTGGTTCTCAACCTTTTTTTTTGGCCGGGACACACCTGACAGATGGTTCTCACATGCGTGACACACTGAACATGTGACCGTCACGGGGCAAAATGTAAATATACATGCTGCATCCTCAGGAACCCCCTCAACCCCCAAAAATGGTGCAGAGCAGAACTAGGGCATTACCCTTTCAGCTCACCATATAAAAAAAAAGATATTCTAGATCTGATGACATCTCAGTAAAAGCAAAACAAATTCTCTTTACTGGCAAGCACAATACCCCTCCTTATGAAAAGACAGTAATTTACCACTACAAATATTTAACCAGGCCCTAAACACTAATACACTTCCTATTAGGAAAACAGAGCAAGCCAAGCTGCTATAGATACCCACTTAGAAATAATTGTAAAACTATACTAAGAAATGTTACAAAACAGCTGATGAACAGAACATCCAACAATTAAAAACTCATAAAAATTATTAAAAATTGTCCAAATATCAATAAAATATTTCAAACCAGCAGACACATCACATAATACCCAATAATTAAAATGGCAATCAATCAAGAAAAATAAACTTAAAACGCTGCCTTTACTTACCCTCTCCAGCAACCCTCCTACTCCTTTCCCTTGCAGGCCAAAAGCACTCACCAGAAGCAGCAGTGGCTGCTGAAGTTCTGTCCTCACAGTCCTCTTCCTTAGGGCCCCACAACCAGTCACAACCAGTCTCTGTCTCACACAGACCAGTCACCTCCCTGCCCAGTCTCTCACACATACATACACACACACACACACACACACACCAGTCACCTCCCTGCCCAGTCTCTCACACATACATACACACACACACACACACACACACACCAGTCACCTCCCTGACCAGTCTCTCTCTCTCTCACACACACACCAGTCACCTCCCTGACCAGTCTCTCTCTCACACACACACCAGTAACCTCCCTGACCAGTCTTTGTCTCACACAGACACCAGTCACCTCGGTGACCATTCTCTGTCTCTCCCTCAAACACACACACCCCAGTCATCTCCCTGATCAGTTTCTCTCAATCACACACATGCTCCGTCACCTAGATACAAGCTCACAAATATTCTGTCACTTACACACACACACAGCCACTCATGCACCCATTCTACCACACACACACACAGCCACTCGTGCACCCAGGCACCCATTCTACCACACACACACACAGCCACTCATGCACCCAGGCACCCATTGTACCACACACACAAACACACAGCCACTCGTGCACCCATTGTACCACACACACACACAGAGCCACTCGTGCACCCATTGTACCACACACACAGCCACTCATGCACCCATTGTACCACACACACACAGCCACTCATGCACCCATTGTACCACACACACAAACAGCCACTCATGCACCCATTGTACCACACACACAGCCACTCATGCACCCATTGTACCACACACACAGCCACTCATGCACCCATTGTACCACACACACACAGCCACTCATGCACCCATTGTACCACACACACACAGCCACTCATGCACCCATTGTACCACACACACACACACAGCCACTCATGCACCCATTGTACCACACACACACACACACAGCCACTCATGCACCCATTCTACCACACACAAGCTCTCACTCATGCACCCAGGCATCCATTCTATCACACACACACACAAGCTCTCACTCATGCACCCAGGCACCCATTCTACCACATACACACAAGCTCTCACTCATGCACCCAGGCACCCATTCTACCACATACACACAAGCTCTCACTCATGCACCCAGGCACCCATTCTACCACATACACACAAGCTCTCACTCATGCACCCATTCTACCACATACACACAAGCTCTCACTCATGCACCCATTCTACCACATACACACAAGCTCTCACTCATGCACCCATTCTACCACATACACACAAGCTCTCACTCATGCACCCATTCTACCACATACACACAAGCTCTCACTCATGCACCCATTCTACCACATACACACACAAGCTCTCACTCATGCACCCATTCTACCACATACACACAAGCTCTCACTCATGCACCCATTCTACCACACACACACACACACAAGCTCTCACTCATGCACCCATTCTACCACACACACACACACAAGCTCTCACTCATGCACCCATTCTACCACACACACACAAGCTTACAAGGAGCCTCTTCTCATCCTTTGGCCCAATAAGCCTGACCTCCGGTGGCATGCAACTTCTCTCCAGCAGCCTCCCGTGGTGCGCAGCGTCTCACCATTCTTCGGCCCCGCTGACAGCGGAGCACAGGTCTCTCCACTCTCCAGCCGCCTCCCACGGTGCGCAGCATCTCACTGTTCTTCGGACCCGCCAACGGCGGAGCACAGGTCTTTCCACTCTTTGGCCGCAGGCAGCGGCGCACAGCGTCTCTCCATTCTTCGGCCCCGCCAACGGCGGCGCACAGATCTCTCCACTCTTCAGTCGCTGGCGGCAGCGCCTCTCCATTCTTCGGCCCTGCCGGTGGCGGCGCGCAGGCCTCTCTATTCTTCGGCCCTGCCTGCCTGGCCTCCAGAAGTGGCGCGCAGCGTCTCTCCATTCTTCAGCCCCACCCCTAGGGTGAAGGGAAGCACAAGCGGGGCAGTGGAACACCGGGAGCCGAGACACACCTGCCGGTGCTTGGCAACACACAGGTTGAGAACCGCTGGTCTACTGCACAGTATGTAAGCTATCTGAAGTGATCTGCTTTAAGAAAAAGGTTTGCTTAAAAAAAAAAAAGAGATGCTAACATAAATGGGTTCAGTATCTTGACCTCACTTACCCCTTGACAATGCAAATAATCTACTGTCTTAGTTATTGTATACAGCACTGCACTGGCTTCCCGTTCTGAGAAATATTTCTGTCTGAGAATTCGATCAAGCAGCTCTCCTCCCTTCATCAGTTCAGTAACAAGGTAAACATATCGCCCATCATCATCATAGACCTGTAGAGAATGCAAGCAGAAATACATTCAGCTGAAGACCTCTGAAGGAAACACAGAACAATACCATTTGAGGATTGCATGTATCCAGTGCAGCACAAAATTTACTATATCAAAGTTTTACAATTGTGCAATGGGTGATATCGAATAAGGGGGGGAGGGGGGTGTTGTCATTCAAGTGCCATTATACACAATCTACTATATCACTACTTAAATGCATTTCTATGTTTAAATCTTTTTATTGAAAAATTCTTCCCACACATGCTTAGGAATGAACAATTTAAATATGATTGTATTTGGAAAGTATATCATACTTATCAAGAAAGCATTGCTAATGGGTAATTGTTCTTCATGCATTCAGCCTCATTTTGCTTTACATATGGTTATTGTACCAATGTCTGCCTATGATGATTTTTTTTTTCAAAGCATTTTATTGGGTGGCATGTAAAAAACATCAATAACAAGATACAAAACATGGCAACATGTCTCCCGAGTTTTTCATTTTATGAGCAACTACACTGCCTATGTTGTTTATATACTATTAGACAATTATTCCAATAGGGCAGTCTTTGTCATATGTTTGCCTTGAAAATACATAAGAGTTTAAAAAAAAACTGTTTTCCCTAAAACAGCATAGCATATAATTGTGCCTGTTGTATGCCATATCTAAATCAACATTACAAGACACAAACTGTCATTTCCATTTTTCTGTGCATCTTTATCCCATCCCTCCACCCTCTTATAGAAACAGCTATCCTTATAGGAAATGGAAACCATAAATCATAACATCTAAAGATCATTTTTAGTATCTTAAAAATGTCAAATATTTTGGTAACATCATACATTTTTCATCTGATTCCTCCAGTTCCCTTACTCATCTATCAAATATATTTCTACATGAGCCATACTATAAAGCTTCTAAAGGAAAAATTATTACTTATCTGATGATTTCCTTTCCTTTAGTGAAATGTAGGTCAATCCCAACAAGTGGCTTATGCACCTCTGCCAGCAGAAGGAGATGGAGCAAAAGCTGAGGACAGTATTCCAAAGAATACAGTCGGGCCCAGACATCAGCCCGCCAGTATTCTCTGGAAATGCCAAACTGTGGACAAATCTGATTAAACTCGAACATTAGCAGCAATAGGCAACCAATGATGTTTCTCAACCAACAGGAACATTGAGCTCAGCCAAAAGAAGGCACATATCTAGCAAATTAAGGGCTAGAGAAACCACTTACCAGTTATCAATGAAGAGCAGGGATCATACTCTGTATAGCTTGCACTAAGGTGGCTAACCACAAAATCCAACTCTGGCAGCCGAGAGCGGGTCTGGGATTGACCTAACCTTCACTAAAGGAAAGGAAATTATCAGGAAGTAATAATGTCTCCTTCCTTGGCATTCAGTTAGGTTAATCTCAACAAGTGGGATGTAGCAAAGCTAATCCCAAAAAGGGCAGGAGGTTGCCAGCGGCCCAGTCAAAACTGCCCATGCAAAGGCAGTGTCCTCCCTAGCCCTAACATCCAAGCGGAATGTTTGGAGAAAGTATGCAAAGATGACCATGTCGCCTCTCAGCAAATTTCAGCAGGCGACAACAAACGAAGCTCCACCCATGATACCGCCTGAGGCCTCATGGAATGCAGTCTAATCTGTTTCGGTAAGGCAACCTCAGCAGCCACACAGGTTGACATAATGACCTCCTTAACCCAGCAAACAATCATTGCCCGTGTCACTGGTGCTCCCAGCTTACCTCCCCCATAGAGCACAAACAGGCGATCAGACTGCCGAACAGACTTAGGCATCTCCAAGTACTGCTGTAAATGATGCTTGACATCCAAGGAACGCAAAAGACGGTACTCAACTTCATTTCTGTCTCTGTCCAAGGCAGGCATAGAAATGGACTGATTCAAATTAAAATCCGAAACTACTTTGGGCAAAAAAGAGGTCACAGTCCGAAGTTGAACTGCACCTGGAGTCATACAGAGAACAGGCTCACGGCAGGAAAGAGGCTGCAGCTCAGAGACCAGACATGATGAACAGACTGTTACCAGAAAAAAAGGTAAGAAGTCGTAAAGAAAGAGCACACAGCAGTTGAAAAGTCAGACCTGCCAAGAACTCATGGACCAAGTTAAGATCCCACAAAGGCACCATAAGCCGCAATGGGGAGCGAAGATGTTTAACTCCCCATACGAAACTGGACACGTCTGGATGGGAAGACAAAGGCCCTCCATTGAAACTTCCCCTGTAAAATGCCAGTGCCGCAACTTGAACCTTCAAGGTGTTAATAAGGGTCAAACCTTTAAGCAAGCTGTCCTATTAAAATTCCAAAATTAAAGGAAAATTCACCCTGGGCGGCTAACATAAGCTAGAGAAGTAGAACATTTCTGGGCCCGAAGAAGAGTGGAAATTACAGAAGGCAGATAACCATGCTTCAACAGCTGAGCCCTTTCAATGGCCAAACTGTAAGATAGAACAGACCTGGATCCTCATGCAGAATGGGTAACTGATGTAACAGATCTGTCTGAAACAGTAGCTGGAGGGGACTGCCCACTAGAGGTTTCTGGAGATTGGCGTAACATGGCCTTCGAGCCCAATCCGAAGCCACTAAAAGGATGGTGGCTGGTTTGACTTGCAATCTTCTGTACTAGCCTGCCTATCAAAGGCCAAGGCGGGAACGCATACAGCAGGGTGCCATGTGGTCACTCCTGAACGAGAACATCTATGCCCATCGCTTTTGGATCTCGCCTGTGAGTGAAGAAGCGTGGAACCTTCACATTGTTTAAGTTCGCCAACAGGTCTAGATCCGGTAGGCCCCAGTGGTCCAAGCAGGAACTGAAAGGCCTCATCTACCAGCTCCCATTCTCCTGGGTCCAAACCTTTCCTGCTGAGGAAATTGACTCAGATATTGTCCTTTCTGATGTGAGAGACGGATATGCTTAGATGCATTCATGATATGGGCAGAGCAGCATCTCCTATCTCCTGCGACACCTGTCTTGGTTCCACCCTGATGACTGATGTGAGCCACCGTTGTCGCATTGTCAGACATTATCCAGAATGCCTGAGCCTCAGCCACTCGATGAACCGCAGGCATGCCAACAGAACCTCTCATGCCTCCAATCTGTTGATGTTCCACTGCTTCTCTGCTGCATTCCAGCACCCTTGCACCACCAACTACTGACAGTGAGAACCTCAGCCCCAGAGGCTCGCATTTGTCGTGAGTACCAACCAATCCAGCATCACCAGGGAAACTCCCTTCCTGAGATGGTCAATGTGTAACCACCAGTTCAACTGGGATCTCATCTCTAATGGAAGAAGAAGCTTCACTGCCTAGTTCTGCGACTGCAGATTCCATCAGGAGAGCAAGGTGCGCTGAAAAGAGCGCATATGTGCCCTCTCCCAGTTAACCACTTCTAATGTGGCAGCCTTAAACCCCAGGACCTGTAGATAAGACCACATAGCCGGATGAATAGAGTTCTGCAGGGATCGAATTCACAGCATCAACGTACAGATCCAAGACTCTGGCAAAAACACTCTGCTCTGCCTTGTATCGAATCAAGATACTCCAGGGTCTGAGACGGCTGCAAATTGCTCTTGGCCAGATTCACCACCCAGCCGAGTTCCTGTAACAAGGAAATCACCTTGTGGGAAATGCAAAGTCTCTCTTCCAATGTATTGGCTTGAATCAACCAGTTGTCCAGATAGGGGTGAACTAGAAAGCCCTCCTTATAAAGGGCCACTGCTACCACTTCCATGATCTTGAAAAAGGTCCTGGGCGCTATGGCTAGTCCAAAAGGCAAGACCTGAAACTGGTAATGATGATCCAGGATGGGAAATCAGAGGAACTGCTGATGTTCCTGTGGATGGGAATATGCACATACCACCTCCATCAGATCCAGAAACATGAGATACTCCCCTGCTTGACCCACCATTATGACAGAATGCACCATTTCCATCCTGAAATGTGTGACTCATAGATGTCAGTTGACACCCTTGAGATCTAGTATGGGCCGAAATGACCCTTCCTTCTTGGGCACGACAACATAAATTGAATATCAGCCTATATTTCACTATGATTCAGGAACGGGGACAGCTATTGTAATGATGCTTCAACTTATACCCTTTTCTGAGGGGAGTTTCATGGAGACCATGAAGGCATCCAGAGGAATGCGAATAAATTCTAGAGCATAGCCATTCCAAACTACTTTGAGAACCCATGGATCTGAAGTAATATGGGCCCACCTGTGATAAAACCAGGTAGTCGACCACCTACCTCTCACACCATCTGGTGAGCCTGCAAACCTTCATTGGGATGCCAGAGAGGCCTTATCCTTTTGAGGACCTCAGGGGCGAAAGGACAAATCTGCGGAAGGAATGGGATCTCTGGAAAGAACCACCCCTATAAGACTGAAAATGCC
Source organism: Rhinatrema bivittatum (assembly GCF_901001135.1). Taxonomy (NCBI): domain Eukaryota; kingdom Metazoa; phylum Chordata; class Amphibia; order Gymnophiona; family Rhinatrematidae; genus Rhinatrema; species Rhinatrema bivittatum. The sequence continues at coordinate 218,060,083 of NC_042620.1, forward strand.
AGTAGTCTTGAGAGCGTCCACTCGCCAAGGAGTCCAATAAAACAAGCTTCTTATTCGCCGGCAAATGCAGGACTTGGGTCTCTCCCCATTTACTTGCCATTTTTTATCCAATTCACTACCATACAAAAGTGAGCCCTTGAAAGGCAGCTTAGTCAGATTGGACTTTGAAATAGTATCAGCAGATCAGCCCTGTAGCAATGTCTGCAATCCCTGGAAGAATTCCACCCAGGCAAAGGAGGCTGGGTCCATTCCCAGGCCCATAGGCCCAAACCTGACATTCTGTGAGCTAGTGTCTTGCGAGGACTCTACCTGCAGACAAATGAAGGGAGAAGACACTCATGCAGTGTCTCCCTTGGTTGCACTCCCCTCAGACAAAGGAGAAGGAACATCATTGACAAAATTGGAAAGACGCAAATCTCTGAGTATCCAGGCAGTGCTGACATGCTTAAAGAAAGCTCCAGCTGAATGGCCCCGATGTGGCAGGCAGCACAGATAGACGCTTATGTTTCTTTGCCATGGTAAGCAAATAGCCCGATGGAGGCTCGCATCTAGTTTTCTCATGCGTACAAGCACGCCTAAAATAGATGCACAAAAAATGTGCATCCAAGCCCACACACCAAAGCTGCTCGTCGTACTGGACACCCAAACCTGCCACCCAGAATTAACACCTAAACTGGGCGCAAAAGATGTGTGTACAGAAGGAAGAATGCCAAACTGCATGCACAAACGAGAATGGGCATGCCGACGACCCGCAGCAAAAAAGCGCGCAGAAGTACCCCGTGGCCTACTGCGCGCCAAAAAAAGAGAAGCCTGGGAGCAGGGTCTAACCAAACGGCTATTCATCCCGCTGTGCCTGCATTCTCGTCTCACCTCACAGAACTCTGCAGACATGCGCAGGACAGCCAAACACTGCGGAAACAGACTCTTCTCCTGCAGTCATCCTGTTGCTGACTTTTTTTTGTAAGTTTTACCTGAGCTCAGTCCTCCCTGGCTGAGAGCAAGAACGAATCCTGGTTACGGGGGGGGGCGGCGCCTAAAGCCTTCATTACCAAGCCTTTCTCAGCCTGCAACCATTAATCTCCTTTCCAACTTTTCTTCTTTTCTCTCTCTCTCTCTTTTTTTTTTCTTAAACTCACAGGCAATCCTCCAAAGGAAAATGCATGTCACCATCCGCTAGAGATGGAGAATACTGGTGGGCTGATGTCGGGGCAGGACCTATATAGCCATGACGTCAGCTTTTGCTCCATCTCCATCTGCTGGCAGAAGTGCATAACCACTCATTGGGATTGACCTACCCAAATGCTAAGGAAACATTTTTGAGGATCAAGAAATTTGTGCTCTTATTTGAGTGGGCTGTGAAAACCCTAAGGTCAATAACCAGCGGGCCAGTGAGCAGGAGAGGTACCAGATATTGAGTTGGCTAAGTAGTCTGCTGAATATATGTGGTTAAAGTTTGGTGTCCTGAAGTTTCCCAGATATCTTTCCAACCAGACGTACCCAGCTAACTTCTGCCAGGTAGCACTGAATTTCAGCCAATCATCAGTTAACATCTAACCCAAATACCACTTTTCACCCAAGTGTGGGTAATTAGTTACCTGGACAAAATATAGATGGGGAGTGGGAAGAAATTCTGAAATTTTGTTTTTTGTCCAGGCAACACCAGAAGTTACCAGGACAAAGCAATTGAATATCAAACTCTTCATTTATTACTTCATGGGGTGCTTTTAGGATGTAAGCACTGATAACAATCATCATTCTAGAGGGCTGCAACAATATTTATTTATTGAGTTTTATATACCGTCATTCGGTTTCGCCATCATAATATATCCTAAATTCCTCCATTTCCTGTTAAGCAGCCAGTATTAATGGCAGAAAACAGCACAATTTACTGCCTGATCTGTAAATACTTTCCAAGTACCTGTAGAATGCAAAATAGGGTACTGCGCATTCTACTATAAAAACATTTTAATAAACCTGATTGCTATCTGTCCATCTCTATGTATCCAAACAGATTAGAAGCACAGAAGATGTGCTGGCAAAAAAAACCAAACCATAAGGACCACTTGGCCCACCTAGTCTGCTCATTGTTGCCTACCTACAGTAGTGTCACGGGTCTTATTTAATCTGAGGTTTTCTGCCCCCTCCTCCATTCAGGTCTCTTTGTATGTATCCAATTTTGATTTGCTTTATTTCAATTTATAGTCCACCTCTACCATAAAGTACTTCTCAAGCATATAACAAATAAGAACAGTCAGAAAATAAAAATAAAAAGTACAATAAACAAACCAAATATAGAAAATTATCATACAAAACAATGAGTTTTCACAATAATGCAATCCATTAAATTACAGGAATATCTTGCAGAATAAAATACACAAAATAAAAACATAATCTACAAGATTTCCTTAATACTTAGTAGAGTTTACTTATTGGATATAACAGCAAAAGGAGAAATTACTACTTACCTAATAACTTCCTTTTCTTTAATAAGGACAGGTGGATCCAGAACCAGTGGGTTATGCACCTCTACCAGCAGATGGAGATGAAGCAAAGCTGACATCATGGTATATATATCCCTGCACAGACATCAGCCTGCCAGTATTCTCTGCAAAAGCCAACTGTAGACAAACTAACAAAACTTTATTAATAAATAACCATTCCAGCACTTAACCAACAGGAAAACACTGAGATCAGATAAAGAGTTTAATAAAACTAGTCTAGGGACTGGAGTAACACTTACCAGTACGCCCTGGAACATGCAGCCATGCAGGACAACAGAGCAACCATCCAGCAGTCAAGGGCAGAAGGTGGATCCAACCTGTCCTTATTAAAGAAAGGGAAATTATCAGGCAAGTAGTAATCTCCTTTCTTGGCATACGGACAGGCAGATCCAGAACTAGCGGGATGTAAAAAGCTACTCCCAAACAGGGCAGGAGGCTGCTCACAGTCCGATCAACACCGCAAGCGCAAAGGCTGTGTCCTCCCAGGCATGCACATTCCTGATGTAATGCCTTGAAAAAAATGTGTAAGGAGGACCACATAGCAGCTTGGCAAATGTCGATAGGAGACAAAAAATTTAATCTCCACCCATTACATTGCCTGAACCCTAGTGGAATGAACCCTAACTTGACCAGGCAATGGCTGCTCAACATCCACTTATGCGGCCGTGACTACCTCCTTAATCCAGCGGGCTATTGTAGCCCGCGACGCTGGCTCACCCTGCTTAATCCCCCCGTGGAGAACAAACAGGTGATCGATCTTCCTGAGAGGTTTAGAAACCTCCAAATACCACAAGATATGCCTCTTGACATCCAAGGGCCGTAACAGATGATATTCCTCCACATCTTTTACTCTGTCCAGAGACAGCAGGGAAACTGACTGACTCACGTGAAAACCTTAAACTGCTTTTGGCAAAAAAGGAACAGTACGCAGATGTATCGCCCACGGAGTCACCCATAGAAGGGCTCCCAGCAAGACAAGACAAGACCTGCAGTTCGGATACTCAAAGCACTGTTTTTAAGGTCAGTAACCTCAAGGAGAGGCTATGCATCAGTAGAAAAATGAGGCCAGTCAAAAAATCCAAAAATAGATTAAGACTCCACAAAGCACCGATAACCACAAGAGGACAAAGATGCTTCACTCCATGTAAGAAACGGGCCACATCTGGATGAGTCAACCAGGGTCCACCATCCACCTGACCTCGGAACAGGCAAGAGCCGCCACCTGTACCTTTAATGAATTAAGGGCCAACCCGTTAATCTATCCTGCAAAACAATTCCAAAATGAGTAGGATCTTAACATGTTGGAGTCATTTTTTGTTACTTTTGCTGAGAATATATTTTGAGGATAGACCATACGGATTCAAACTAGTTTGAAGGCCACAGGCCAACCTCTGAGTGAACTCCTGTTTACTGTCTTGCACTGTGAAATGTTTAAGAACAGGCAAGATTCTGTTCATTTAGTTATTCCATTAAGTCTTTGATGAGAAAGCAAGCAATTAATTTATACTAAAGCCTGAGAGAGAGAGAATTAAGGCCACACAGCTGTGTCTGAAACCTGATAAGAACTCAGGGAGAGGGAATGCTGTTGCTTTCACAAGGAAACGTTTGTAGTGTATAAGGGGAGATAACGCGAAAGAGAGAGGGAGAGAAAGCCCTGGACATGATGGTATGGCTGATCCTTTGGAAATGTAAGCTTTTTATATCTATGTAGCAATTGTTATTATCTACCATTACTTCTTTTATATGATCTGATTTTATTTGTTCTATCCTCCTATTTCTCAAATAAACCTACATTCATACCTGAAACTGGGATGTATTTAATCAAAGTTTGTGTGTGGCCCTTTGTGTTGGGGATAAGCCCCTGGGTTTAAGCCCACAGGTATAATCCTAGTTATTGCATGTGGCCATTTGTGTAGGGGATAAGCCCCCTGGGGTTCAAACCCCCAGGTATAATTTAGTTAATTGTGTGTGTTTATCTGAGATTAGATCCCCAGGTCAGAGCCCCTGAGCAGGATACCAGTGTGCACGGTCTGAACCTGTAACGTAACTGAATGAGGAAGAACCCCTCGATCTTCACACCAAGCCTCAAACACTCGCCAAACCCGCATATATGCTAAGGAAATGGAGAACCTTCTCGCTCGTAGGAAGGTGGCAATCATCACAATAGAATATTCATGCTTCAACAACCGACCCCTTTCAAGGGCCATACCGTAAGACAAAATAAAGTCAGATTTTCATGAAGAACAGGCCCCTGCCACAGCAGATCCCTGTGAACCAGAAACAGGAGGGAAGAGTCCACCTGAAGCCTTCGCAAATCTGCATACCATGGTCTCCTGAGCTCAACTGGTGTCATCACAGAAGCACCATTCCCAAGTGACTCTCGATCGTTCGAATCATCCTTCCCAACATGAGCCATGGGGGAAAGGCACATAGCAGATTCCCTCCGGCCACTCCTGCACAAGGACATCAATTCCCAAGGACTTTTGATCTCTCCTATGACTGAAGAAGCGAGGAACCTTTACATTGTGAGAAGTCACCAGAAGGACCAGAAAACAGAAAGCCTCAGTGATCCAGTACGAGCTGGAACACCTCACTTGACAATTCCCATTCCCCTGCATCCAGGTTTTGACCGCTGAGAAAGTCGGCTCTTATTTTGTCTTTTCCTCCAATGTGGGAGGCTGAGATCTCCTAAAGATGCACTTCCACCCATTTCACAAATTGGGTTATTTCCTGCGACACTAGCTGGCTCTTGGTTCTTTCCCTGCCAATTGATGTAAGCCACCTTTGTCGCATTGTCCAACATTATCCAAACTACTGGACCCTGCAAGCGGTCGCCGAATCACAAGCATGCCAACCGGACCACATGAGCTTCCAGCCGATTGATGCTCCAGAGAGACTTCTGTACTCCAGCACCCTTGAGCTATCAACTCCTGATAGTGAGCTCTCCAACCATGGAGGCTTATATCCATCATGAGTACTAGCCAGCCCAGTGATCTTAGGGAAACCCCCTTTCTTAGATTATCTACTTGTAACCACCACTGCAGCTGTATGCAGGGTTCCATCAAAAGGAGAAGCCGAATCGAATAGTCCTGAGAGTGTGGGCTCAAATGAACTAGCAGCATGCACTGAAGGGGGCGCATATGCGCCCTTGCCCATGGCAACACCTCCAGGATTGCCACCATCAATCTGAGTATCTGTAGATAAGACCATACTGTTGGGTGCATAGTGTTCATGAATAGACGCACCTGCGCCATCAGCTTCTTAATACAGCCTTCTGGCAGAACACCATGCCCCGCTTCACATTGAACTGATCACCAAGATACTTTAAGGACTGGGATGGCCAAAAATTGCTCTTGGCTAGGTTCACCACCCAACATAGCTCCTGCAATAAGGAAATCACCTTGCGCAAGACCCTAAAGCTTTCTTCTAGACTCTTGGTCTGAATTAGACAATCGTCTAAGTGTGGGTGAACCAGAATCCCATCCTTTCAACTCTGCCACCACCACCACCATAACCTTGGAAAAGGTTCTGGGCGCAGTGGCCAAATCAAATGGCAGTGCTTGCAACTGATAATGTCGTCCAAAAACTGCAAAACGCAGAAATTGTTGATGTTCAAGCCAAATGGGAATATGATGATATGCCTCTGACAAGTCCAGAGATGTCAGAAACTCTTCTGACTGAACTGCCATTATTTCTGAGCATAAGGCTTCTACACAAAAACGTGTCACCGCAAATAACTGTTGATCCCCTTGAGATCTAGGATGAGGCGAAAAGAGCCCACCTTCTTGGGCACAACGAAATAAATGGAATATCAGCCAGCATTTTCTTGTGACATGGCACTGGAACTACAGCCCGTAGGCTGAGAAGCCTTGACAATTTACACACCACAGACTGTCTTCTGCGGAGTTGCAAATAGACACCATGAAAACATCCTGGTAAACACAGCAAATCTCCAGGGCATAGCCATCTCTTATTACCTCCAGAACCCACTGGTCTGACATGATTTCGACCCACCCCTGGGGTGGGTTGGCACACCTTCACTGGGCTCCACTACCTGAGCCTGCACCCTGTCTGGGCTGCCTAGGATGAAAGGACTGAGACCTACCCAAAGGTCGAGCCCTCTGAAAAGTCGCTTCTCTGTAGGGTTGAAAACGTTGAAACCCCTAGTATGACCTCTAGTAACAGAGGGTGGGACTCAACCCACTTATTGGCCATATATTTTTTTTTTCAGTTCGCTCCCAAACCAGAGTGAACATTCAAAGGGAAATTTTGTGGGGGGACACGTGATGGCGCGACGCTGAGCAGTCGCTAGTCTCTTGCCCTCCCTGCCATGATCTTTTTTACGACCCAAATCTTCATATTTTCACGGCCCGATCCTCCAAAATCATGGTGGAGAAAGCATCTAAAAAATCCCTGCCCATGTTGTGGGGGGAGCAGATGGTCCCCGCTAAGCCGACATACTGAAAAACAGAATTGGAGAGAGTGGCCTGCAATAAGGAGCCTGTCTCTGACTAGGATAACATTTTGGACGGCCTCCTCTCTGGGGACATCGCGGAAACAGTCAGAGCAGCTTTCAGCCAGCTCGGAGACAAGATCCACTCCAGTCTTAATGCTAAACTGGAGTCGGTGGTAGATAAGGTGTCCCAGATGGTGTCCACGGTGGGGAAAACTATGACTCGTCTGGGCTCCCTCACTGAACGAGTTGAAGAGCTGGAGATGTCGCTTACAACCATGAGCCAGAGACTGGAGGTGCCGGAAAAAGGGCATAAACAAGTCCCTGAAAAACAGGAGCAGGCGCAATAATCTGCACATTATAGGAGTGCCAGAGCGGTCTGGCCCTGTGGGCTTTTTCTCTCAATGGTTACCCACTATTCTTAATTTGGGCTTTGAAGGAGGTAAAATAAAACTGGATCGAGCTCCGTTCTGAAGGAGACTGATTGCCCACATGCTGTGATTGTGTGGGTGCACAATTTTCACTGCTTAGTGTTCATAATTTTCCAAATGATTTTAACAATTTATTTTTTCCAGATTATAATTTTCAACCCTGTATCTTCATAAATTTAAGCTCAGTATACCAAGGAATTCTTACTTTTTCACAACTTTTAACAGAAGCAATTGTAGTAAGGGCTGTATCTCAAAATTCCAAATTTTTGCTGTTTAATCAGTTGACTTCTTACTTCAGAGGGCAGATCACCCAAGATTATTGTTAAATTAGAGGGAATCAATCTCCTAGAACAGAAAGTTTGCACAAGCACTAAAAGTGATTTAGAAGAATTCAAAGGACCCCTTAAAATAGATGAAATTAACCAATGATCTCACCAATGTACTTGAGTAACCAATAAATCCAAAACAGATAAAGCAACTTGGGAATCATTTAAAAGAATTAATCTAAAACCTCCCATCTGTATGTATGGATTCAGCAATATTTAAAATGAAAATTAGACAGTGCTCAGAAAGCCAGAGGAGAAGCTGTCAAAGTGAATCTAAGAGCAAATTAAGATTACCTAAAATAATAAAGGTAAGGATGTTACATAACCAATTCAATAATCCTATTCAAATGATGCTCTACATGCAGCACAGTAAACAAGCAAAAAGAAAAGTTGGTTAGAACTTCCTAGACTAATTAGAATACATTCAAAACTAAAAGGATAGGAAAAATCAATTTAATAGCATAAAGTTTCACTCAAGCATAATTGACTATTCCTTTTTCATACGACCAAGCCCATAAGGAGAAATATGGACAGACTTGAGAACTAACACTATCCATCTCCATAAGCCAAGTTTCTGCAATAAACAACAAATCCAGTTGTTTGTCAATACTTAGGTCATATAACAAATTAACTTTCCCTTTGACAAAACAAATATTAATCAAATTAACATTCAAAGTGACTTGAATATTGGCTTTAGGGAAAAATGTGGAACTTGCAACCTGCATTAAACAATGCTCATTTATATAAGAAACTTGTGAAAATGTCTTCCTTAAACAGGCATAGTGGCTCCTACTCATTATGGTATTAACACTAAATCTGGCATGGTTGTCACTAAAAATTTCTGACAGAAACTGAAACACACACAAAAACAGAATTTAACCAATCCAATAATAGAGTAGAATAAAACCCTGCCATAGCCTGACAGGCTGGGTTCATGGAGCACCCCTGTAGAAGTGGTACAGGAGCGCAGGGAAGGACTGGATTTGGTCTTTTGCCTAACCAGCCCACTTTCCCACAAGTTGAGCCTTGGGTTCTGGGGACCGGTAGGACTGGCCTCCTGCAGAACATCATGTCTGGGAGCTGTGTATAGGCTGGGAGCTTGGTCCAGGTACTCATAAGTAAGGCTGGTACAGAGGACAGACAGGGGCTGAACCAAGGACAAGGGACTGAACTGGACAGGGCATAACAAGGACAAGGGACTGAACTGGACAGGACTGGACTGGTCTAGAACAGGACTAGGACATGCAACAGTAAACAAGAAAGCCTGACAGGGCATGAGACAGGGCTAGGTAAGCCTATTAGGCTCAAAGGCTACAAGGCAGGACAGGTAGGCCCAGAAAGCAAGGAAGCCTGGAAGGCTACAGAGCAAGGCAGGAAGCCAAGGTAGGCCGCAAGGCAAGCCACAAGGCCTGGGTAGGCCGCAAGGCAAGCCAGGTCAGGTCAGAGAGCAAAGGTGACTCAATGAAGAAGCACTGAGGGACTGGACGGGCTGTGTTAAGTAGGTCTGGGGCTGAGGTATCAGGTGATCATGCGAGGAGGTAACTTACAAGCTGAGAGAAGGGCTCACTCAGGACCCCTGGTGGAGGGGAGGCTACACAGCAGGAAGAACCATAACAAGTACTCATACAAAAATCACAATAAATGAAAACAAAATAAACAAATTATAAAATAAATCCAATACTCAAGTTCCAAAAGAAAGTCCTGGAAAATACCCATAAAGGGGATGGCAGAGGGGCCAGCTCTTTTACTGTTGCTGTCTCACTGCCTGTGGCATCCTGCCTTCTGATGGCCCTTCAATCTCATGGAAGCCCCACAATTTAAGTCGTCGGGAAAGGGGGCAGGGTCAACAGCCAGATGCACTGCCAGAATGGCAGGGAGAAGCATAAGGTAAAAACAAGCAGTGGGGACCAAAACACCAACCCTGCAGCAGTGACAGTTCACAAGCAGGCAACTACATCAGGAACAAGTAGCTCCAGTCCTGGAGTGCCACAAACACGTCTGGTTTTTCAGGAAATCCATAATGATTATGTATGAAACATTTGCATGCACTGCTGCTACTGTATGCAAATATATCTCATGCATATTCCTTGTGGATATTCTGAAAACCAGAAAGGTTTATGGCATTCCAGGACTGAAGTTGCCTAACCCTGGGCTAGAACTTCAGCCACTTTTTGCCAGCCTTTTAATCTCCCAGAAGCCCTGAGACTGATGATATTGGGCAAGGGTGTACGGCCAATGGCCTAATACACAGCTGGAACAGCAGGGAGGAAGACAGACGGGTGTCAGTCACAGTCGCCTAAGAACACTGGAGCAATATCTTACTGAAATCTTGGATTTCGGTAAGAATACTTGAATTCTTCTATAACTTCTGCTGGGAATCTGTTTCAAGTGTCTACCAAACTCAGTGAAAAAATACTCACTTTATTTTTGAGACTCCCTTCCTTCAGCTTCAAATGACGACCATTTGTCCTTGAATTTTTCATTTTATGGAAAATGTTTACTTCTAGTGCTGTACTGAAGCATATTTGAATTTTTGTACCATATCTCTCTTCTCTTTTCTAAAGAGTACACCTTTAGCTTTGTCAGTCTGTAAATTCAGAACTTTTCTCTTATTAAGTCCCTATGAGTGATCAGCAAGCAACCGGCATGTACATTAAAATAAAACAGCTGCATAAACAAACTTCAATCCCATGGATCTTTATGGAAATGTTTTGGGAACAAGAACTGCACAGCACTGTACAGTAAACACTAAAGATACATTTGTTTCAACAGGCACTGTTTCAATGCCTAGAAAGCCTTTAGTACATAATAGGTGGATATACTGTGCTTTAGATTAAAAAAAAGCCTCAAGTGCATCTTAAACGAAGCTTAAAACAATGTAAATTGTCAGAATATTATTATGCCTGTTACAGTATGATTATATTGTGCCTGAATATAATTTAAAATACCTACATCTTTTAATGTGATAATATTAGGGTGCTGTCCATAGCGCATCAAAATCTCAATTTCTTCTGAGGGATCTCGCTTACTTTTGTCAATGATCTGCGGAGAGGGGAAATATTTTTGGGAAGAGAAAAATACATTTTTATTTGTTTCATATTCGCAACAGGAAAATCTCAAAACAAATATTCACCATTCTGTCAACAATTTCAAAAAAATACAAATAAATTCCTTAAAGTTTCACTGGCTCCAGTGACTTTCTATACTTTTGTATTCATCTTACCCTGTGCACTAGCTTTATCCTGTGGTACATGTATTATTGAATAGATGTAAGTACACAAAAAAATAAAAAAAAGACTGTAGAGACATTTGACTCCTGGTGCTTCAGTATAGAGCAGTGCTTCTCAACCCAGTCCTTGGGGCACACCTAACCAGTCAGGTTTTCAGGATATGATATTTGTTCTATTTGTCTTCCTAAGTTTGTTTTAATTATGCTTGTATGATTGTGAACCGCCTAGACGGACATGTAAATGCCTTAATGTGCGGCATATAAAAACTTTTAAATAAATAAATAAATAAATAAAATATGCACAACGAATATACATGAGATAGATATGCATACAACAGAAGCAGTGCATGCAAATCTATCTCATATATATTCAAACCTGATTAGCTAGGTGTGCCTTGAGGACTTGGTTGAGAAGCACTAGTGCAGAGAAACAGCAAGAAAATTCTCAGAAACAAGCAAGCTTTGGACTCCGAGGCAAAGGACGTACCCACATTCACTGGATCTTGGCTTACAAAATGTATTGTGAATGTTTCTTAGCCCACCTGGTTCTTGTGTCCATGAAACAGATACTGTCTGTAGGCAGTCTCCCAGAGCTCAGAAAGACTTAGGGTGGAGGATGGGATTGTGTGGCTGATTTGTCCTGCTATCTATGGCAGGGGTGGTCAACTTCAGTCCTCAAGAGCCAAAAACAGGCCTGATTTTCAGGATAGCCACAATGAATATGCAATATCTCATGCATATTCATTGTGACTTTACTGAAAACCAGGCCCGTTTTGTGACTCTTGAGGACTGGAGTTGGTCAAGTTGGTTCTCCTGGTCTACGCTTTTTCCATGGACAAGTGGGGCAAATATCAACCACACAAGTGGGAGCTTCCAAACTAAGAGCTGAATAAAAACAACCAGTATGCTTATATTTTACATAAGATACATCTCAAAATGCCAGAGGCTGGAGAGAGAGTTGAAAGAATTTTTTTTTTTTTTTTTTACTATAAGCTGCTTAGAGAACTGGATAGTGTGGCCTATATATATTTTAATAAGATCTTTAAAATTGCCTGTCCAAAACTGCCTTCTTGACACAAAGCATTTACTAGGTAGTAATGAGCAGTAAAAGTATGGATGGAAGATCAAGTGGCAGCCTTACATAATTTTTTGGTGCATGATTTGTAACATCCACAATTGACTATATATATTTTTTTCTATAGTTTAGGGTGCTGAAAATCATCCTAAACAGTTATTTAAAATAGTAAATAAACTACTCAATCTTCCCTTTCTTCTTTTGAAAATATTGATATCAGCAAATGATTTTGCTTCATTTTTCTTAGAGAATGTGGAGAACATTTGTGTTTCATTTTCTACTATTAGTTCTGTTGCTTCTCAGTTTGTTTCATTTTATCAGATTAATATGGGTGCTTTTTTTTTCTTTTAAAATCTCTTCATCTCACTACAGCAATCTCAGATCCTTTTCCTTCAGTTACTCTTGGAGCCTTCCCTTTCTCTTTTTGAGCCTATTTCTTGTAGCCTAATGTGCTAAAGATTGCAAGAGTTAAACCAATTTAAAAAAAAAGAATCTTTAGACCCAAATGCCTTGGTCAACTACAGACCACTTTCTAATTTACCAATAATGTCAAAAGACAGCCTTGTAAATGATTGTAAATAACCCTACTGCTCTGTACATAAGTTACCTTTATATTCAACTGCTTTTGTCTCATACATATTTCAATTAGGCATTTAGACATGTATTCTGTTAATTGCTTCATATGTACCTGTTCTCTTGTTATTTGTCAAGCGCATATTATGTGCATTTTCACATTTACTGTAAACCAATGTGATATCGCTGATGAATGTCGGGTATATAAAAACCCATAAATAAATAACCCCCTTAATGACTTTGTTCAAAAGACAAATGTTTTACATCCCAATCAATCTGGTTTTCGTACTAATCATAGTACAGAATCTACATTGCTGTCATTAACAAATGAGACTTCACTCTGATATGGATGCTGCTGCTATTACTGTCTTTTTAGACGTGTGCCATTTTTGACACTATTAATCATTCTTTATTTCTAAACCAACTGATTGAAATCGGTATTGTGGATGGTGTTCTTAATTGGTTCATATCCTATCTCACAGATCGGACATTTCAAGTACACTGGGCTAATGAGAAATCAAGTATTAGGAACATGCCACCAAGACTTCCACAGGGTTCTATTCTTTCTCCATTATTATTTAATGTCTTCATTTCACCTTTGGCTACTCTGATTCAAGACCATGGTTGTTGGCCATCATTTTATGCAGATGATATTCAGATCACATTATTTATTAAAACTCGTTCTAAATTTGCCATTGACATTCTAAATTCCTGTTTGGATTCTGTTGCTCTTTGGCTAACAAATCATGTACAAGTAAACCCAGCTAAATCTGAAGCACTTTGGTTTAACCTTAGAATTACTTCTCCATTGATTCCAGTGATGGCTGGACTTAATATTCCATTGAAAGATACTATATGTACCCTGGGTGTTTTAGACTCACATCTTACTATGGCATCTCAAATTTCATCTGTTATTCCGAAGGTGTTTTTCTATCTTAGATTTATCCATCGTTTATGGCCTTTTTTGGAATTACATGATTTACAACCTTTGGTGCATGATTTGTAACATCCACAATTGACTATTGTAAATATTTACTGTCAGGAGTGCAAAATTATCAGCTTAAAAGTTTACAACTGCTTCAAAACACCTTGGCTAGATTGAGGTATGGACTCAAGAGATATGATCACATTACTCCTATTTTATCAGACTTACATTGGCTTCCAATCATTTATCATATTAAATACAAACTTTTATGTCTCACTTTTCATACACTATATACAGGTTCTCCATCATACATAAGGAAATAGCAATTTAGTGAGGTAACTATATGCTCTCTTCCTACTTCCCAGAAAGGTTTGTTAGCTGTATCTTCGTCATCTGTGATTCATCCCAATTGCATCCTGAATCCAATATAAGACCCTCTCTATCATACATAAGGCTCTTCACAATCCTGAGATGAATTGGTTCAATGACTCACTGATACTCCACAAGTCAACTAAACCAACTAGAAACCAATACCTCGCTACCATTCGTACACCCTCCCCCAAAAACACCAACCTGGCATCCATAAGAGCATGTGCGCTCCCCATAGCTGGCCCCGCCTTATGGAACACATTGCCAGTAGATCTACGCCAGGAGGACTGCCAAAAAATGTTCAAGCAAAAACTAAAGACGTGGCTGTTCACACAAGCTTACACCTAACACTACCAGTCTAGTCACCTTACACCTCAGGTACCCAAATCCCCCTCTAGGTCCTTCCTCCTTCTGATGTCTAATTCTTGAGGCATTCTCTATATCCTTGATACATATTCAATATCCCCATACATACCTTTGATACTATATCCTTGATACATGTTCAATATTCCCAAATTCCTACCTGATCCCACCTCATCTCTAAGCGTCTCTGTGTACCCCTACCTCTCCTTACTCCTTCCCACTCATCTTCAACCCACTTCTGTAACTAATCCACATTCTCTACTGTAACTGTTAATAATATTCCCCTCAGTGTAATGTAAGCATCCTTGCAAGTAATTGATAACCTTCCCCTTAGTATACTTGAAGCAATCTTTGTTAGTAATTTTAGTGCTGTGTATATAGTTCCCTTACATTTACTCTCCACTTCTCTATCACCTCATATATTCATATATCCATATATAATTAATCTGACTGAAGGTTTCCTTGAACCCTTGTATTTCCATATATAGTTAACTTGAACCTGCATATATCCATGTATAGTTAATCTTTTCTGACATATATATTGTTCATGGCATTGCATATATTTGTTCTCCTGTTTCTTGTCAAACGCAACTTAAGCGTAGTTTATTGTTTACTGTTAACAGATGTGATATCATTGATGAATGTCGGTATATAAAACCATTAAATAAATAAATAAATACATAAATCTTGACTCAACTAGAGACTCTTCTTTTAGCTATCAGGCTCCATTGCTGTGGAACATGTTACCATTTGACCTTTGGGTTGAAGTTAACTTTGCAAAGTTTAAGAAAGTAGTTAAAACCTTGTTCTTCACAAAGGCATTTACCATCACCTAACAACAATGTAACTGGTCGTTTTATTTCTATTAGTTTTGTTATTTAAGTAATGATTGAGTTTTGTTTTAATTAGAATTGTATTATGCTTTATTGTAATTTTTCCCCCCTTTGTTTAATTGCACAATTTTTTTTTCCTTTTATGTTTTATTGTATCCTGCTCCGTTAATGCAGTTTACAGGTGGTATATAAAACAAATAAATTTAACAAATACAAAATATGAGGTATTAAAAAGAATGATACAAATCTGGTACCAGAGTGTGAACAGGAAAATACTCAAAGTATCTGCCATATTTCTGCATATGTAATATGTTCATTAAGGGGTAATTTTATAACATTACACCTAAATAAAACAACAAATCCATGCATAAGTTACACTAATTTTCAAAGCAGATTTACTTGCACTGGTCCTCTCTGAAAGTTATCCCACCAAATGTACCCTTATACCTGCTATTCGGTGCACATACAAGTTTTTGGAAAGATATATGTACATATGTTTGAATTTTCACAAGGATGCACATTAAGTGCAAACCCTTCCCCCATCTCTGCCCCTAGGAACCACCTCTGCTCAGTGCAGGCAAACTTATGCACATACATGATACATGTGAATAGATTTACCTGCATATTAAGCAGGACATTTTGTAAAAGCCCATTTCTATGTATAAACACCGTTACTTGCAGAAGTCCCTTTGAAAAGTACTCTCCCTGTGTGTGATGTTTGGTACCTAGAGAAAAGTCTAAAGAATAAGCTTAAAAATCAATTAACAACCATTAGAAAACCAAAGTATAGCAGGTCCTATAAAAGAAAACTGAAGAGGAGAATGAGAAACAAACTTTAGAAATATAGTAAGGAAAGAAATATTAACCATATGACAAATGTTATCTTAATTCATGCAACTAAATTCACTTCTATTCTCTCTACCAAATACTCCCATGTATTATAACAGTGCCATGATGACCTACTCAGTACACAACAATGAACCCCTGCAATAAGTATTTGTATTAAACAAGGTTACACTGTATCACCACAAGGTTATACTGTATCACCACTATAGCACATTGCAAAGACTCCCTTTATGATAGATTTCAATAGCACACAACTTGGGTATTCTGAACATAACAGGGAGAATTTCTCAATAGCATATTTTGAGCTTTAGTTTATGTTGTTAATTATGCTATTGATAAAATCTATTTTCATAATTGAAAACCATTTGTCTTTCGCAACAGGTTAACCTTTTCTAATCATCAAAGGCTTAATATATTCCCTTCCCTTTAATTTATCTGTCTTTTTAAGCCAGCTACACTGAAATAGTCCTTTAAGTCCAGGGCTTTCTGGGTGTCTAGTTCTGTTTCTACAACTGATTACTAACATAAGTGAAGACATGCAGACAGACCAAATGGTGTTACTAACATTTACCTTCACAGCAAACTCTATGTTTGTACCTATGTGTACACATCGCTTGCAAACCGAGTAGGAGCCAACACCAATATCCTCCTTCAGTTCATACACGTCAGTAAATCGCGCACTGTTTCCATGAAGCTGCTTTTAAAAAAATAAAATATTAAGAAAATAGAATAATCAGAAAAAACATCCTCCACATCTTTATTCAACATCTAAACAAAGATATTCAAAAAGACACTTTTGGGGTGTTGAGTACCTACTTCTTTATCCAGTCTTTACTACTTAAGGAAACAAGATTAAGGACATGATTCATTATACTTTTTACCACAGACACGGAATGGGAGGAAAAGCAGTTAGTGAATCTTGTCCTAAGAAAACTTAAAGCCTTTGCTTTTAATACTTCCTTCCATTGCATGCATAAAATTGTGCGTACAAAATTTATCTGGACAAAAAGTTCATCAATTGGGGTGTTTTGGATGTGGAGCTAAACTTTAGCCAGTGAGCACACATTAAATGATCTCTGTCTAAAGTTACATGCACAAGCCTGATCAGAAAAAAAAAATCTGTTGTAATTTTTTTCAGAGTATATTCAGCAGGAAACATATGTGCATAAGTCCTGCATGTAAAGTTTCTTTGGATAAATTTGACACTCACCACAGATTGACCTATAATTCTTCTACAATGAAAGCACAGTATAAATCCATAAAATATTTGTCTCACAAAGAGGTATCAAAAATATCAATTAAAACTAACTTTATGATAGATGTTTTAGACTTTGGATAAGTCAAGAATCATAAGTATATTAATGAATCTATTTCAGACAAATCTATTATCAAAAATACAGATTATTCTGTTTTATATTAAAGTCTATTTATCACCTATAAATGGTTAAGTAATCAAAAAAAATTAACAGTGCCAACTTTTATTAATGAACAAAGGGTTGCAGTTAGATTTAGAAGAAAACTAATTTATGCAGGCATCACTACAGAGCGTCAAACAAGATAAGTACTTAATTTTTACCTGCAAATATTACAACATTTCTAGAAAAATTGAGGATAACCTATGATTATTGACAAGGCTAACTTATGGTAAAGCTTATTATGAGATCCTTAAATCCAATATTTAGAAATAATGCCTAGTAGTTGAAAATATCTAAACTAATACCATATAACCAGGGGCTCTTTCATTTTATACTATACTGACCTCTTTGAGGTGAAAAACCCAATTCTCTTCCCTTCTAGAGCTCTTACAGGTCGGCTGCCTCACCAAAAAGTAAGAGTGTGTGTGTGTGGGGGGGGGGGGGGGGGTGGGAGAGAATGGTGCTGCTTCCGCACTAAAGGGTTTCCCCATTTTTCCTATTTTCGGCAGCCTCTCGCTTAAGATGCACCCATGCGTGAGGATTGTCATCTGGCTTGTCTGCTGAAAAAGCAGAATTGCTTACCTGTAACAGGTATTCTTCGAGGACAGCAGGATGTTATTCCTCACAATACCCTCCCACCTCCCCTGGGAATTGTTGTTTTTTTCCTTGTATTTGCTAAATCATGGACTAAGGGCCTCTGCCTGAGAGACAAGGAGGTGGCTACAGCTTCCTATGCTCAGTAAAGCATGCTGAAAGCTCTAAAATCTTTGAGATCAAAATTCTGCTGTCCTCACAAATGGGTGACAGGGAAGAAACTCTGCTCTGCTTGAGTGAACTCCCTTTCTAGTCTTCCACTCAACCGGTTTCTAACCCAGTCAGTCACTTTAGGGCCCATACTAAGGATGATCAATTTATAAGTTGCCAATGCGGAACCATATCAAAGACCTTACTGAAATTCAAGTAAACCACATCTAATGCTCTCCCCAATCCAACTCTCACCCAGTTCACCCAATTAAAATTGATCAGATTCATCTGACAAGACATACTTCTAATAAAACTATACTGCCTTGGATTGTGTAATTCCAGAAACTGTACTACCCTCTATTTTAGCAAAGATTCCATTAATTTGCTCACCATGGAGGTCAGACTAACTGATCTGTGGTTCCCAGCTTCTTCCTTCATTCCACGTTCATCAACAGGAACTATATCTACCTGTCTCCAACCCTCCAGAACTATTCTGGACTATAAAGGTCAGCCAGCAGAGCTGCCAGAACTTTTTTTTCCAGGTCCTTAAGCATAAGGGGATTAATAACACAACCCAAATCAAAATATAGAGGAAATACATACAACTATGTGACTATCCCTTGAACAGATTTCTCAAAAAGGAAAAGTTCAAGATGGTTTCCCTGGGTACCTTGGTGGGAAAACAACACTTCCAGTATGAGGTGTTGCCATCTGGGCTTGCATCAGCCCCGTGGCTGGGGGTGCATGTTTTCCCTTATCTGGGTAATTGGGGGGTCAAGAGCAACTCACAGGCAGGGTCGTCAAGTTCATGTGCTTGACCATCCCGGTGTTGGAGTCACTAGGGTTTGTCAAAACTATTCAAAGTCCCATCTCAGCCTATCATCTCAACTGGACTTCATAGGAGCCCTGCTAGACATGGCTCAGGCCAAGGCCTTGCTGCCTCGTCAAAGGATCACCACCCTGATTACCACTGCGGCAGAGATTCAGCAAAGCTAGCAGTTGTCAGTCTGGCACATGTTGAGGTTCTTAGGCCATATGGTCGCAACCGCTCACGTCACTCCCTTGGAACTACTCTACATGCACAACCTTGATGCTACAGTGGCAAAGGCCACACATAACCTCCAGGATTACATCCAAGTCACCTCGCCCCTCTGGGACTCCTTTTCCTGGTGGCAGGTACTTTCAAATCTGGAATGGATGATTTCTTTCCAAAGTCTTAGTATCCAAACTGTCCTAATCACGGATGCGTGGACTCAACACCCAGGGTCTTTCATCTGCCCAGGAACACTGCTGTCACATCAATTTCCTGGAGCTCCAGTAGATCAGCTACACGCTATGAGCTATCAGAGAGTAGGGCACAATCGCTGACCTATGATATTTATTTATTTATTTATTTATTTAAGTTCTTTTAATATACCGATGCTCAAGACCAAGTCTTATCGTACCGGTTTTCAATGGAACAAGGGGAAACCATTAAACAACTGTAAAGAAGATAAAGTTACATTAAACAAGGAGCAAAAAACATGGGCTTTGGAAGACAGGAAAGAAAACAAAATATTATAACTGGATAGTACTGAAAGTAGTTATCAACAAGAACAATTAAGTAGCAAGACTAATACATGTTAACAAACGGTTAAAGAATTCGGCTGGTGCTTTATCATAGGCAATTATTAGGAAAAAAATGTTTTCCTGTGAAAGGGAGGAACAGGGGAGGTAAGCGGGGGTGGGGATATGGAATGTGTAGGAAAGTGAAAGAGACAATATTGGTTGATGGAGGCTCTGTCAACCGTAAGCTTGGACAAACAGCCAGGTTTTCAGTTTCTTCCTGAAAGAAAGATGGCATTATTCCTGACGTATATCAGGAGGGAGAGAATTCCAGTGTAGTGGACCCGCTGTTGAAAATGCTCGTTTATGGATGAAGTTGTGGACCAAGAATTTGCTTGGGGGAGCCTGGAGAGAGCCTTTGTATGCGGATCTGATCGGCCTTGAGGAAGCATGAAGTTCGAGGGGGATGGAGAGTTGGAGAGGGGATTGCTGGTAGACAGATTTGTGAATGATAGTGAGAGTCTTGAAGAGTATTCTATAGTGGATTGGTAGCCAGTGTAGCATATCCTCTCTGTAGCCAGTAGCCAGTGTATGATATCCTGTAGCCAGTGTAGGATATCCTCTCTGTAACCAGAATAGTCATTGGTTGTCACCTAGTCTGACACTAGGGACCACATGGCAACCAGGCGCAGGAAAAACCAGCAAAAGTGATCCAGCTATCCCATGTTGCTGCACTGATTCATATGAATCACCACCCCAGTTGAAGCCATGCACCAGAAAGGTGATCCAGAGCATAAGCCAATGAGGGAGGAAGCTTGTGAGGGACCGTCCCCCTCCTGAAAGGGGGAGATACCCTGATATCCACCCCAAAATGGAGTGAACAGAATTGTATCCTTGGCCAAGACTTCCCAGCGCACCAGTGTGCAATGTCTGCTGGCACCAGAAAAATACATCCACACAAGCCACCGAGCTCCTAGTAACAGTGGTTTTCCATCACCTAATCTGTGTCTTGCCACAGCAGTGCTGTGTACCCACGCTGCGGTACTCTGTCGAGCTGACAGTGACAGGATTGTAAGCAAAGATGTGGTACCCGTGGGCCTAGTAGTCCATGCCATGGCTTGGACAGGCACAAAAGCTATGGCGGTGGACTGCATGTGAGGCATCATTATTGGTGTCCAATAACACCCCTGGTTGCCAGACACACGAAGGCACTAATAAGCACCCCTGGTGCTACCTGCCAATGGCTTCTGATCGCGATCAAGAGCCACTGCCATTACGTACCTGGCACAGGCAGTTCGGCATAGAAGTATATCATGGTATGTGTGGTGACTATCCACGATATCAGGGATGCCCTGTGTGGTAAGTACCATATGCGATGAAAGGAATGGCTCCTAGGGAGTTACAGCACCCAGGCACTACCCACAATAGGAATAATTGTGACCATACCTGTGGTGATGTGGTAGCACTGCCACTCAGGGCACCCTGCATTCCATGATGCTGATAGTAATGGTAGTGCCTCAGCACTATCCTCAGTAAAAGAAAATATAGATGACCCTTGCCAAAAGCAACCAAACCGTCAGCACTTCAGATGACTCACTACAGAGGCTGCAGCGCTCTTCACGCTCAAGTGAGGTCAACAGCACCTCCATGGTACCCTTGTCCCACGACTACCCGCCCGGAAAGGGTACCCATGGCACTGAACATGGAAGGTGCTCCTGGCACCTATAAACATGCCTGGCACACGATGGCAACCTTGGCGCTATATGACGTTCATGGCATATGATGACAACCAAGGTGTGTAGTGGCAACCCATGTGCTCAATGGCGCCCAGGTTCTCTATGTGCATGATAGGCAGACGATGGCACCAATGACATTAAAAGATGACACGCCACTTGATAGTGTCCATGGCACCTGACTGTCCATGAAGTGCCATGTCGAGGCGCCCAATGGCAGTGAGGGCAACCTTGGTGTCTGAAGTTGAGGGCCCCCAATGTGCTCGCTGGTGTCCATGGTGCTCAATGGCACAATACTCAATGGCTTCCATGGTGTCAAAGGAGTCCCCAGCACTCTATGCCATCAATAACACCATGCCCTTCAGCGCTTTATTGCACCCCTCTTGACAGCACTATCTGTGGTCATTTCCACCTCTGAGAGCACTGTGAGATACGAGATGTTCTACCATTGTATACAACAAAATATGAATTTTCCCATCTATGAATACTCACCTCAGATGGACACAGACTTTAAAAGAACACAGAGAACAAGATAAGAAATTTTGACAATAATGCTACCCAGCTCATCTGATCTCCTTGTCTGATTAAAAGTTGTGAACTGTGTGAAGCCCCAGGACAGCCAAGTCAGCGTCTCACAAACAACTCAAGTCTACCTGGAAACAAGACTAAACAACCAATCCAAAAGGGGGCTAACAGGTGCACTCCAAAAAACAACACTCCCCCACAGCAGAAAAACAGCCAAGGGGGGGGTGGTCTCACACACACACACACATGGAAGAGAGGGGTCTGAAATGGAGAATCATTGACATGGCAAGGCGGTGTTGGTCAAGGGATGATCTGACACAGTCTAGAGTCACCATGTAACAGGAGCAGTGACTCCCACCATGGAAAACTGGGGAGGTCAGCAATCTGAAATACAGAAACACCATCTGCCCACCAGATGACTATGCATGAACTGTTTACATAGGCATGTCTGGGCTGTTAAGAGAGCAGTGGAGAGAGCAGTGGAGAGAGGCGAAAGAACAAGAAAAGACAGTCAAAGCCTGATGTGGACACATCAATCCTGCTCATCTCTGTGTTGAAGAGAAAGATGATTAGGGATGTCCGCTGAGACTGGAGAGAGGAAAGCCCTGCCTGATATCTATCCATCTATCATGAATCCAGAGATGGCTCCAAAGCTGAGAGAAGTCTCCTCAGCCCAGCCAATAACAGGACCAAGGAAGCAAACTCTTTCCCTCAAGACAGTCCCCGAAATCTCCACCCAGAGGCTGCTCCAGAGGTAAACAAAAGAATATCCCAAAGTTGGGTGGGGCTAGCTAGCTAGTTAATTTTATTAATATTCTAAGCAGGCTAAGGTGTCTGGCATGCATCAATCCACTAATGATACAGAGCTTTATTTAGTATAAACTGATGCCAAGATTCAAGGACTTCAGAGACATGTACTATTTATTTTCTTCTAAATGCTAACCCTGCAAATTCTAACAAATAAAAATCTGATTATGTGGATAAAATATAAGGTCTTTTCTGAGCTATTTGGATTGTGTAGGTATAGAAGGTAAATGTCTGTAGTACTGTCGACCCCAATAGGTGTGGGGAGGTGGAAGTGAGGTGCACAGTATCAGACAGGTTATAGAACCGCTCATACCACTACAGCACCCACATTACTCGCTGGTGCCCATGTTACTAAAACTGAAGGCATCAACAGCATCCACAGTGCTCAACAGCATCTGTTGATGGAGCCCACAATACTCTTATTCTGTGGTGCTCGATGGCATCCGTGACATCAATTGGCTGCCATGCCATGGTGCTCAGTTGCAATGATGTCGCTCAACAGCATCAATGGCTTCAGAGGTGTCCATGATACTTGAATGTCCGGGGCACTTGCAGTCATCGATGGTACCCATGGTGCCCAATGGCACACATGGCACTCGACGGCATTTATGGCGCTTGACAGCTACCATGTCCTGGTGCTCGACAGTACACATGCTGCTCAACAGCATCGAAGGTGTGTGGCATCCATAATGACTGATAGTGCCCATAGCACTCACTGGCCCTGAAGGCCTCCATGATGCTCGCCGGTGTCGATGGTGCTCCCGGCACATGATGGCCTCCATGACACTCAATGACAATGATGGCACCACTGGCACACTGTAGCATCCATGGCCCTCGATACAGGATGCCAAGTGACATCCATGGCACTCGATAAGGGCCATAGCCCTCGATGGCACCCCCGTGCTTGATGGTGACTGTGGCGCTCCAGCGCTCCATATGCTCTGACATGCATGTGCATGGGCAACAGATTCCGGGCATGGCACAGATAGTGCATTAGCGAAACTGATCGCCTAGGCACATGTTCACCTTCTCTCCAAAGGAAATTAATTGCCAAATCAATCTGACATATAGAAGGGGAGGCCACATCATTCAGGTCACCAGCAAAGGAGACTAGTACCCCAGAGTGTGGGGAGGATGAGTTCTCCTCCTCATAGGAACATCTGGTCCTGAATTCCTCCATGGTCTGAGCCTCTGTTAATGCCCAGTAGTCGGACAGAATTTCTTGGAACTTCTGCCTCGGTAGGAACTCAGGCAAGACCCCAGGTCAGAGGCCCACATGGACCACACACAGACTGCACACTGACTGCTTGAACAGGCACTTGACAAAAACAAAAACAAATTAAGGAGAGGAGACAGAAATATGCTGCAAGTGCAGCATTATTTATTAAAGGGAAAATCTCTGTCAGCCACATAGTGCACTAGGCCTGCCCATGCGGCAAACAGAGAGGTGCTAGGAAGAGAGAGAGAAAAAAATAAATTAGTCCATAAAGGCTAGAGGACGTGAATGAAGAGTGGGTGGCTCGAGGGAATGACGGCTACTACCTGGAGATAATACCCTTATTCAATAAACATACACACGGTTAATGCAACTCCAACATTGCTCTAAGAGTCCAACATTGCTCTAAGCTTCAACGGCAAGAGGAAATGTGGAAAAAAGGATTTGCATTCATAAAAAAGCAGGGAGTAGCTTGCTTGTTACGGCGGTTACTACCCTAAACCAAATAAGCCTGATACTTCACTTTCAATGCATATCCAGCATAGCTCTCTGCTTCAACGGCAGGGGAGAAGACCGCTACTTCACGCATATCCAGCATAGCTCTCTGCTTCAACGGCAGGGAAGAAAGACCGCTACGTCACACATATCCAGCATAGCTCTCTGCTTCAAGGCAGGGGGAATGAAGAAAAGTGGATCTATATATAGACAACAACCATCAAGGACTGAATTACATAGTCTGGGTAAACAAATAAGCATGGGTGTAGCTTGTTTATTGCAGCGGTTACTACCCCTAACTAATTAAGCTAGATATTTCACTTAGATGCAGTTCCAACACTGCTCTCCACGTTAATGGTGGGGGTGGAAGGGAAATAGAACTAAAAGGTTACTAAGAGCCAAGAGAAACAAATAAGTATGAGAGAAAAAAAAAGTGTGAAGCTTGCTGGGCAGACTGGATGGGCCGTTTGGTCTTCTTCTGCCGTCATTTCTATGTTTCTATGTTAGACTGTAAGCCCTCTGGGGATAGGGAAATATCTACAGTATCTGAAAGAACTCCACTTGAAGTGCCGAAAATTAAAATATAAAATAAATTACAATTAATAAAATACCAAGTCAATACAAAATCTCATGCATGTCTACTTTTGATGGAGATCGCATCTGTTTCATATGTGCCCAGGAAGTCTAAAACAATAATGCTATGAACAAGGCCCCATGACATGACAGTAGTCCACTTACCATGGACTCTTTAAAAAAAAAAAAAAAAAAAAAAAAAACCACCCAAAGGTGGAGTAAACAACCTGGATTACTTACTATGTATGACTAATTACAAAACGGAAAACAGATGGTCAATTTCAATGTTTTTCCAATCACCAGCTTTGTTGTTTGGATGAGAAATCACCTTGTTTGGAACATAAGATTACCTCAAGAAAGGCAATGCCTGTTCTTTACTCAACTGAGAGTGCCATAGATTGATGAACTGATCAAATAAAGACCAGGCTAATCAGAACTGTACTGAACTATAAAATTCCAATATTCACCACTGCAATAGCTAAGCAAAGAAAGGAATATTTTTGTTCTCTGGCTCAGACAGCAAATCAAGAAGATGTTGTGGGGACTACAAAAGGTTTGTGTGATGGGCATATAACTACCATAAAGCTGTGTTTTGATTGTGTTCAGTGAAAAAAATATTATGTTGCTGTATCTTAATACTTTGAGTCACTGAAAAAAATTAAAAATAAATGTTTTCTCTAACTATAATAAAGAGATGTTTTTTTTTAACCTAAATAAGATTAGTCCATGTTAAAATAAATCATGTTTTTTCCAGAGTTACTTTGTATTATATATTGGGTATTTGAATCAGAGTTCAAAAGGTCCCCAGAACTGCACCAATGTCAGTTTATTGGGCCCAATTATCCACTAACAGTTCTTTTCATGACAAGTGGCAAGCCTTTTTTTTTTTATATATATATATATATATATATATATATATATATATATATATATATATATATATATATATATATAAAGTGACCTTTTCACTGCTATCCAAAGTAGAAAAAAATGATTGCAATAAAAATGTGACACGCTTATTTTTGCAATGAATTCAATCAAAGCCTAATATAGTTGTACTATATAACCAAAAATAAACTTGTCAAATGTCCTAAACCTAGAAAGTGCTATGAATCACAAATGCTTATGCTTAGACCAACAAAAAACAAAAGAAAAACAAATTACCTGAACTACTGGCAATACACTATTGAGAGATGAGATTTTATGTTCTTCTATGGTAGTCGTTGCAACAAAGCTAAATCCTTTGAAGAGCTGATGCGCATTAGCACTCGGAGGAACTCCTGGAGAATCTGGATGTTCAAAATGCAGATAATGACAGAATTCCATTGGATATTTTATCACATTATAAAAATAACTATTCTTTTTTGGCAATATGTTTTAAACTACTTATTTCTTTTCTACAAACAATCATTACAGCCTGCCAAAAAAAGAAAAAAAATAATCAAATGAAAATATAATGCACATTAAGAAAGATAAGATTTACCAATTTGTTCCCTGAATACTGTTAGTTCTGCAAATTGGCAGCAAACACTTGGGCACAGAAAATATTTCAGCATTTTCCTAGATACTGCAGTTTCAAAATAAGTCTTCTAATATAATCTGCTTGTAAAATGCTTTGGATAATTGTCTTAAACAGGTATATATTATAATCAATAGGTTATTCAAAATATCTAGAGAAGCAAGTTGTCCTGCAACTTGCTAATTAGCTTAAGTGCCATAATTTCAGACATCTGTATGCTAACGGCATGCGTTATTCAGTTTATGAAAAATATCAGGTCTTAAAGTGCTTTCAGCTGCAAGACCTTCCACTTGCACAGTAAAAGGTAGCTGTGTTAAGTGATTTGTAAATGGGTACACACAACACAGAATGAGATCAAAGGGAAAACGCAGGGTGAGGAGGGAGATCAGAGCTCCTGAGATACATTTGACTGCACGGACTTTCAGCAGAAATGAAAAAGGAGACAATTACTCCCTAAGCAACAAAATTGCTGTATTACACTTCAGATGCACACACATGAACTCAAAGGTTGCGCAAGTTCCTTCAGCCCATGGTCTGACAGATTGAGATTTTATTTTACTTATGTTTATAAACTAAGAGTAGCAACTGTCAGTCAATGCAAGAAAATAGTCCATTCCATATTGAATAGGAGTCTGGAGCGTGGCAGTCAATTTTGATTCTGCTATATTATGTACTACATGGGACAAGGTTTCAGGCTGAATATATAACTCCTGCAAACATATGCTAACTTCTCTGAAGCAAGATGGAATACCTCAAAATGCTAATGCAAGTGAAAAAAATGAGATACATTTGTTGAAACTGCTGAGAATTGTGTACAGTACTTGCATGAGTGTAGACACTGAAACTGTTCTGTTTTTCTATTTTACTAAACCATTGCAGACACATCCTTTGCAAAGCTACAACAATTTCTAAGTGTAATATTCAAAAACCTCTAAAATGTCTAATTTATCTGGCTAAAATTAGCCGGATAAGCCATCCGGGATATTCAGTGGGATTAACATTCCACAAAATATCCACAATTAAAGTTATCCAGCTAGCTTTTAAACCTAACCAGCTATGTCTCAATATAGCCGATTAGGTTTAAAGCTATTGGTCATGTGTTGCCAGATAACTAAGCTTAACAGGCTATATTCTAAAGAATATAGCCAGTTAAGTGACTACACAATTTTGAAAATAAAATAAAGTTTTGTGCAGGCTTGCAACCCAAATCACAGCCCTCCCACCTAAAGTGACAAAAAAGCACCCTGCCCGGCTGAGCCCACCCTCACACACCAAAACCCTCCAAGTTCAAACTTAAAAAAAAAAAAAGCGTGAGGTCCTTTCGGCTTCTCCCTATCATCAGTTGGAAATGCCTTTTCCCCTTCAACCCAATCCTAAACTTTTCACCCACTCGGTATATTTAGAAACTCCATCGTGCCTTCACGATTGCCATGTACTGAAATCTCAGCAGCTTTCAACATTGCTTTGATAGAAAACTGGAAATCTAAGCTACCATGACAGTAGTTTTTAACCTGGAGGTCTTTGGCAATGGGGGAGCTTGACCTAGCAGAGGCCTTTTTTAATGACTTTGGGTGGGACGGATGCAATTCGGGCCAAGAGCCCACATACAACATTTTTAATTTTAAGAACTGTGTAGCCACTTAACTGGCTTTATTCTTTTGAATATAGTCTGTTAAGCTTAAAGTTATCTGGCCACATTCAGGTGGATAAAACAAGTTTATCATAAATGGAGTTCTCCGTAAACAGCAGGATCAAATACCCTTGACAGGTGGGTGATGTCATCTGACAGACCCATCTCTGTAACTCAGAAAAATATTTTATTACTGAGCATGTGCAGGAGTTCCAATGTACACACTGCCTCATACCCCCTCAGTTGATTGTAGAAGATTGCTTTAGCTAGGTAATTAACTCTAAGGCAGGTGGGTATTAAGCATGGCTAACTTATCTGGCTGTCTTCAGAGAACCCTGTTTATCGCAAGCAAACTGGCTTTCTCCATTGACAAGAAGGACTGAATTATCCACATGTGGGAAATCTCAAGCTAAGGGCTGCAGCGGAGCACTTACTGAAAAAGTAAGCCAGACACCAGCCCTGAGAAGAACAGAGAACAGGTTGCACAAAACTGCTTGAAAGATCGCTTGAAAGATTCTCCAGATAGTAATGGGAGGTGAAGGTGTGAATCAATGACCAAGTTGCAGCTTTACAGTTATCTTCAATGGAGCAGCCCTTACGCAAACAGAAGTAGCCATGATCTGGAGCCCAGCCAGTAAATAGCAATGAGTGATACAGTTAGCTAGCTAGTTGGACAACATGCGCTTGGCAACAGTCATTCCTTGTCTGTTAGAGTCATGGGAGATAAAAAGTCAAGAAACCTGATGATGTGGTTTGAGTTCTCTTCATATAATAGGCAATGGCTCTTTTACAGTCCAGTGAACAGAATGCCTTCTCCTCTTTATATGCATGAGGTTTTAGAAAGAACAAGGGAAAAACAATGGATTGATTCAAATGAAATGCAGACACCACATTTGGCAGAAACATCAGATACGTGCGAAGCATCATCCTGTTGTGGAAAAACTGTAGACAGGGAGATTAATGAAACAATGCTTGAAGCTGATTCTTCTAGCCGAAACGAAGACAAGAAATTTCACTTTCCAGATAAAAACCTTTAAAAGAAGCAGACTCCAATGGCTCGCAGGGGGGCGTCATCAATAGTGCCAAAAAAAAACGCTGAGATCCCATGGCATGGAGGCTTTGCAACCAGAGGTCTCACACATGCCACATGTTAGAGGATGGATAGAAATTAGCTTTCCATCTACTTGAGGGTGGTAAGCAGAAACTGCACAGAGATGCACTTTTGACAGATGACACACGAAGGTCAGGTGAGAAGAGGGAAAACAAGTACTGAAGTAGATATTTTGGGGCACAGGCAAACGTATTCAAGGAGCCTGCCTGATATAAAGAGGAAAAACATTTCCATTTGAAACTGTTTGCTCATTCAATAGACAGTTTCTTGGCCAAAATCACAAAGTCCTTTATCTCCCTAGATAGTGACAATGATGGAATTATCGAGTACTCAACATCCATGCCATCAAGCTGAGGGAGGGGAGATTCGAATGACATAGATGACCCTCCTCCTGAGACAGGAGAGTCGTATCAGAACCCAGAGAGATCCGTGGACAGACTAACAATCTGATGAGGTAAGAGAACTGCCTGGGTCAATTTGGAGAAATGAACATAAGATGTGCTAGCTTTCTGAATATCTTCTGCACTGTTCTTACCACCAACAGAAGTGGAGGAAAGGCATACAGCAGATCTGCATCCCACTTGAGTACAAAAGAATCCAGACCAGATCTGAATTTGCTCTGAATAAGGGAGCAAAATTTATTGACTTCCCTGTTGTCTTCTGATGTGAACAGGTAGTTGATAAGCAACCCTAGGGGTTGAACAGCCCATCTGCCACCCCCTGGTCCATTTGTGAGGATGAAAACTCTGCTGAGGCATTCCGCCAGCATGTTGGAGATTCTGGGAAAACGAGTTGCTTAAAGAAAAGCTCAGATTGTAATGGAACTCCCAATTTTTCAGGGATACCTAGCTAAGGGTCCGAGACCCTGTGCTGCTTTGCTTATTCACATAAAACATCACCATTTGCTTGTCAGTTTGGATCAGAGTTCTTGTCCCCTGAAGGAGATGCAAGAATATTCAATACATGGCGAATGGTTCATAGCTCCAAGAAACTGATCTGAAAAAGATGTTCAAAACGGAAGGGATCTGATTGGTGATGGAAGAGGCCTAGGTGTGCATCCCAACCTCTGGCGGATGCCTTCTGTCACCAGCATTACCCGAGGTAGAATTTGAAGAGAAGCACCTATTTTCCAAGCCAGCAAAGAGGTAGTCTTCATCTCCATAGTAATCTTCACAGGGTGCAACAAAGGCTGAAGCAGCTGATCCCACTGGGTGTGGATGCCCCACTGGAAAATGAGGTGAACCATGGGGAATACATACACCACTGCTGCCAAGTGCCAGAGGACAACCTCTCTGTAGTAATGAATGAATCAGTGTTTGAAGACTGGAAGCTCAAACTGATGGAAGGAATGCTTTCTCCTACATTGAATCTATCCACACCCTGATGAACTTGAATCTCTGAGAAGGAATGAGGTTTGTCTTGGTAAAGTTGATTATGGACCCAAGTAACTGAAGGTGTCAGATTGTCTTCTGCAGGTAACCCAATATCCCTGTTTGGAAAGGTCCTGTTACCAACCAATCATCCATGTAAAGGAAGACAAATCCCAGACAAAGGAATGCTGCACTGCCAGGCCTTTCATAAAAACCCATGGGACCACAGAGACTTGTATTGGTATCGAGAAGAGTCCACCATGAACCTGAGCTATTTCCACTGGGACTGATGTAAGCATATACATCTTTTAAATAGGGCTTCCCAAACGTTTAGCCAATGTGACTTCAATTAAGCAATTGAAAATTCACATGACTCCAGACAACCAAAACAAATTAGTAAGTGTGCAGGTCCCCTTCAACTATCATTCCACTCTCATTGCACTCCAGTTGATACTCTCTCTCAACCTCCACCACCTTCAAAGGACCACTTATCTTCCCTCCAACAGACAGCAGAGTTGCTTACCTGTATTAGGTGTTCTCCCAGGACAGCAGGATGTTAGTCCTCACAGATGGGTGATATCATCAGATGGAGCCCTGTCACGGAATACTTTTGTCAAAGTTTCTAGAACTTTGACTGGCACACTGAGCATGCCCAGCATGCCACTAACCCTGTGGCCACACAGGGTTAGTAGCAATGATGTTAGTAGCAAAAAATAAAATAAGAAAACAATATCGAACCCAACTCCGCGGGGTGGCAGGTGGGTTTCATGAGGACTAACATCCTGCTGTCCTGGGAGAATACATGTTACAGGTAAGCAACTCTGCTTTCTCCCAGGACAAGCAGGATGGTAGTCTTCACAGATGGGTGAATAGCTAGCTACAGGCTGCCTTAGAACATAGTGGTTCAACGAGCACCCAAAATGTGCAACAGGCACAACAACTGGGGTGCTCTTGGAAACCAAGAGGCAGCCTGAAGTTCACAGCGGGCTGAGGTAGGAAGAGTTGTGTTTTTATACTGGGAATAAATTCCGTAGGACTGGCCAAAGACTGTGTTTTGCCAACTAGCCTTGTCAAGACAGTAGTTGGCTGCGAAGGTATGGAAAGAGTTCCACGTCTCGGCCCTACAGATGTCGGCAATCGGTACTGAATGGTAGTGTGCTACTGACGTTGCCATGGCCCTGGACTGAGTGCATCTTTATACGTCCCTGAAGTGGAAGGCCTGCTTGCTGGTAGCAGAATGTAATGCAGTCTGCCAACTAATTGGAGAGAGTGTACTTGCCCTCCACAACTCCAAGTTTGTTTTTGTCAAAAGAAACAGAGTTGGGTGGACTTCCTATGGACTGCGGTGCAGTCTAAGTAAAAAGCGAGCGCACACTTACAGCCCAAGGTGTGCAGAGCTCGCTCACCTTGGTGAGTATGAGGCCTTGGAAAGAAAGTGGGCAAGACAATAGACTGGTTCAAGTGGAAATCAGTTACCACCTTAGGTAGGAATTTTGAGTGAGTACGGAGAACCACCCAGTCATGGAGGAACCTTGTATAGGACGAATAGGTTATGAGGGCCTGCAATTCACTGACCCTGTGAACAGATGTAATGGCTACTAGGAAAATGACTTTCCATGTGAGGTATCTGAGCTAGCAGGAGTGCAGAGGCTCAAAAGGAGTACGCATGAGCCGTGCAAGTACCACATTAAGGTTCCAGGTCACGACCAGTGGGCGTAAGGGAGGCTTAAGATGTAATAAGCCCCTCATGAAGCGACCCACAAGGGGTTGAGCCAATATTGGAGCATCCCCTATTCCTCGATGGTAAGCGGAGATGGCACTTAGGTGATTGGAGGAAGTCTGGAGACCAGATTCCGAGAGGTTCCAGAGATAGTCTAAGAGTTGCGGTGTCGGGCAAGACAAGGAATCAAAGACTTTCTGTGTGCACCACAAGGTAAATCTCTTCCACTTAGAATGGTAAGACTTTCACATGGAAGGCTTTCGTGAAGCTACGCGGACTTGAGAGACGTTACTAGAAAGGTTGAGGGGCTGTAGTATCAACCTTTCAACATCCAGGCTGTCAGGGACAGGGTCTGGAGGTTCGGGTGGCGCAACTTGCCTTGATTCTGTTATTGGGTTGGTCGATGTGCCCAGGCAAATGGGTTCCTAAACAGAGAGGTCGAGCAGAATGGGAAACCAGATTTGGTGTGGGCAATAAGGGGCCATGAGTATCATTGAGCCTCAGTCCTGCTGTAGTTTCACAATAGTTTTGCTTATTAGCGGAATCGGAGGGTACGCATATAGGAGACCTGTGGTGAAGGAGTGGGTGAAGGCATCCACTGCTGGAGCTGTCCGGTCTTTGTGTAGTGAGCAGAACCGGTTCTCTTTGCAGTTGTGCTTCAACACAAAGATGTCGATGTCCGGCTGACCCCACCAGCGGAAGATTCTGCTCGCTACAAAGGGATCCAGTGACCATTCGTGGGGCTGGAATGTCTGGCTGAGGCGTTCTGCGATTGCATTCTGTGAGCCTGCCAGATAAGTGTCTCGCAGTAGTATGGAATGCGACAGGGCCCAGGCCCAAATTTGCGCCGCTTCCTGGCAGAGCAGATAAGAGCCCGTGCCTCCCTGTTTCTTCAGGTAGCTCATTGCTCCTTGGTTGTCTGTTTGAATCAAGACGACCTTGTTGGATAGGCAGTCCCAGAATGCATAAAGGGTATATCGCATCGCTCGAAGCTCTAGAACGTTTATCTGATAGGTTGCTTCAGCTTTTGTCCAAATCCCTTGGGTTTGCAGGCCTTTGACATGGGCTCCCCAACCTAGGTTGGAGGCTTCCGTGGTTAAGGTCACCTGGGGAGCTGACTGCTGGAAGGGAAGGCCTGTTTGCAAGTTGGCCTTGTGTGTTCCCCAGGCAAGGGACAAACGAAGCTGGTTGGTTATATGGACAAGGGATGAGAGTGGCTTGGTTCCACTGAGATCTTAGGGTCTATTGTGTCATTCTCATGGTTAGGTGTGCCATTGGGGTGACGTGGACTGTTGACGCCATATGGCCGAGTAATGTGAGTAGCTGGCGAGCCGAGGATGTTTGCCGACAGCAGATTGAGCTGGTGAGGTTGGACAGCATGGTTGCGCATTTGTTGGGTAGGAACCCTTTGGCCACCCTGGTGTCCAGGTCTGCTCCAATAAAGGAGAGATGGTGTTAAGTGGTATTTCGGGTAGTTTATCAGAAATCCCAATGAGTGTAGAAGTTGTATGGTGAGACGGAGAGAGTCGAGGGCTCCTTGTTTGGACTGGATTTTTATGAGCCAATCATCTAGATAAGGAAAAACATGGACGCCCTTGCGGCGTAACTGTGCTGCCATGACTGCTAGGCATTTTGTGAATACTCGGGGTGCCGAGGCAAGGCCGAGTGGCAGTACCTTGTATTGATAATGTCCGTATCCCACTACAATTCGCAGGTATTTGCAATGAGGTTGGAAGATTGCAATATGGGCATAAGCATCTTGAAGATCCAGAGAGCGGAGTCAATCCCCCTGCTATAGGAGAGGGAGCATGGTGCCCAGGGACACCATTCTGAACTGTTCTTTGTGAAGAAACCTGATTAAGGCACGAAGATCTAGAATAGGTTGGAGGCCGCTAGTCTTTTTGGGGATTAGAAAATATCTGAAGTAGAACCCTCTCTCCTGCTGAGTCAAGGGAACCGGTTCTACAGCCCTGGCATGCAGAAGAGTTGAGAGCTCTGACTCGAGAAGAACTGTGTGATCATCCCGGCTCCACGCTAGAATAGGTGGAGAGTCCGGGGGTACAGCTGAAAAATTTAGACAGTAACCGTGGGTTATGATGGACAGTACCCATTGGTTTGTGGTAATTGGGCACCAATTGATTGTGAACTGGCAGAGATGGCCTCCCACTGGTGAATCAGGTTGTGGGATTGAGAGGGGTGGCTGCTGTTCTCTGGATAGGAGTCAAAATCCAGCTGCAGGAAGAGCTTGCAGAGCTGGCTGTACTCTAGGAGTTCTCGGTTGACGTGCATGTCCTCTCTGAGGGGCCCGAGCTATCCAAGCACGGGCTAACGTCTTCCTCCGTTACCAGTGGAAATGGAATAGTTTCAGACATCTCCTTGACAAAGCTGGCAAAGGAGAGGTCTTTTGGAGGAGAACAATGCTTTTCTTCCAGGGGTGAAGGCTCTGAAAGCAATTCATTGCAAGCTTGTGAGGAATGGTCTGAGGATGCATCCTCCCATGGATCATAGGGAGTTTCTCCTTCTCCCGCTGGGCCTCCAGAGGGAGGAAGGATGCCAAAGCCAAGAGGGCGGGAAGGCATCGATGGATGGCAATGTGGCATCAATGGAGGCGGTGCTGGTACTGAGGGCACTGAGGTAGATGAGGTGCGCTTAGGCACCGATAGACCTGATGGCCCTGGAACGGGTTCCGGCATTAGTGGGTCCCATGCAGGGATTGGGCCGGAAGTCGCCTCTTCCTCCTTCGAGGACCCCGGAATGGGAATCGGGATTTATGGAGGCCTCAATGGTCGACTCGGTGCCAGCATGTTCGATGTCATGGGTTGAGTCAGCAGAGCACCAATGAGGGTGTCCAAGCACTCGAGGAGCGGTGCAAATATCAAGGGTGCTGGTTCCGGTGCCAGTATGGGGGCCGGCGCTGGTGGCGACTGGAATCCCAAAGGGCATTTAGTACTGCCTGTTGGACCAGCCTGTCCAATTCCTCCTGAAGGCTGGTGTGGATAACACTGCACCTGGGGTAGGAGGCAGGCTAGGCGTTACTGAAGCCTCCACAGGAGCCTGTGGAGGCTCAGTACCTGGCACCGATATTGGTGGGGAACGCCTCAGGGTGCCGAGTCCAGAGGAGGATGGGGGCTCCTCTCCCCCGGCCCTCTTCACAGGCGGCTTGGTGGAAGTCTATGCTGCTGCGGTGTCGGGGCCAGCAACAGGCAGGGATGCATGTTGGTGCCAGTAGCTGTGTTTCCCACGGTGCTCGGTCCGGTCTTTCTCCGGCACCGAGGACGATGACGCAGATGTCTTTGAATGGGTCGGTGACGGACGGTCACCCGCTCCACGGTCTTCCTGGTGGGGTGTCTCCAAGGTAGATGGACCTCCTTGGGTCGGTGTACTCTGTACCGGAGTCAATGGAGCAGAGCGTTTTGAAGCAAACAAATGCTCCATCTTTTCCAGTCGAGCGCGTCAGCCTTTGGGGGTTATTTGTGCGCAACTGGGGCAGCGACGGACGTCGCGTGAAGGCCCTAGGCACAAAACACAGACATTGTGCAGATACGTTATGGACATAGTCTTCAGACACTCCGGGCACTTTCTGAACCCAGTCGCCATGCCGAAAAAAATGGCACGCTTTCGGTGACCGTCTGGCACTGAGGGGTATGCTGCCGGGAACAGACCGCAGATCGCGGGAAATACACTTACCGAGCGCCGGAAGGAACGGGGCACAATGGGGGACCCCGGTGAGGGTGAAATAGCGAAGATGGACTTCGAGTTTTTCCTTGAGGAAAAGTGTGAGGAAAATTCTCACAGAGCTCCTAAACTGAGAGGCAACTGTTGCACGGAAAAAAAAAAGACTGAAGGAGGACCCCGTGTGGCCACAGGGTTAGTGGCATGCTCAGTGTGCCAGTCAAAGTTCTAGAAACTTTGGCAAAAGTATTCTGTGACAGGGCTCCATCTGATGATGTCACCCATCTGTGAGGTCTACCATCCTGCTTGTCCTGGGAGAACCCTCTCTCAACCTTTTTCCCTCCAGTCGATCCCTTCTTACATCTTAAATAAATAAAATCTGCTCTCGCCTATTCAAACCATCCCCTCTCTAACCCCTTCTCGCATCTCACCAGTTGATCCTCTCTCACCACAAGCTCTTCAACAGCAAACTGATCTTTGTCATTTCCTCCCTCTCACCTTATCATCCCCATCACCACCTCATTCTCATACCCCATCTTCATCTCCTCCCTACCAACTCTTTCACATCCCCCCAGCTGATTGCCTCTCACCCCCAGCTCCTCTCTTACATCTCCCAATTGGTCTTCTGTCATTTCCCTATTCTCACCTTCAACAGCCAATCCCCCTCATAGATCCAACCCTCAAACCCATCCTGTATCTGATCCCTTCTTTCAAACAACTCCTCTTCAAAACATTCCTCTGACAAGAGTCAACGACATTTTCCTTTTTGCCCTAGGCCAAAGTTAGATGACAACTGGTGGGAAGAGTGTGAAGGCTGATGACAAGGGCAACATTTTTCTCTTGGGTAAGTTCAGTAATGGGTGAGGAGAGAGGAATTGTGGCAATCTCAATTGGCCCATGCACACACAGTCCTTCCTTTCTCTCATGGCTGGTTCCAAGTATGATGGTGATCTTCAAGCAGCAGCATTAGTAATTAAAGTCAATGCAGGGCTTGTGAGCCAGTGCAAGCTCACAGACCCTGAAGTGGCCCTAAACCCTCCTTAAGCAGGGCTTCCTGTTATCTCAAACTCATGTGAGGGTAAGGCTGCTGAAGGGCCTGTGAACACATTCTGGCTCTCAGGTCCTACATTAACATATACTACTAATGCTGTTGCCAGCTGAAGCACTTGTGACCCCAGATGAAGGTTTTGACACACCATTTGGGGTCCAGACCCACAGTTTGGGAAGTCCTGTTTTAAACCAAGAGCAGAAAATATCTAAAATAAAGAGCATACATCCATTCTCTTAACTGAACGAAAAGAAAATTGGTATGGAAGGCGTTCTTCTTGACCTTCTCCCTTAACAGGCTCCTGTTCAGGCTTTGTAAATCCAAGAATGGTCTCAATTCCCCTGACTCCTTGGAAATAAGGGAACAGTGAGAGTACCATGGGCTTTAGGAGGGACATGTTCTATCACCTGCTGGCGACAAAGTTGGGTCAAGTGAGACAGATCCAGATTGAAAGCTAACCACTGATTCAGCATAGGAAGACAGAAGCGCAAACAATATCCAGACTCCATGATTTTGAGGACCCCAACAGTCTTTGGGGGTCACTCTTCGAGGAGGAGGTAAATTCATCGCCCTACTAGAGAAGCAGAGGTCTGAGGATCAAGATTCGTGGAAAAATTCAATCCAGGCTTAGGCTGGGCATGCTGTGGTGCTTTAGGATGACATCTCTCACATGGACATTTTCAAGATGGAAGCTGTTGCTGTGGAAATGCTGAAAATTAGTAGAAGGCGCATCTTTGGAAGAAGGTATGCTTATAAGTGAAGTAAAACAGTCTAGAGAGCGAAGGCTGCTCAGCTCCCAACAATCAGGACTGTATGGCAACATGCTGCTCCTTGATTTGGGCAATGGTTTCTCTGACTTGATCCCCAAAAAGGTTGTCCCTGAAAATGGGACACTGGCCAATTCTTCATGTATGTTCTCACGCAGGCAGCTGACTCTCAGACAGGTCATCCGGCATGCTCAAATTCCTACAGCAGAAGATCCAGCCATACTGTGAATTGATTCGTATACTATTCAAAGGAGATGATGCTCTCACTCTTCTGCATCCAGAAGAGCCTGATAGTCTTCCTGCTTCTTGTCAAGACACGCTACAAGAGGCTTCAATTTTGTAAATGCAGCACTGTAAGTATTGTTCCATGTGTAGTTGTGGACAGCAATGCATGTGTTGAGCATCAAGCTTTGAAAGACTTTCTTCCTGAAGTTGTCCAACATCCTAGGGTCCTTACCTTGGGAAGGGGGAATTAGATAAAATCCTTGTCTTTTTAGCTTTCTTCAATGCTGTCTCCACAACTGTGGACTGGTGCAGAAGTTGAACTACACCAAACAGTGGTGATTATTGGACCCTGCATTTAAGTTCCAGTTTCCTGACTGTGGGTGGCAGGACGCCAGATTATCCCTCATTCTCATTAGCAATTTCTATGGGATGGAATGGATCAGTATTGTTGCATGTTCAGCAGATGTTTCCAGAATCTACAGTATCCTGAAGACCTCTTTATGGGATACTGCAGATTGTCCCTTATGGATGTTGACTGACTGCTTTACCCAATTGATATAGGAATTTAGATGACAAGAGGTTTGCTCTTGGAGAAAAATGTTCCGGTAGGTCACTACTTCAGGTGGCCCAAATCTGGACAAAAGAGGTGAGATAGAGAAAAGGGCATTAACATGGAAGAAGTTAACTGTATAGAATATCTTCTTAGTCCTCCCAAAGCTTGTTCCTGTGGCGCAGAAGACCGGTGTCCCACTTGCGTCAAGCACCAATACACTGGTGGCTCCAAAGACCAATGTGTCAATGGCCCTGATGTCCTGTATGCCGATGGTGCCAAAGGCCAGTAATGCATTGATAATGCCTGTTTTGGTGTGGACTTCTGCATTGCCAGTTCCAAGGAGTAGTACTATTCGTCTGTACTGATTAGCCCTACAAAGACAAGGAATCATCCCCAACATTTGCTGAGAAGCTTACAGGTTCCTGTGCTCAATACTTCTGAATCTTGCTCAACCCGTCAACTACAGTGAATCCAGAGCCTGATGCCACAGTTGGAGTAGCTTTTTCTGAGGGACTCCTGCTAGACTTGGCGTGGAGGAAGCCTACAAATGCACGTTTTCTTTTAAGTAGCTAAATCAATGATTCATCTCTTAATAACATAAAAAATGATGGAAGAAAAATACTCAAATGGCCCATCTAGTCTGCCCGTTTTTTTTTTAATTTAAAAAAAAATGTATTTTTTAATTTTATTTATTTATTTACTTATTTATTTATTTTAGAGTCGTAGCTGACACTCTGTGCGCATGTTACCCCAGTGATCACTACCATCCTAGAATTCATCTGTAGTTATACAATGCCTTTTTGAATACTGGTACCATTTTTTTCTTTAACGAAGCAGGTAGTGGAGATAAAGCAAGTCACACAATTCTAAACAGTCAAAGGAAAGTTACCATAAGTCTCATAATAAATTTCTGATTTGTCACAAACTTCAATCAAGTAGCAAACATCTTCAAAATATTTTTAACTTCAGATGCAGTTCATAATCTGCTTCTGAATGTCATTGGGAAGACAATCAGAAGCAGATTATGAACCATTGGGAGGGCATTCCAGGTATCCACCACCATTCCATGAAAAAATATTTTATGGCATTGGTCCTGAGTCTACCCCCTTGGAGCTTCATATCATGCACCCTAGTTTCAGAACTTACTTTCCACTGAAAAAGGTTTGCCTCTTGTGCATTAACAACACCTTTCAGGTATTCAAAAGTCTAACATTCTCACACCCTCTGCCCCCACATCTCTTTTCTAGGGTATACATTTTTGTTCCCCAAGCTTCCTCTCCTATAGCTTCTGATGCAGACCCTACACCATTTTAGTTCCTTTTGTCTCTTGCCCTTTCTACGATGCGATCTCCAGAAATTAACACAGTATTCCAAGTGAGCCATCACCAATGAATTATACAGTGGCATGATCAGTTTCTTTTTTTCTGCTGCTTATGCCTCTATGCATACCAGCATTCTTTTGACTCTGGCTACCGTCTTATGTCAAAAACTTGATATCTTCAAATATCATCACCCTCCAGTCTCTGTCTGGGTTGATACATATCAGCTTCTCACACTCCATTTCATAGAGCTCCTTTGTTTTTCTACACCCTAAATGAATGACTGTACTTTTTTGCATTGAATCTCAACTGGGAGGTACTCAATCACTCCTCAAGCTTTCTTAGATCAATTCTTGTTTTGTCTATTCTCTTAGGTGTCCAATTTGTTGCAGATTTTAGTGTCATCTGCAAAATAGCAGACTTTTCCTTCTAATCCTTCCACAATATCACCGCAAAAATATGGAGTAGAACCGGGCCCAAGACCAATCCCTGAAGCACTCCCCTAGTCACTGCACTTTCCTCAGAATGAATTCCATTTACTACTATCTTATCACTCAACCAGTTTATAATCCAATCCTCCAATTTAGGGCCTACCTCCAAGCTGCTCAACTTTATTCATTAGCAGTAGCAAAAGCTTTGCTGAAATCCAAGTAAACCACATTCAGCACATGTCCTTGATCTAATTCCTTTGTCACCCAATTGAAGAAATCAAGCAGGTTTGTTTGACAGGAGCAGCCTCTAATAAAATCATGCTGCCTCAAATCAAGCAAGCTACTGCATTATATAGTTTACTATCTTTTCCTTCAGGAGAAATTTTCCATTAATTTTCCCACCACCAAGGCAAAACTAACCAGTCTGTAGTTTCCAGCCTCCTCTCTGCTACTACATAAGATATACCATACTGGGTCAGACCAAGGGTCCATCAAGCCCAGTATCCTGTGTCCAATAGTGACCAATCCAAGTCACAAGTACCTGACAAGTACCCAAACATTAGATCCCATGTTATTAATGCCAGCAACAAGCTGTGACTATTCCCTATTGATTAATAAGCAGTTTATGGGCTTTTCCTCCAGGAACTTATCCAAACCTTTTTTAAACCCAGCTACACATCCTCTTGCAACGGATTCCAGAGCTAAATTGTGCACTAAGTGAAAAAGAATTTTCTCAGACTTGTTTTAAATGTGCTACTTGCTAACCTCAGAGTGCCCTCTAGTCCCTGCATTATACGAAAGAATAAATAGTTTCACATTTGTCCATTCAAGTCCTTTCATGATTCTGTAGACCTATATCATAAGCCCCCTCAGCCATCTCTTTTCCAAGCTGAACAGCCCTAACCTCTTTAGCCCTTCCTCATAGGGAGAGCCGTTCTATACCCTTTATGATTTTGGTTACCCTTCTCTGTACTTTCTCCAGTGCAACTATATCTTTTTTTGAGATTCAGTGACCAGAATTAAACACAGTATTCAAGGTGTGGTTTAACCACTGAGTGATACAGAAGCATTATGACAGTCTCTGTTTTATTTGTCACTTCCTTCCTACTAATTCCTAACACTGTTTGCTTTTTTGACCGCCACAACACACTAAGCTGTTGATTTCAATTTATTATCAACTCTGACACCCAGATCTTTTTATTGGGTGGAAACTCCTAAAAATGGAACCTAACACCGTGTAACTACAGCAAGGGTTATTTTTCCCTCTATCTGTCACCTTGCACTTGTTCACATTATTTTTCATCTGCCATATGCACGCCCAAGCTTCCAGCCTTGCAAGGTCCTTCCTACAATTTATCACAATCCGCTCGTGATATAACTACTCTGAATAATTTTGTGTCATCTGCAAATTTGATCACCTCGTTTGTCGTACCTCTTTTCCTGAGGCACTCCACTGTTTACCTTTTTCCATTTTGAAAAAGACCATGTAATCCTACTCTGTTTTCTGTCTTTTAATCAATTTGCAATCCACAAAAGGACATCTCCTCCTATCCCATAACTTTTTAGTTTTCTTAGAAGCCTCTCATGAGGGACTCTGTCAAACACCTTCTGGAAATTCAAATACACCACATTTCCCAGTTCCCCTTTATCCACATGTTTATTAACCCCTTCAAAAAAATGAAGCAGATTTGTTAGGCAAGACTTCCCTTTGGTAAATCCATGCTGGCTGTGTCTCATTAAATCATGTCTATATGTTATGTAACTTAATTCTTTATAATAGTTTCCACGATTTTTTCCCAGCACTGAAGTCAGGCTCACTGGTCTATAGTTTCCTGGACCACTTCTAGAACCCCTTTTTTTTACGCATTGGGGGTACATTGGCCACCTTCCAGTCTTCAGGTACAACAGATGATTTTAATGATTTGCTAGTCTTCAGTTTGTCAATCTGGCCTACTATATCTTCCAGATTTACTGCGATTCGGATGAGTTCATCTGAATTGTCATCCTTGAAAACCTTCTCCAGAATGGATATCTCCCCAACATCCTCCTCAGTAAGGAATTTGTTTAGTCTTTCTTCAGTGGCCTTATCTTCCCCAAGTACTTCAAAAAAGTACTATTTTTATGAAGCAGGACATCATCTGCCATTCTCCAGTCCCATGAAACCACTCCCATTTCCAAAGATCTACTGAACAAGTCTTTCAGTTGATCCACCAGAGCCTCTCAGAGTTCCTTTAATATTCTAGGACGCATGCATCTGACCCCCATGGTTTTCTCCACTTTCAGTGTTACTAATTCCATGCAAACCGTGCCATATCCAACTTACTCCCATATATATTCTTGACAGCAATCTGGGGTTGTTGTCCAAAGTTGTCTTGAGCAAGTATCAAATAGAAATGATAAACATTTCTTTGTCCTTTTTTCTCTCCACATATTATTCCTTGACACCTTTCAATCT
Source organism: Rhinatrema bivittatum (assembly GCF_901001135.1). Classification (NCBI taxonomy): domain Eukaryota; kingdom Metazoa; phylum Chordata; class Amphibia; order Gymnophiona; family Rhinatrematidae; genus Rhinatrema; species Rhinatrema bivittatum. The sequence goes on from NC_042620.1 coordinate 218,102,880, forward strand.
TACTGTTCCCACCTGTGGTTTTCCTCCTTCGCTGACATACCTGAAAAATGTCGAAGCCTCTGTTTCTTTAGTTATCTTTACTTCTGTTTACACTTTTGCCTTCGCCATCCTGATTTTTGTCTTTCAACTTTACTAGACATTCTTCCTGATGTTCTTTGTGAGAACCTCTGTACATGCTTTGATGTCACTGATGTGAAGCGTGATATTAAGTTTTATAAACATAGTAATATAGTAATGATGGCAAATAAATACCAAATAGTCTAGTCCAGCAAGTTGCTTATGGTAGTTACTGCCATTCTGTGCAGTTACCCTCATGTCTTCTCTTAAAGGTAGCAATTGCCACTCTGTGGAGTTACTACCATGCCCTTCACTTAAGGATAGTAACTGCCACTCCATGCAGGTTATCTACTTTTTGAATGCTAATCTTTATGCCTTTAGTTTTTTTTTTTTCACCCTCTCTTTGGAGAACCATATCAGTTTCCTTTTTCTCTTATTTTTTATTTTATTTTTCAGCAAAGATTTGCTACCATTTTTATAGCTCCATTTGGGGCCGATACAATACAGTGCACTCAGCAGAGCGCACTGGATAACCAACCCACAGTTGGACGCAGGTTGTATAGGTGCTAACTAGTCCCCTTATGCAAAAAGGGGATTAGTGTCTCTACAATGCGCGTCCAACGCGGAGTGAATCTAATAGCGCTCATCACATGCAAATGTATCTGACTATTAGGTATTAACTCCCGATGCAAAAAAAAAAGAAAAATAAAATATGTGTCTAGGATGCACATTTAACAATCAGAAATTAATGCCTGCCTGGAGCAGGCATTAATAGCTGAGCGCTCTTAAAACTAGTTGAGATATTAAGCAGGAGAAAAAACAAAACTAAAAAAAAAAAGTAAAAAAAAAAAAAAAAAGACGCCAGTAGTCGAGTGCAGGAAACTGATGCTCAACTGACAAGCGCCCGTTTCCTGAACCCCCTGGCTGTGTGGCTGAATGGCATTTAGGAAAACAGACACCGATAAACCGGTGGATAGCCAACGCCAATTGGGTTCTCGTTAGCAGACCCCTAATTTAAATATTGCATGGCGCCCCCAGGGGGGGACGCCTGGTGGTGCGTTAAGAAAGCGGGCGCTGACTGTTCAGCGCCCGCTTTCTGAACATATTTATTGCATCAGCCCCTTTGTTTGGCCTGCTGTTCTTCCACTTCACCTACCTCCTTCCACCCCACAGTGCCTCTAAGATACTTGCTCATTTTATCCAAGTCAGTATTTCTGACACTCAGGACTTCATGCGATTCCTCTCCACCTCTGATGTTATATCGGAGGCGGAGAGGAAGGATGATCATTACCTCCATTTATAAGTACCAGGTCCAATATTATCCCTTCCTTTGTGGGTGCCATCATCTGTCTGAGCAGAGCTTCATGGAAGGAACCCATAATCTCCACTTGTCTCTGATTTAACAGATGGGATACTCCAATCCATATTTGGAAGATTAAAATAAAAAAAATGTATCTCTAGTTGTTCTACCCATGGGTCATCAGAACAGAAAAATGGTATGCAATTCCAAATTGTACTATGCTGTGTGTGGTTTGTGATATGAAGAAGCATTCACTGTGGCCCAGGTTAAAATAGCAAAATTTCTTTCGTCTAGCCACAGTTGAACCTCTTCAGAGTTATGTCCAATAAAAGTTACCTTTTGGTGTTTTTGCTGTGAATTCTGGATCAAAGCAAAATGTGTCCTCTGGCTTCCCAGAAGCAGGTTTAAATGGGGGTTGAATTTCCCTTCTAAATAGCTTCTGAAAGAAAAGTAATCACAAAGTAAATCAGTTTATTTGATGAAATCTTACAAAAAAAAAAAAAGTCATGGAAAAGAGAAAAATCCTCAGTTAACTGTACTTCAGGAATTAGGTCAAGAAAAGTTACCATCTTAGCTGACATACAAACTGAAAAGGTTATATCAGTAATAGAGCATATAATTTAGTTATTAAGAATGTTAAAATTGTGTGTTACTGAGAAGTTGAACAACTTCAGTCCTACAGTTTATCATTTTATAAACTTACATTCCAGTCAACAGTTGCAAAAAATGGATGCCTTTTTATTTCTTCAACACCATCTGGACCCGCACCTTTGAAAAAGGAAATATTTAAACAATATGTAGATGCAATGGTAAACATAGTCCGATTTCACTAGATGTAAAATATTAAAAATCGGGGATGGGGGGGAAGGGGGCGGAAGGAGGTTTCTGTCAATACATACCAGTACCTATTAACTGGCACTTTTTTTCACTAGCAAAGAGAAACAGCAACCACAGGGCTCAAGGTGAATTTTTTCCTGTTTTTTTCACTACAGCCCTGCGGCACTTCCCATTCCCGTTCCCATTGGAACAGGAATAGGTGGCCCAATAAATGCTTTCTGGCCAGCAGGAAAACTGATTTTTTTTTTTTTTTAAAGCAACACTGTTGGCCAACCCTGCTGATTGTAGCTGGGGCTGGCCGTCACTTCTCTCTATATATTTTTCACCATAGCTAAGCTCTGAATGGAGGAATAGTTTTCTCCTCCTCTCTCAGCAGCTGGACTATCAACTCAACTGCTAATAAATAAACAAAAAAAAATCCACTGGGCAAATTCTGGATAATTCCCTTGCTGAAGTCTTCTCCCTGCTGTCCCCCTTTGCAGGCCTGAGGAAGAAGGAAGTCTGGGTGTGACTCCTGCAGGCTGGGAAAGGCAGTTTCAGAGGTGAGATGGGAGAAAGAAGGTGCTGTCATCAAGCTAGGGAGGGAGCGAGCATGCTGGGTTCAGTAAAGAGAGGAGAAAGCTCTGGGGTCAGATGGGAAATGGAATGTGCGCTGATATCAGGGAAGGGAGTGCGGGTTCCGGCTAGGGAGAGGAAAAGAATTATGGGGTGCGAGTGGGGGAGTCCTAAAGGAAGAGAAGGGAGAAGAGAGAAGGGGGGAGTGTGTGCTGGGGTCAGGGTAAGAAGGGCAGGGAGCAAGTTCTGGAGACAGTGAAGGGAAAGGATAGAGGTGAAGGAAGAATGCTAGGGTCAGGGAAGGGAAAAGAGGGGGACAGGGTCGAGATTGGGCTGGTGAGAGAACTGTGTGCGATAGTCAATTTCTCCCCACTTTCTGCCCCAGGCTACTGCCTGCCCATGTTAAACTTGAGCCCTGTCCGAGTACCGGCACTTTTCTTTCTAGAAAAAAGCACTACTCACAATTACTAACCTACCAAGGAATAATACTATGAGTGTAAATTTTTGGAGGTAAGAATGATGGCATTTGATTATGTCTGATGAGATGACTGGCTTTACTTCACCAACATAACTTCTGTATAGAAGTGCAGGCTTTAGACCTAGATTACTGCAAGTCACTGTACTATGGGCTATCTAAGAAACGTGAAATTGCTACATACAATACCAAATGCGGCTGTGCAGCTAATCATGGGAATAGGAAGAACTGAACATGTACCACCAAGCCTGATGACGCTGCACTGGTTGCCAGTTGAAATGAGGATTAAATTTAAATTGGTAATTTTAGTCTTCAGAGCCTGCATGAAGAAGGACCACAGTATCTTAGACTAGTGAAGTGTATATAGCGTACTATAACCTTTATTCTTCTAATAGCCATCAACTGGCAATTCCTCCAATAAGTCAAGCAAAATTTCAGACAACTCTTTCACATGCTCTCCCGATAGCCAGTCCGACACTATGGAACCAGCTACCTTTGGAGCTGAGAGAGGTCATCAATATATCTGTTTTTAGGAAGAGACTGAAAGTCCATTTGTTTACGGAGGTATATTCCAGTTTTACCTCCCTAAAGGTTCAACACTGGTACAAGTCACTAGTATTAAGCAATTTATTGTCTAGATTTTTTTTTAAATTGTGGAGTCTTTCTTATGTTACATGTCTTGATGTTATATGTATGCATGCTGGAATCCACTTTCGAGCATAAACTGCTATAAGCAGAATAGAAATGTTAAATACAATTTTTGTACAGTATCGTTGGTACATAGGTGTTATATGACAGTGCACACTCTGCTGCTGTGTAATAGTCAAAATATGACAACATACAAATTCATAGGGTATTACTATATCTATTTCATGGCCTGTGAGCTATGACAATGTTTTCAAAAGCCAAAGTGACATCAAGCAAAAATGTACTAAAAAATAAAACTGGAAAAAGAGATGCTACTAAGCAAACAATGTCATAGCATTTATTGCCTGACTTTTTGAATAAGAAAATTCATCCAAAGTTCAGTATAACATATTAGAATAGCTATACATGTTTTTGGATATAACATTAAAATAGCTGTATAAAATGAGAGATCATTAGCAGTTTAACAGTATTAAATTGCACATAAAAGACTAAAACTAGGGGGCATTCCATGAAGTTAGCAAGTAGCACATTTAAGACTAATCGGAGAAAATTCTTTTTCACTCAACGTACAATAAAGCTCTGGAATTTGTTGCCAGAGGATGTGGTTAGTACAGTTAGTGTAGCTGGGTTCAAAAAAGGTTTGGATAAGTTCTTGGAGGAGAAGTCCATTAACGGCTATTATTCAAGTTTACTTAGGGAATAGCCACTGCTATTAATTGCATCAATAGCATGGGATCTTTTTAGTGTTTGGGTAATTGCCAGGTTCTTGTGGCCTGGTTTGGCCTCTGTTGGAAACAGAATGCAGGGCTTGATGGACCCTTGGTCTGACCCAGCAAGGCAACTTCTTATATTCTTATATCAAGATATTAAGCTTGAGCAGCATCTCAACAGAATACCAGTGACTAATTATTTTTTAATTCACAATAAACACCTTAGAAAACAGTATTAATAGTAGCATGTTCAAAGCAACTAGATGATGCCAGTCAATTCAGCAACTTTTTAGGGTGGGGGAAGTTGTGGGATTGACATTAAAGGCTTGACAGAAGAGTCAGAATTTTATCGGCTTCCTGAAGTGAGAGCAGTTACATATTTGGCAGAGTTCTTCTGCTGCAGAGAGTTCCACAGGGCACGTGTTATTTCATGAAGGATTGATTTCAGTAATCTGTTCTTTTGATTTCTTCTGTTGATAGAGATGATTCACCCTGAAGCAATGCTCTTTTACGGCTTTATTGTCCATCCCGTCAGCTCTGTTCCACACAACGAGGTCTGCTAGACGTACCCTCACCTCTGCACACCAGACTGAGCGTTACCAGAGACTGCGCTTTCTCTGTGGCCACTCCGACTATCTGGAAATCTCTCCCAGAAGACATATGCACAGCAGACAGTCCCAAGACTTAAGACCCTGCTAAAAACTTGGCTGTTTAGGCAAGCTTTTTATTAAGTCCACAGAAGATTTTTGATTTTTTTTGTGATCTTTTTGTCTTTGTTGATTCTGACTTAGTTGTGTATTTATTGTTATGTTTGTTTGGTTTTTTAAGTACATTAATAAGTTCAAATAAAAGAAAAAAAAGTTTTCCTTATTTCTCCTTTTTCAAAGTGAAGCAATCCCCAGTAGGGAGATGCACGTCCACCATCTGCTGGAGACGGAGAATACTGGCAGGATGACGTCAGTTTGCTCAGTCTCCATCTGCTGATAGCGGTGCATAATCCACTTGCTCTGGATTCATCTGACTGGACGCTAAGCATATTTAAGTACTTTAAATTTGCAGGAAAGTACTTCCGCCAAGCTGATTTTTATTAAGACAATTTCAAACTAGCCTGTAATACCTATTCAATAACATTTTATTATATTACTACACAAGGACTGAGACAGATACAGACAGCAGGGCACACAAGGGAAAAGCACCTACAAATTCATGCTGTTGTATTTTTGCCTGGATCAGAGGACCAAAAGTATAAAAAAAATTTAGGGCAAAAGTTTTGTTTCCATTTTTCTGCAAAAACAGTGAAGTTAATATTCAAAAGGGTTTGTTCGGGTATCTTTTCAGGTAACAAGACATCCTCAGTTTTGAATTTCTCACCCCACTAACTAGTAAAATTTTAGCAGGGTAAGTCAATACCAAATTTATCAGGAAAAAAAAAATAGGCAGGGCAAAAGGCATTCCAGGGACATAGCGAAAAAGTAACCAGCTAAGACCAATATTCAGTAATAGTCAGATAAACTTAGCTGGGGAAGTCTTGTTAGAAAAATATGTTTTAAAGTTTACCCAGGTAACTTTAGTTGGGTATATTCAGTGAGAACACCTACCTGGCTAAGATCTACTAAATATCTGTGTAAAGGTACCTGGTTAACTTTCCTGTTCTCTAGCTTGCTGTATTTTTAATTCTTCTGAGATAAGATATAGCAGTGAATCAGTTTCTTGTGCTGGAAGGGAAGTTCTCTATATTCATCAGTGAGCCACTCTTGTAGTTGCATTCATCTTTTTTTTGTCCTAGAGCAGGGGATGTCAACTTCAGTGCTCAATCAAGAGCCAGAAATGGATCTGGTTTTCAGAATATCCATACTGGATATGTATGAGATAGGGTTGCAAACAGTGGAGGCATTGTATATAACTCTCTCATGCACTTTCATTGTGGATATCCTGAAAACAAGGTCAGTTTAGGGCTCTACAGGACTACAATTGGCCACCTATGTCCTACCACCTGATCACATCACTTTAACAACATGCTCAACTCCCAATGAACTTGAAATTCAAATCAGCAATAAGAGCTTGGGCAAACTCATACTAAGATCAGAAACATAAAGCAACAAGGCTTCAGGAAACAACTAGCCAATGCAAAATCTTAGAGCCATTTCTGTTCTGAGTAAGCACATGAAAGATTCACAGTAAAAGCCATATTGGTGTTAAAAGTACTTACTATGATGAAAAGCAAAATAAAAATAAAGCATTTATGACAATGGACAGCTGGACAAAGGTTGTGTCTTTTAAAAAAAAAGAGAACAGTACCTAAAATTGTTTTGTGTAATTACTTGGCCAACTCTTCAAATATTTTTTAATACAGGGTTTTAAAAAAAAAATGAACTCACCTAATCGATTTGAAGGATTCCTTTTAAATAACATCCTCAGAAGACTCTGAGCTTCGGGACTAAGAAATTGCGGCATACCTAGTTTTGATCTGCAAGAAGGGAAGGAAGATTTTAGCATATATGCAGTTGAAGTAAGTAAAACCAGGCTTAGTTTTTTTTTCTATTAGAACAATGGTACAATTTCTAAAAAAATTCTGGAGGATAATTTTAAAAATTCTGTAGTATTAACTTTTAGAGTTACACTCCCTAAATTGGCCCTTTTGAAAATTTACTAGGGCTGGGTTCTTAAATTTAGGACCCTAAAAAGTGAGAGGCTACAAGGGTAGAGTCAAAGGCAAGGGGGAGCGGGGGGGGGAGAGACAAAAAATGTTAAGTGTTTAACATTGAATTTCAGCAGTAGACACCTAATTTAAGAGCCTAACTGTAGGCAAAGACACTGGAGGCCTAAAATTTTGGTACTAAATTTATATGAATTTTCAGCTGAAAATAGGTGCCTAAATTTAGGGGCTCAGCTCTGTTGAATATTAGCCTCCTGATACACAGCATATGAAACCACAAAGAATTGTCAGGTAAATGAGAGAAAGCAAAAGAGAAAAAGTGAGAAAGAAGAAAGAGAAAGAGCAAGAAAGAAAAAGAGAAAGAGAAAAAGAAAGAAAGAAAGAGAGAGAAAGAGCTCACAGAGCTCTGAAAGACCTTGAAGACTTGAGTATGTGCGTGTGTTCATGCGTGAATCACAACAAGCCATACTACAACTCTAGAGGAGGAAAATAGGATTGTGTGGCTGATTTTTCCTGCTTTCTATTGAGAATACCTGCTACAGGTAAGCAACTTTGCTTTTTTTTTTTTTTTTTGTGGACAAGCAGGACTATAATCAGGCATACAAACAGATACTCCCAAGCTGAGTGTTGCAAACAAAAATAAATTTTATGATCTTATTAGGGATGGATTTGCAACCTGTGGTTCTAAGAGGTTGCTCAGAGAGTTGTAGTAACTAATTCAACTTTTAATTACTGCCTGGCCAAAACCGCTATGTTTCAAGAAGCTTCCTTAAGGCAGTAATGCTTAGTAAAGGTACGAATGAAAGAGCAAGTAGCTGCTCTGCAGATTACTTGTATGGAGGCAGAGCAAAGATATGTTAAAGTGGTTGTGATATGGTTTAGTTTAATGACCATTTGTGAAGTTGGAGACTGAGACTCAGAATCTGTTATTTGATTTTGCTTGCCCGGAAGGTGTAGAGGTATATGTTCCATGCAATTGCTTGATCCCACAATTTACAATACATGCTTCTTGGCAAAGACATGTATGATCCAAACCCCTCCACCCTATTTATGTAGTACGTCACTACTTTGCTGTCCTTTCTTTTCTTTTTTTTTATCTGTACTACTTTTCACCGCAACCATAGTTGGAATGCTTTCAAAGCTCTGAAACTTGTCTGAGCTAGAAGATTTATATGTAAGTTTTGTTCTCCATACTCTCAGCTTTGCTGAAAGCAAATGTGCTCCCCACCCTCAGTTGGTTGCATCCATGGTTAATGTCTGCTGAATCTGAGGGGGATGAAAAGTTATCCACAAAGGTGGTATGAAAGACATGTCCATCACGTGAGTGCATGAAAGAGGGATTTTGCTACATGGACAGATTTTGTTAGTCTGCAATTGAGACTGTTGATTCCACTGGAATTTGAAATGCCATTGCACGTCTCATATGAAGACAAAGCTAGGAAGTAACATGAACAGTCACCTCCATGTGGCCACTAGTCTGATGTAATTAAGGCCCAATGAGGGCCAAAGAATTGCAAGTTTCTCAGTGGGGATGATGGAAAAAAAACATGACTGACAGTCAAAAACTAGTACTGGGTTTTTGTGAAGAGGGCTGATTTGTTCTAGGTTGAATCCTATCCCATGAGCGCTGTGTGACTTGTTGCTGCTGCTGATGTGGTCTCAGTTTTTGATAACGGTAGGAGTGATATCTTCTTCACATACTGAAATTTTTTTTTATAAGGTTGTGGCTGGCAGCATTTGCAGTGATCCTTGATTAATTCTATTGTTTGTTTCTTCCCATAGACCGGATGCCTTCAACCAAGCTAGTCTTCTGGCCTTATCGCAACTGCTGATAATGAGGTGGTATCAAATACATCCTAGGAAGATCAGATCAAGTATTCAGCACTCTCCTCCACTTCAATCAAAAGTGTAATAAACAGGCTTCGTCAGTCTGAAGAGATTGAGAAGCATCCCTCAATTTTTTTTTATTTTTTTTAAATGTTATACATATATGGAACCATTTCAAATTTGGTGAGCTGAAAACCTTGAAGTGAGCATGGTAGACTAGAATGTCTGTTTTGCAAAGGAATTCAACTGCTTGGCATCTTTGCCAGGAAGAGTACTCGAGTGAGCTTTGGACTGCTTTGCTTTCTTGACCTTACCACCACCGAATCATGTGAAAGCTGAACCCTTTTATGATCTGGACAGGCTTGAATTTTACTTTTGTTAAGTTTCCCGGTCACTGGTAAAGTTGCAATAAATGTTTGTCACATTCTAGCCTGAAGCTCTAGTAGAATCTTGTGAATGGGAACTACTATGACTTATTTCGGAATCTGAATATACTTCAAAAATTGTTCCCATTGGGATAGCGTGCCATCTTTTGAAAAAAAAGCTGGATATGCCATTTCTTCTGGAGGAGAAGCATTTCTGGTTGGTTCAGGGAAAATTCTGGAAGGTAAACCCATAGACTCATTATCAGAATGATATGGAAATAAATCAAAAGAAGACTGAGAATCTTCCTGAGGATCCTTCTGAGAATCCAAGTGTAACAGAAGAATCCTCTGAAGTTGGTCTGTCCTTTTAAGATGAGCTTCTATTCATTTCCTGTGCTATTTCCAGATGCGTTTGGAAAAGTAGAATAGATGACTGCATGTCCAATTTATTGGCAAAAGCTTGTAGGACAGAAGCCAACTGAGTTGGGAGAGGTGGAGCTATAGGAATGTTTCTTTAAAATATGTACAAACTCCAACCACGTTTTTTGTATAAATTGATGATGCTCAGGTATAGAAGATAAAATCACCACTGATAGAGTCAGATTCAGGAACCAGCACTAGTAGAGTACTCTTTTGCAACAGAGAATAGGGTTCAGATTTTGAAGGGCACTCTTGTGACACTAGAAAATTACTTCAGAGCCATAAAAATTCTGCTGCAAGAGATCTTTTGCGCCAAGGGATTGTTCTTAGACGGCACCAAGAATGGTTCTACACTGGATATGGACGGCAGAGACATCTTCGCCAAGGGAGAGTCTTACAGGAACTGCCCAAGGCAGCGCTATAGTGCTTCTGTGCAAGGCTGAGCTTTTCCCCTTCACATAAGCCACTAGAAAATTATGGCATTGATATCAAGACACTAACCTACTGGTGTAAGGTACTGATCTCTTGGATGTCTGTCTGTCCTTCTTCCCCTCAGGTGATAGGGAACTTAAGAAATGCTTATGTTTTTTATCTCTAAGCCAGAGTCCATGGAGACATTGGCCACATGCCGAGCAATTAGCCAAGTTGTGCAATGCTCCAACGCAGTACAAGCAGTAGTTGTGATAGTCCAAAATGGATGTTTTGAAGTCATACTTAGGGAAACATTTGAATGGCCTCTTATCGACATGATGAGCTCACAGGAGAAGAAATAGATATCACAGATCACTATTTTCTATTTTAAAAAAAAATGTCCATTATTTTGAGGAGTCTTGAAGAAAGAATACAGAGAGAAAATCAATAAAAACTTGAGTAATACTGAAACAACGAAAAAAATATGAACAACTTTCAGCGAGTGAGAGCAAGGGATCCTTTTGTTTCCTCAGAAGACAAAAAATGGGGAAGACTCGCATGGTGCAGCAATGCAGGGAAACACGTGCAGGCTCAGAACTTCTAGTCTTTCTGAGCACTGAGAAAGCACGGTCCTGGTTGGTGTCTTCAGATGTCAGCCACTTGTGTGCTGATAGATTCTCTGTGAACATGCAGGAACAAGAGCCTCTTCTCCTGCTAGATTGTAGGGAGGTTTCAGACATGAGATTTTTCTGATCAGTTAACCGAGCAAGTTTATCCGGCTAGTGCTAGCAGGATAAATTTTGGCCATGCCCCTGAAATACCCCAGTCTACATTTTACCCAGCCTAAAAAAAAAAAAAGAACCATTTAGCAGGGTGAAATATTTAAAAGTGCAGCTTTCTCTAGCTAAGCCTCATACAAGTAACAACTCAGTTTTTCAAACTGCCTTTTTTTTTAGTTGTATATCTATGAAAAAATATTTACAAAACAAGAGCCTTATGGATTTTTAATTCTTCCCAGAATGCATTATCTTGGGAAACAATTATTTCTACAGAAGCTATATGACAGGGAACAAATCAAAATTTTTAAAATGTTAAATGTCACATTTGCTAAGCATTAATGGGTAAATAAACTATCTTTATTATTACAAACCCCGCTGATAAAAACTATCAAAGCAAAACCTGTGTGAATAACAAGTGCTTTGATTGTCTCTGAAAAAACTGCTCTCAAATTTTCACCTCTCTCTGCAGGTAATTTTTCCATCAAAAGCAATATACATAGTTTGGCTTATAAAAAAAATACACGTGTTTCCTTCCATAACTAAATCTCTATCTAAGGAGGTAAAAGTATGTGCACCAACAATACGCCAAAATTTTACCCACACTGAGAATAGGCAATAATCAGAGTCCATTTTCATGGAAGAAACACTGCTTTATCCGTGGAAATAACTTTCATTAGTACCCTCCCCATTAATTAATATAACATCCTTTGTGTTGAAATAACCCTATTACAGTTTATACTGTAAAATTGCATTCATTTTTATTCCATACTACAAATTGTACAGTATTGATTCAATAGTATATTTCTTTAAAAAATTTTTTTTTTAAAAGGTACTTACTTCAGTATCATATTCATGGTCTCATTTCTATCTTTACCTTGAAACGGTAATGTACCAGTAAGCATTTCAAACTGAAAAATTAAACGTTAATATGCTATAAGATCTCTGAAAGTAGTGTACCAAGATATTTACATTACTATCATTTACAATGTTATGCAAGAATTAAAACCATTCAAATTTCTTTCAGATAAATAGAATTTCAACTTAACTGGCTCAAAGTTGAAAAGGCTGAAAAGATATTCTGTTGTATAATGTAAAATTCCAGTGGCAGACTAAAAGGGAATATCTTACCTACTGAGTTTCTTGCAGTTCTACTGTAATAAGCCAAACCATTAAATTATGTTCTACTATTCGGTGGGGGTTACAAACAGAAAAGGCAGAGAGCAATTTGTTAATGATGCTAGCACACTGATTAATTCTCTCTGCCCCAGGTTGCTCACATCTACAACAGGAGGAAACAGCTCAAAAAGAATGCAAATTTAGGTTTAATTATTGCCTTTTAAAAGCCTGATTATTTGGAGGGAATTACTCTGAAGATATCAAACAGAAGAAAAAGCCATTTTCTACAAAACGTATTACTAAGCCCCTCCTCAAACTGTGATGGGCCGTGGAATTTGTTGTAGTTTCATGCACAAACAGAAAAAAAAAAATTGGAAAAATCAGCAGGTCTGACTTCCGAGAGGGAAAAAGAGAGAGAGAGAGAGATACAAATACACTGTCAGACTGAATTTATTTAACCTCAGCACAGCTCAAAGCCATCATGAGTAGAGGCTCCGACAGCTCATGCATGTCGCAGAGTGCAAGTCACACTTGTAGTACAAAGGAGGAAGGCCCCATGCCTCCTATGGTGTAGGTCACACATGCAGTGCAAAGCAGGCAGGCTCCACAGTTCAGGCTTCTCATGATGTAATTTCACTCATGACAAAGCAGAATCAAGATCATAGCCAGAACAAATTCAGAACTTTTACCACAGTGCTCAGTCTTAATTTCTGCCTGCTGAGGACGACACAACTCATGGTCTGAATTATTAGCTTAACATCAAAACATATATTTAAAATAAATTATTAGTTACTATACATTATTTTATATATAAAATAAAGGTCAACAAAAAGGTATCTACAATTTGTTTGTTGGCCTTTAATTTATTCAGGTGGACTAAGAGTAGCCACACAACTTTATAAGTCAAGTTTGGCAACTTTCTTCTGGATGACAAATAGTATGTTCTCTAACCTCATAATGAGTCCATCAATGAGCTACTTTAACAATTGGGTTGATATTTAAAGGGATGTCCACTTAACTTTGAATTACCAGGATAAACCCAGAGTTTTAAATTCCCAGCCCACAAAGGTGGTTACATTTTAGCAGGATAAAACACGACCTAGTAAAAATGTAACTAAATAACAAAAGGAAGTGGCACGGAGGTGTTCCAGAGACTGAGCTTAAGTTTACCTGGTCTGAGTGGAGAAATCTCATGAGAAGTTAGCTGGTTATCTGAATATTGCCTTCAAACTTTTAAAAAGCTAGGGGCGGATTTTAAAAGCCCTGCTCGCGTAAATCCGCCCGGATTTACGCGAGCAGGGCCTTGCATGCCGGCGCGCCTATTTTCCATAGGCCTGCTGGCGCGCGCAGAGCCCCTGGACTCGCATAAGTCCCGGGGTTTTTTGTCGGGGGCGTGTCGGGGCGTGGCCGATCGACGCAGCATTTTGGGGGCGGGACGCGGCATTTCGGGGGCGTGGCCGCGCCCTCTGGAACCGCCTCCGGGTTGCGTCTCGGCGCGCCAGCAGCCCGCTGGCGCGCGTGGATTTACTTCTCCCTCCGGGAGGCGTGAATCCGTGGACAAAGGTAGGGGGGTTTAGATAGGGCCGGGGGGGTGGGTTAGGGCGAAAGAATTCCCTCCGAGGCCGCTCCGATTTCGGAGCGGCCTCGGAGGGAACGGAAGCAGGCTGCGCGGCTCGGCGCGCGCCGGCTGCCCAAAATTGGCAGCCTTGCGCGCGCCGATCCTGGATTTTAGAAGATACGCGCGTATCTACTAAAATCCAGCGTACTTATTTTTGCGACTGGTGCGCCAACAAAAGTACGCGAACGCGCATTTTTTTTAAAATCTACCCCCTAATGTGGGGATTCCAATAGCCCCCTTGTGGGATCCTTCTCACTGCTACGTTCAGAAACTAATATGAGGAGCCTGACCATTCCTTACAAAATCCCTCCTACTTTTTGGCCAAAAGGTATAAGAAAATGTGAGCGAACCAGGGCCTTTTCTCTCCTGCTTCTCTCTCCTAGGCTTGGCAGAAGCTTTTTGACTGTCCACCTCCTGCTCCTACCCACCCAGATATTTAAATATAAAACCTTGGCTCCAGGATCCCTCTCACCATCATACTTATGTTTAATAATTTGATATACTACATAATTAACAAAATCAACACAGTTTACAATTTAAAAGACACTCATATATATAAATCATCTATAATACCACAATCAAGACCAAAACACAAAATTTATGATCAATACCAAATAAAATTCTTATTAAAAAATATAAATCAGAAAAAAAAGCTTTGATTACAAGCTTAAAAAAAAAAAAGCCAGTTCTTGACTTTCCCAAAGAACCTGGAAACCCTCAAACCACCAAGCTCAAACCAGGAAGTAGTAGAGGTTTACGGTCCTCCTGTCATCCAGTGTTGCTCTGAAAGAAATGATGGATGCAATTAGGAGAGCTGTAGACCAGTACCCTCCCAACAATACTGGATGCTGGTAAACTTCTATTGATTCCCAGTTTGGGTGTAGAAGTTTTTAGAGGTTCTGCGTGGAGATAGGGGGCAGAGAGGGCCTGAAGCCAGCCAGTGAAACAGTTACCTGAATAACTTTATCCAAATATATTCAACAGAACACTTACCAGGATAAGCTCCACTAAATATCTGGCTAAAGTTATCAGGACACCTTTACCCAGATAACTTTCCTGTTCCCAGGCTTACTCAATATGGACCTCAAAGATTTTAGTCTTCTCATCCCCTGACAGACTATAAAGGGGCTTGGAGTGGTACTAAGGATGTAATATCCATTCAGGAGCAAGGAGGTGGTTGGTATGAGCCAAATACAAAATTATGGATAATTATTTTCATTAAAATGATGGGATTATTATTTAGCATTACACCCTGTTGAGGATACTTAGCTACTTAGCCAATTGTAGAGTCTGCTAAGTTTTAAAATTGCTTCAAATAATGCACAATTTCCTAATAACCTTTGATTGATATTTTTTCTCTTGTGGGAAAAATTTCCTTCCCTTTATTTCAATTAGCTCCAGCCTTCAACAAGCCCACATGTAAAAATATATTTAAAATGTGCTCATTTACAGTGCATGAAAATCTAATTTATTTTTTTTTTGTTTGTTTTTAATGAAAAGAGGAGCCAATCACCAGAACCTACCATAAGTACTCCAAATGACCACCAGTCTGCACTCTGTGTGTGGCCCCGTCTGTTTACCACTTCAGGAGCCATGTATTCTACAGTACCACAAAATGAGTAAGCCTTCTTTTCCTGGTCTACCGATTCCTTGCTTAGTCCAAAGTCTACAAAAAATAACTGCATTATAAAAATACATCTAAAAATGAACATGTTCAGTAAACAACCCTCCACCAATGCATAATTATTCCTCACTCTCTGAGAAAATATAAAACAGCTGCAGCCACTTTGGTATCAGATATATCAATTAATAGTGCCAATATTTGATCATTAATAGAAATGTTACATTTTTTAAAATTTATATTCTGAATTTCAGGCATTTCAAAAAGTAGATTACATTTTCTGAAAATATGTTTTGATCACAATAGCCATAATATTTTAATTTGCAAACTAAAATCCTCAACCTTCTATAGTAAAACTGAATTCTAAATCACAGTACTAAACCTTGAATCATAAAACCAATTTCTACTTTCAGTTTTCGCTCACTAAAGGCTGACATCTTCAGTCTTCCCTTTATGTGATAAGATCGAATCTAAATTAGAAGAAACACTAATACACTCTGACCACAAAGACTGTGTAATTGCAACTACAGAATGGCTAACAAGCATGAGTAAATTGGCTGATGACATTAACCCCATAAAAACAATAAAAATCCAGGAGCCTAAAGAAAAAAACCCATGGTTCAACGAGAGAATAAAGGAAGTCAAACAAAATCTGAGAAAAAAAGAAAAAAAGTGGAAAAAAAGACAAATCAGAGGAAAGTTTAACCAAATTCAGGAAACAACTAGCCTATTACAAAAAAGTAATCCTTGACGCAAAAAAACAATTCTTTAGCTCAAAAATTGAAAAATGTACAAATAACCCCAGAGCTCTATTTAACATAGTAAAAAATTTGACTATGGATAAAACAGAGGAACCCCATACCCCACAAGAGAATAAATGCAATGAAATCGCACATTATTTCTCTGACAAAATAACTGACCTCAAAGCGAAGATACAGATATCAACAAAGCAAGAAATTAAGATGCAAAAAAGAGATGTGACACCATGGTCCAAATTTGACAAAGTATCCCAAATCGAAGTGGAATCCATGATAAAAAATTTGAACCCCGCCCTTCATAAAATTGACACCATTCCCACCATGGATATAAAAAAGCTAGCTGACATAACTTCCCCTACTATAGCAAAAATAATTAACCTATCACTTAATGAAGGCCTTATGCCAGACTCTCTTAAAGGGGCTATAATTAAACCAATACTGAAGAAAAAAAACAGCGACCCAAACATTTTGAGTAACTAGAGACCTGTTTCAAACCTACCCATGCTCGCTAAATTAATAGAAAAAACGATACAAAAACAACTAGCCGAACATCTAGACAACAACAGCATACTTTACCCCTCACAACACGGCTTTAGAAAACACTATAGTACTGAAACATTACTTATCTCTCTAACAGACAATGTATTACGTGGGTTTGACAGTGGGAAACGCTACATCATGATATTATTAGACCTATCAGCAGCATTCGACACAGTAAATCATAACATACTACTAACCAGGCTTGAAGAAATAGGACTTCAAACAAAACAATTGAGTGGTTCAGGTCCTATCTAAACAATAGATTATTTCAGGTACAGATAAAAAACACTATTTCAGACAAAATCCAGCTAAAAACCGGAGTCCCCCAGGGATCAGCACTTTCGGCGACTATTTAACATTTACATGCTGCCCCTATGCCACCTCTTAGCCGGTCTAGGCATCATACATTACATATATGCGGACGACATCCAGCTAATTTTACCAGTAGATGAAACAATTGAAAAAACGTTGAACCTAGCAATGTTATACCTAGGCATAATTAAACAACTGCCTTGCCAAATGGAACTAGTAATTAACATTGAAAAAACAGAATTCATACACCTTGAACGAAAAACAACTGAATTAATCCAGAATCCCATCAAACTCAGAAACAATCAGATAGTGGAACTAACCGAAAAAACTTGAAACCTAGGAGTAATAATTGACAATGAAATCAACCTCAAACAACACATATCATTGAAAGTCAGAGAAGGGTACCCGAAACTAATGGTCCTTAGAAGGCTAAAACCACTACTAACCCAAGCGCACTTTCGAGCCATTCTCCAAGCACTTATTTTCGCTAGCACAGACTATTGTAACACACTCTTCCTTGGATTACCACATTCAACACTAAGACCACTCCAAATCTTACAGAACTCTGTAGCCAGAATCCTAACTGGAAAAAGCAGAAGGGACCACATCACTCAAACTCTTGCCGAATTACACTGGCTGCCAATCGAACAAAGAGTACAATTTAAACACTTTGCACAATCCACAAGTTAATTAATGAAGAAAATACTGATTGGTTAAACACTGCATTAAGACTACATGTTCCCCAAAGAAATCTCAGATCAGCAAATAAAGCCTTACTAACCATACCCTCTGTAAAGACAGCTAAACTGACACAAGTAAGAGAGAGAGCACTGTCATTAGCCGGCCCTATATTATGGAACTCAATGCCACCCGAAATAAGACTAATGAGGGATCAAAAACTTTTCAAAAAAGCTTAAAAACATGGCTTTTCAAAAAGGCCTTTCAAAGTGAGAATGGGAAATAGGTAGTACTAAGAAACAAGAAAAGGACTTATACGCACAAGCACAAGTCACCTGAGAACATATGTGTGTTTTTATTTTTATTTTATCACACTTAAGTATTAAGTTAAAGAATTACAGTATACCGCACCTACGGTTAGCCCATAAAGGGAATTTTAATACAATTTACATATAGGGGCGGATTTTAAATGCCCTGCGCGCTTAAATCCGGCCGGATTTACGCGCTTCGGCGCACCTATTTTGCATAGGCCGCCGGCGCGCGCAGAGCCCCGGGACGCACGTAAGTCCTGGGGCTTCCTAAAAGGGGTGGGGAGGGGGCGCGTTGGGGGCGTTCCCGAAATGATGCAGTGTTTCGGGGGCGTGCTGCGGCATTTCGGGGGCGGGCCCGGGGGCGTGGCGCTGGCCCGGGGGCATGGTTGAGGCCTCCGGACCAGCTCCCAACCAGCTTTTAGCAGGCGTAAATCTGCCTACAAAGGTAAGGGGGGGGGGGGGGGTATAGATAGGGCCGGGGATACTGTATTATCAGAAAATCATTTACCAATTGTAGCTCATTTGATGTCATCTATGTTGTACTTTGTCCATGCCCCAAGATCTATGTGGGGTGTACAACACGATCTATAAAAATTAGATTGGTGGAACATAAATCTCGATTTAACACTGGCAAAGTTAACAGTGCCTATGGTGCAACACTTATTTGATGTGGGACATAATTTTTCTGATTTAAAATGGACCATAATTGAATAGATCCAGAGTTCAATCCATGGAGGAAACCTCGAAGCATCTGAAATATCGTGAAGCTTTTTGGATTTATACATTAAATTCTTTGTTGCCGAGGGGCATGAATGAAGAACTTAACTTTTCCTTGTTATTATAAGTGGGCAGTTGTATGTTAGTGGTTTTGGCTGGGGCTTTTCTGAATATTTATATCTGATTGGTTAGTTGTGTTATCCCCGGTGATGGATATAAAGGTTATGTCATCAGCAATGCGACGTTGAATGCTCTTATATTTTACCATGTTACATATTGTGTAAAACCCATCGGAGAACAGCTTATAAAAACATTTGAATAATATAAGAACACATAGTTAAAACAAAGATTAATTTTATTTTATTTTTTAAATGGGATGGTCAAACAGTAATGCAGGAGCTCGATACAACATAATGGATGTAAAAATAAGAATAGCCAGTATTGAAAAACTATAAAATAAACAAAATCTGATATTAAGTAACAAGTGTTCACAACTTTGAGATCATAGAGCTCCTTTGATGAGTTATTTTTGTTGATTTGTGCTGAGTTCTTACATTAAAGGGAGACTAAGGGGGTCATTTTCCAAGGAGTTACAACCCTTTCATTCGCATTACATTGTGCGCTAGAAGCCAGTAAAGGTTTATCGCGGTCCACGACAATTCCGAACAGCTTATATCGGGGGGGGGGGAAGAGAGAGAGAGAGAGAGAGAGACTCTACCTGGGCAACAACAAGCTAGGTTGAGAGAACATTGTCCAAATCTATCTTGGAGTGAGTTTCCCCACTCCGAAGGCCATCAAATCTTCACAAGAGACCACTGTCCTGTTCGTACGTCTCACGTTGAATGTGAAAGTGGCCCCCGACCCCCTACACTAATACCTAATCCCCACCTCGAGTTACTAGGTGGGCCTCTCATAGGGATACAAATACCTGTCTAGGGAAGAGACACTATAGCAAGGCTCGCTCTCTCTCTCTCGCTCTCTCTCTCGGAAACAGGCTGTCCGGGAACTGCAATAAACCTCTCTCGGATACTGACACAGGCTGTCTGGAAATATCGTGCACTGCGATGATTCTTTGGGTGTTTTATCGCGCACCGGGGAAACTTCGCGATTGTTGAAAACATCGCGGCATGCGAAGTTTTCCCGCTGCATGAAAAAAGCCTCATTTGCATGGGAAACGCCCCTTAATGCGTTACCAATGCGATATTGGTAAATGAGGCCCTAAGTTTTTAAAAAAAAATTACCAGGTCTAACTTCTTGATTTTACAAACTGTTTTTAACAAATGAATAGATTTTACTCCGATTTTTAACCTTCTATTCCTTTTAAGCGGGTGACTTTTTATTTAAGTTTTTTATTTTTTTTCCATTCAATTTATAGCCTTTTACCACTGACCCCTTTTTTATGTAACTGTATCGTGTTTCTTATTTTACTTACTCGTCGTTCGAGCTTTCACATATGGGTATTTATTGGCCACACCCCCTCCCTTGATTGACATCCATTTTGGCGCAGTTTTTAGCTATTTAAAATCCTATTTAGACTGTACACTATCTTGGCGATTAGAAGGGAGACGGGATTTGCTGTTCCTTTGTACTGAAATGTAAGTTTTAAGTAACATGTTTTCATAACATCCTGAAAATAAAGTATCTTTGCTGAATTATGTTTGCCGGTTTGTGCTGAGTTCCTACATCGACGGGAGACTAAGCTAAACTCAAGAATTACTTGGTTTAACTTTTTTATTTTATTGTATGTTTTTAACAAATAATGTCCTTCAATCCCTTAGTTAAGGTTCATTTTAGTTTCACTTTTTTTAGCGGGAGATTTTTTCAATATCTTATATTTTGTTTATTTTATAGTTTTTCAATACTGGCTGTTCTTATTTTTACATCCATTATGTTGTATTGAGCTCCTGCATTACTGTTTGACCATCCCATTTAAAAAAAAAAAAAATGTAGATCTTTGTTTGAACTATATGTTCTTATATTATTCAAATGTTTTTATAAGCTGTTCCCCGATGGATTTTACACAATATGTAACATGGTAAAATCATAGAGCAGTGCAGCTGCCCACTCGCTTGAATCATAGCTATTTTCAATGTGATTCGGTTTTTTTAGTTTATGTTTTATGCACATTTTAATGCTTATATATTTTTATTTTACATGCACACCTTCACAGACTACCAGAAAATACTTGTTATGAGACTGCACACATATAAATTAAAGTTTTACTACATACAGGTAAAATCATATACTTATGTTCTGTTTTCGGCTTTAGAAAGTATGTGTCTTAAAAGTGTTTTCATTATGGTTTTAAAATATGCTTTTGTATGTCCTGTATTGTTGAGCTATATGTTACCATTATACATGTAATTATGATTTTGGTATATGATTTTGTATGTCCTGTTTCGTTTAGTTATAATTATTTGTGTATTTTAGCCCCTGTGGCAGCGCCAATGTGGGGCCGAAACTCGGCCTGAGTCAGGCACATTTTACAAAGAATACATCTCCAATAATAAAATTCCTAATCGGACATTCTTTGGCGTCTAATCCATTTTGTTGCCTACATGGCTTTTTTTTTTTTTTAAGATAGCCTACCCTCCTGTTTTGTTGGTCTAGTGTTTTTTTGAAGGCAGCGGCGATAGTCACCACTACTATTTGTTTTAAAACACAAATGAATCTAGATTGTACTTCTGTAGGTTTGTATTGAAGTAATTGTTGCCTATCGCTATATTTAGCATGTTTATAAGCTCGCTGTATAGCTTTATTGGGATAACCACTGGCTCAAAATCTCGTCTTTAGTACCTCAGCTTCTTTTTCGAGCTCCAATGTATTAAAACAAATCTTTTCATTGATTATTATTCACTATGGGGCAGATTTTAAATACTTGCACGAGCGATATGGTTAAGGAAGTTGCTATCGCTGGGTTTAAAAAAGTTTAAATAAGTTCCAGGAGGAGAAGTCTATAAACTGCTATTAATCAATAAGGAGTAGCCACTGTTACCAGCATTAGTAACTTGGGATTTAATGTTTGGGTACTTGCCAGGTACTGGTGATTTGGATTGGCCACAGCTAGAAACAAGATACTGGGCTTGATGGACCCTTGGTCTGAGCCAGTATGGCATACTTTATGTTTTTACGAAATCACATAAATCCCCACTGCCTAAACTGACACTAGCCTTCCCCCATCACACCTATACCTTCCAAGCAACCCATCCTGCTTTCAACTATCACGGCCCACAACTGTCCCAAATATGACACTCATTTCTTCTACCCATTACCCCCTACCATCATCCCTTTACCATTAAGCAAGTGTTATGGCCGCCGACCGCAGCCGCCTGCGGCAGGCTCAACTCACATCATGTCATGCTTGGCTCATTACTCCCGGTACACTCGTGGCGGTGGCCAGTCGCTGCTGCCGCGTTCCTTCTGGCTCCCTGTGCTCTACGTGGCAGCTGGACGCCACAGACCCGACCCGGGATCTCCCTAGGTACGCGCGCTATCTGTCCTCCCTTTAAAGGGCCAATGGCGGGAACTTCAGGATTGTCCCCAGCTGATGACATCACTGGCCCAGGATATTTAAGCTTTACCTCCAGCTACCACTAACTGACTTGGCAACGAGTACCATGGTTCCTATTGGTGCCTGTTCCTTTCCTACGGACCTGTTGTTCCTGCTCTCAGCGCTTCCCACTCCTTGGGGCCTGGCTCAGCGCTTCTTCACCTGGACTTTCTTTCAGTGCTTCCCGCTCCTCGGGGCCAGGCTCAGTGTCTGTACATTTGAGCCCCTACCGCAGTGCCCTCTGCTCCTTGGGACTCCCACAGCACCTCTACATTGAGGATCTTGCTCCGGTGCTTTTACTCATCAAGACCTGGCTCAGCACTGTAATTCTACCGGACTGTGTCTCGGTGTCCCCACTCCTCGGGGCACTCTCCAGTGCTCCTACTACAGAAGGTCCTGTCACTGCGTTGCCGTGTCTCTAACAGGACCGTTGCCCTGCAACTCTGCTGGCACTTGCTACAGCGGGTTCCCCACTCTAACCCTTATTCAGTATACCACATTTCGAGTCTCTGCACCTGTACCTCCTCGAGGCCACTCCCACATGGTCCTGCTCTATACTCTTCAGAGCTGCAGTGGCCTTGTACTCCTTGAGACTCTCTCTCCTCCTCCCTCCAAGAGTGCTCCTGTCTCAGACTGTGCTTAACCTCTCTGACACTTTCTGCACCCAGTCGTCTACCCTCTCCGGGACCAGTCACACAGAGGTGATCCTAAGTCCTGCCGGCCTGGGCATCCAAGGGCTCAACCTGTGGGAAACGAGGGTCGGTACAGGCGAAGTTTCAGCTTGCCTCTGTTCCCGGCCAGCCTCGCCTCCCGTCAATGGAGACCTGTGGGGCCCAACCCTTCAGGTAGCAACAACCCCACCTCAGACCAAGGGTCCACAATTCCTAACAGCAAAATGTATATCCCCAACTACGTTTTTTTCCATCATCACAGTTTTGGTGGCCATTACCTCTACCAAATAGGCTTTTTCCAGGCAACCACCCTCTCAGTAATGTAGTTATTCCCTTATGTTTCTTCTGCACCCTCACTCCTTGTCCCTGAATTTCCTCTTGTAAGAAAGATTTCACCTTCCCATACTTTACTGAAGTCTACCAAATATTTGAACATTTCTATTATGTCCCGCCCATGCCTTAGTTCTTCAAGTGAGTACATTTTGTATGTAGTCTAGAAAGTTCAAATATTACATCTTTGTCATTCCCAAAAAAGGGATCACAACCCGAAAAAATGTATAATGTGTACTCCAAAAACAGAAATTTCAGCATGGCCCACAAAGAAAATAAAGCACCATTTTCTAGTTCTGATAAAATTCCTTTTCAAGAATGCAGAATAGCAGTATCAGGTGGATACATGTCCTGGGAGGGACTGAGATGTTATAGCAAAAATTAACTATGTAAGACTGAACAGCCTGGGAAAAATAATGAATTTTAATATTCTAAAAGGGCTTATAGTTGATACTTGACAGAACAAGCCAGATGAAGAATGAGTAGACTCATTCAGTTTTTATGAGATTTTTATTTATTTATTTATTTTTAATTTTTATATACCGGAATTCCTGTATGCAATACAAATCAATCCGGTTTACAAGTAACGAAAAGGTTGCCCTGGTCTGGGGGGTTAGATCGGGATCACAATACAGCTTACTAAAAATCTTTATAACACTATCTTAAAACAAAAAAAACACAAACCCAAAAACATTTGCTCAGTGATGGGGTAATCTATCCTCTAGTTATAGCAAATCCTTTCTAGTTAAACATCAATTCCTTTAACTACACATAATTCCGTGTCAAGGCTAAAGCCAACTATTAAATCCAATTAAAAATATGCAATATGAAGAACTTTATTGAAAAAGGGCTATTTTACATTCCGTGGCTATAGAAATAAGCTTTACTGAATAAAGTCATGTGTGTACATTAAAATGCCCCATCTTAACTTCATTTACTGAAGTTCTCTGATAAGAATTAGATATCCTATAAGATATATTTTGGGAGACAGCAGAGTTGCTTACTTGAAACAGATGTTCTCAGAGGACAGCAGGATGTTAGTCCTCACACATGGGTGATATCAGATGGAAACTGATGCGGAAAACTTATGTCAAAGTTTCTAGAAACTTTGACTAGGCACACTGAGCATGCGCATGCCCAATGCCATGGGTCCACATGGGATCCCTCTTCAGTTTTGTTTAAGAATTACGATATAAAATACAAAATAGGAGAAACCCAGCTCCGTGGGGTGGCGAGCGGGTTTCATGAGAACTAACATCCTGCTGTACTTGAAGAACACCTGATACAGATAAGCAACTCTTTCTCTGAGGTCAAGCAGGACGGTAGTCCTCACACATGAGTGAATCCCTAGCTACAGGCTGCTCCCCAACACACAAAGGGACCAACAGACACTGAACCAAGTGCCAATGGGCACAACACCGGTGCTGTTGCTAACAGAGGGGGAGACAGCCCAAACCCAAACAATGGGCCCTAGGTTGGGAAAGACGGGTTCTACACCTCAAACAGGCTCCGAAGGAGAGACTGGCCGAAACTACTGTCACATTGGCAATCCCTATCCAGAAAGTAATGTGATGTGAATGTGTGAAGAGAATTCCATGTCACAGCCTTGCAGATCTCCTTCATGGGAACTGCTTGCAAGTGGGCCACCAACACTGCCATGGCTCTCACAGAATGATGCAGCCCCGTCTGGGTATAACAAAAGGAGATGCAATCTGCTAGCCAATTATATAGTCTGTTTGGCAATGGCAATGCCCAACCTATTCCTATAAAAAAAATAAAAAAGTTGGGTGGACTTCTATGGGCTTCTGTCTGCTCCAGGGAGAAGGCTAAAACTCGCTTGCAGTCCAGACTGTGCAGTGCTCGTTTGCCTTGGGGCGAATGGGGTCTGGGAAAGAAAATTGGCAGGACAATTGGCTGGTTAAGATGAAATCAGTCACCACCTTAGGCAGGAGCTTAGGGTGCATATGCAAGACCACTCTGTCATGCTAGAACTTGGTATAAGGTGGATAAATCACTAAGGCCTGGAGATTGCTGACCCCATGCACTGAAGTGACCGCCACCAAAAATATGTCAGTCTAGGTCAGGTATTTCAGGTCACAGGTGTCCAGCAGCTCAAAAGGAGCTTTCATCAACTATGCTGAGGTCCCAAGACACAGCGGGAGGCCTTAGAGATGCTTCAAATGAAGCAAGTCCCACATGAAACATACAACTATAGGCTGTACAGAGGATGGGCATACCATCTATACCAATCGCATTAAGACGAACTCTGATGCAGTTGGTTTTTAAGCCAGCCTCTGATAGGTGTAGAAGGTAGTCAAGCAGTTTTTTGTGTGAGTCAGGAGAACGGATCTAGGGTCTTCTGCTCACACCATACAGAAAACCTCCTCCACTTCAGTCCATAGGGCTTTCTAATGGAAGGCTTTCTGGAAGCGACCAGGACCAGAGACATCATCAGGAAGATCAAGGGGCTGTAGTATGAATCTCTCAACATCCAGGCTATGAGTGACAGGGCCTGGAGGTAAGGATGTCACAGCCTGCCCTGATCTTGCATGATGAGATACGGGGAAGTCCCCAGATTGATCAGTTTCCGGGTGGAGAACTCCCACAGGAGTGGAAACCAGACCTGTCTCAGACAATGAGAGGCTATGAGGATCATAGTCCTTCTGTCCTCACAAAGCTTCAAGAGATTATTCGCCACTAAGGGAATCAGGATACGTGCACAGAAGACCCTTGCCCTCAATGACAGGCAAGGGCATCAGAGGCTGGTTTGCCTTCTGACCTGGATAGGGAGCAGAACCAAGGCACCTTCCAGTTGCAAGGGGACGTGAATAGATCTTCATCTGAGCTCCCTCAAGAGATGGAAAATATGATTCGCTCCCCCCTGGGGTCCAGAGACCCCTAATGGGATCTGAAGGCTCAACTCAGCCTATCTATCATCATGTTCTCCATTCCAGCCAGGTACATGGTTTTGAGCACCATCTCATGAGCCAGGGCCCCAGACCAGATCTAGACTGTTTCCTGACACAGGAGGTAAAATCCCATACCTCCCTGCTTGCTGACATACCACATGGCTACTTGGTTGTCGGTCTGGACAGCCGATCTCTGACAGCTGATCTCTGAAAGCCCATAGTGCATATCTGATTGCTCAATAACATTCCTAATCAGACCACGGACCCTGGCTGCTGAACCCATCAACATGAGCTCCCCACCTTAGGGTAGATGCATCCTTGGTTAGCACAATTTGAGTAGAGAGACTCCAAAAGGAAATCCCTCATTCTAGATTGCAGAGTACCTGGCACCAGGAGAAAGAGTCCCGGAGAGACAGGATGACTCAGATGCAATCCTGGAGGCTCTGAGTGGCTTGGCGCCCTGCAACCTCAGGGTCCATTGGGTTCTGCGCATATTCAAAACGTGCCAAGGGAGTGACATGGATGGTCGCGGCCATGTGACCCAACAGTATCAACATGTGCAAAGCTGATAACTGCTGGTTCTGTTGCACTTCTGTCATAATGGTCGCTAGAGAGACGGCTCTCTGGTGCGGCAGAAAGGCCCTGGCTTGAGCAGTGTCTAGCAGGACTCAGATTAAGTCCAGCTGAGGTGACGGATTGAGATGGGACTTTGGGTAGCTGAGACCATCCCTAGTGATTCCAACACCAGGATGGTCAAGCACATGGACCAGATGATCCCTGCCTGAGATGTGCTCTTGACCAGCCAATCATCCAGATATGGGAAACATGCACTCCCAGTCTGTGGAGGTGTGCCGTCACCATAGCCAGGCATTTTGTGAAAACTCATGGGGCTGATGGTAGCCCAAAAGGCAACACCCGATACTGGACATGCTGTTTTCCCACCACAAATCGAAGATACTTTCTATGACAGGAGAATATCTTGATATGGGTGTATGTGTCCTTTAGGTCGAGGGAGCTTAGCCAGTCCCCTTTTTGCACAAGGGGGATCAAGGTGCCCAGGGAAACCATCTTGAACTTTTCCATTTTTAGAAACTTGTTCGAGGAACTCTAGTCTAGAATGGGATTGAGTAGACCTGTTTTCTTTGGAATCAGGAAATACCTGGAGTAGAATCCCTGCCTTCTTTGATCTGGTGAGCGGTTGAGCCTATAAGAGGAGAGCAGCTCCATTTGTAGCAACTTCTGATGCGCTACCAGCCCCCAAAATGGCAATTTGGCAGAACACCCAATAGGTTTAATTGGTACCCCTGGTGGAGGATGGACAAAACCCACTTGTCTGAGGTTACACTGGTTCGCAAAGAACCGCAGCCTGCCCTCGACTGGAGGATCCATCGCCCAGGTATGGGCACCTGGCTTACAGTCCCCTACAGCCCAGTCAAAACCCCATCTCCCAGAGTTGACTAAGAAGCTGGCTGGAGCGTAGGAGCTTTCTGCTTCCTGGAACAGGCACGGGAGTGACTTCCAGGGTCCCTGCCTCTATGGCCTCCTGGATGAGGACGATGGGTCCAGAGAGCTGGTGGAGAATTGTTGGAAGTTTCATGATGGTCCCAGAGCTGGGCCACAGCATCCTTCACTCTATCTCCGAAGAGATTCTCTCCAGTGCACAGCATATCGGAGAGTCGTTTCTGTACTTCTGATCGGAGATCCAAGGTCTACAGCCATGCCAGTCTATGGGCAATGATTCCCGCTGCAGAGACCCTTAATGCCATTTGGAAAATATCGTTGGTCGCATGGACCTCGTGTTTTCCACATTCCAAACCCTTATGCACCAGTGACATGAGGGTGTCTTGCTGCTGTTGAGGCAGCTGCTCAGCCACCTCTTGCACCTGCTTCCAGATATCCTGCGAGTATTGGCTCAAATAGAGCTGGTAGGCACGGATGTAGGCAATAAGCATGGTGCTTTGGAATACCTTTCTCCCAAAACGCTCTGCGGTCCTTACTCAGGGGCGCCGAGGAGTGGGTCTAAGAGTGCTTGGCCCTCTTGAGGCCGGATTTGACTACCACTGATTGGTGAGGCAGCTAACGCTTATCAAATCCAGCAGCCTTTTGAATGAGGTAAACCAGTTCCACCATCTTATTCACAAGAGACACTGTGAAGGGGTGTTCCCAAATCCTTAGCAGCAACTCCATAAGAATCCTGTGTACCAGAACCCCTTGACCTCCTTAGGAGGCTCCACAAACTGAAGAACCTCAAGCATTTTGTGACTGGCATCTTCTTCACTCAAAAACTGGAACAGGATAGCCTCCAGCCTGACAAAACCTGCAACGGTCAAGTCTTCAGGTGGGGACTTCTGCTCCTCTGGAGGAGAAGGGTCTGATGGGAGACCATCTGAATCCTCAGAGAAGGACTCCATCTGATCATCCCACCAGGGGTCATAGGGACCCTCATCCTCACTGTATACCACAGGTGATGGGGCTCTAGGTGCTCAGCAGACATCCAGAGCTGCAGGCACTGATGGAACTGGATGGGGGACTATTGCCTCTGTGCCTCTGCTGGCCTCAGCAGAGCTTCCTTCTTGGAGGAACCGGCGACAACTACCATATTGGCAGGGGGAGGCCTTGATGCCCCACCGGGCACCAGTGCCATCTCAGGAACCAACACCAGCTGAGTTGGTAAAGAACTGATGAGCACACAGCTTCTCCAGAAGCGGTATGAGCACAGGCAGCACCAGCTCCGGTGCCGTGGGACCAAAGCCCTACAGCGCCCACTCCCCTGCTAGCTGGACAGGACACTCCAGCTCCTCCTTGAACATTGCCAATGCCAACATGAATGGGAGGAAGGAGAGGTGGCCAGATCTTCCTCGGACCAGCGAGGAGGATTGGCGACTGGCACCAGGACTGGTGCCAGTCGCCAGGACTGGTGGAGACCACTACAAGGTCGCTTCAGGATCATTGTGGCAAAAGTCTGTGCGTCCTCGTGCCTGGCTCCATGCATCAACAGTGATGGGTGCCAATGCTTCTTGGTCTTCCCACGATGCTTGGCCGGGTCATTCCTGGTGCCAAGGCAGAGTACGATGAAGCAGACGTCCTCAGCCCGGAGGAGATAAGACAATGGTTGGTCTCCAGCACCCCTATCTACCAGCAACCTTTATGGAGCAGATGGTCCCGCTGTTGTCGATGCTGCCGATGGTTCAGATTTCTTTGACCCGAAGAGGTTGTCCATCTTGTCGAGTCGAAGCAGACATCCCTTCAGGGTCATCTGGGTGCACAAGCGACAACCCCGTACGTCATGCGCTGCCCCCAGGCAGACGATGCAAACCTCATGGGGGATCAATGATTGACATGGTCCTCGGGCACTGGATGCATTGGAAGAAGCCAGACATGGCCATAACGAGGTGAACAAATGGGGAAAAAGACAGAACGAAGGCAACGGGCATCGATGGAAGACTGTCACTGAGGCACCACCATCATGCGGGGAATAGACTGTGAAAGAAAACTTACCCAACACCAAAAACCCTGACAGGGGACACTAAGGGGAGGCACTGAGGGGGACCCAGAGAGACTTTAGAAGAGAGACCGCAAACAACCGTAAAAAAAAAAGTTTTCCACTAGGCAAAAAGCCAAAAGTTTTAGAGCTCGATCCAACCACAATGCTGACAGCTCCGTGGAAAAAAAAGATGCTGGACCCTGCATGGACGCGTGGTATGGGGCATACTGGGAATGTTCAGCATGCCTAGTCAAAGTTTCTAAAAACTTAGATATACGTTTTCCGTATTGGGCACCATCTGTCACCCATGTGTGAGGTCTACCATCCTGCTTATCCTCTGAGAAATGCAATAGACATACCATGTTGCACTATCCTATACCAAGCAACAGCCATGAAAGGTAAAGTTGGGAATCATACTGGATATTTCTTAACATGAGGTTTGCATCTTATCATGGTTGATACATTTACAGCGGATAAAACTAACAGATTGATTTGTCAAATTCTACCCCAGTACCATACGTCTTTATAGAATTAAGTTTTTTCTACTAGTTTCCTTTTTTTTTTTTTAATAGAGACTATGGGAATTATAGTGTAAATATTAAAGCGTTTGTTTAATTTTTATCTTTTAAAGAAAGCTGAAAATATAATACACTAAGATGTGGTATATGTGATATATAAAAAGAAAAGATAATTTGAAGTAAAAAAAATGTGGATTTTCTAAACTATTAAAGAAACCCACCATTCAGTATTATATAGTTGGGATTATATAGTTGGGATTATATATAGCCCATAATATATAGAATAAATGTATAATTTCAGATGGTCAGAACTAATTGTCATTAAAATTATTATATGCAAGACTTTTTTCTTTCTTACTCATGTTTAGCAAGTGTTGCTTACCTGTAACAGGTGTTCTCACAGGACAGCAGGATGTTAGTCCTCACATATGGGTGACATTACAGAATGGAGCCCTGTACGGAAAACGTTTCTGTCAAAGTTTCTACAAAGCTTTAACTGACACTGGCACACTGAGTGCACTGAGCATGCTCAGCCTATTATCCCTGTAAGCCACAGGTGTCTCCCTCAGTCTCGTCTTATAACTAAAAGCGCAAGCGAAACTAAAATAAAAGTAAAAACGTATACAGACCCAATTCCACGGGGTGGCGGGTGGGTTTCGTGAGGACTAACATCCTGCTGTCCTGTAAGAACTCCTGTTACAGGTAAGCAACACTTGCTTTCTCACAGGACAAGCAGCATTGTAGTCCTCACATATGGGTGAGTACCGAGCTGAGGATGCCCCATATTGCACCAAATGCAACCAAGACGTGCGAAAGGCGCAATGACGGGGGTGGAATTTGGAACTGAGGGCATCCTGAAACCTGTAACGGGTTGGTGAAAGGATGTTGGGTAGGTAACCTGAAAAGAATAAGAGTAGACGGACTGGCCAAACATGGAGCATGCCGGCTAGTCATATCTAAGCAATAATGTGCTGTGAAAGTATGGCGAGAGCTCCAGGTTGCAGCCTGATAAATATGTGCAAGCAGCAGTGGCCGAGGGGAAGCTATTGAGGCTGGGATGGATGCAACAGAGTGTGGTTACATACAGTGTTGTAGTGAAATGGCTGCTTGTTGGTAGGAAAGAGATACAGACCGTCAATTAGGAGGAATAGGTCTGTTTGCCCACTGGAACCCGCAGCTTGACTCTTGCCACAGAAGGAAAGAGTTAGGTGGAATTCCTATGGAATGCAGTGCGATCTACATAGAATGCAAGTGCACTATTTACTGTCCAAGAAGTGGAAAGTCCCTCTCGCTTGGGCAGAGTATATTCTGAGTAAGGTGAGATGCAACGTCTACCTTAAGAAGGATATGAAGTTGAATACGTAAAACCACTCTGTCACGGAGGAACGCAGGGTCGGATGAATATGTAACAAGGGTGTAACTCACTGACCCTTTTGGCAGAAATGACATTTATAAGGGAAAGAATTTCCCATGTCAAACTGTGAAATGAGAGGAATGGAAAGGCTCGAACGGAGAACATATGAGACTTATAACGATAAGATATAGGTTCCATTCAGTGACTAGTGAAAATAGAGGCGGCTTGATCAGTGGATAATCCATGGTAAGCTGACTCAGAAGGGGTTTACCGTTAATTGGGTATCCCCACTCCCAAACGATACACCAATTGGAACAGAGGTGTACCTATGTGGAGGATGTCTGGGGAGCAGAATCCGAGGGAGGAAGAGAAAAGAGTGGTGTAGAAAGCAGAAAAAGGGTAATACCCATTTGTATGCGTTATGTGGTAAATCATGCCATTTTGAATGGTAGGATTTATGTGTGGAAGGTTTTGTGACACTACCAGTACCTGAGGACATCAGTGAGTCTACGATTTGAGACTGACTTGTGAGAAGGCGAATTGGTTACTGGTGTGATAGACTGAGAAGTATGGGAAGCATACTGGTCTCAGCCAGGACATGGGTCTGAGGAACAGTGAATCCCGCCCCAGTTCAACATTAGAAGAGTACTGGCTATGAGAGGCAGCAGAAGAGACACATTTATGAGGCCCTTGATGGAAGAAAGACTTCTATGGGAACGCATTGGAAACATGTGTAGGGAGTAGAATCTGTGCACCTTATGGTTCTGTTCGGACGCAGAGGGCAAGTTCGGTTGACCTCGGCATTAAAAGATTTTCCCGCTACACATGTAGTCCAAGACCATTCGAGAGGATGGAAACCTACATGGAGAAGGTCTGCTAGTACATTTAGTAAATCTCTTAGATAAGTGGCCTGAGAATCCATGGAGTGAGCAAGGGCCAAGGGTAGAGCTGCACAGCTTCCTTGCAGAGCAGCTAAGAGGTTGTGCGTGCTTGTGTGTTGGAAAGCACATTATCCCTATGCTGTCTGTCTGTATGCACAAAGATTTGTTGCAGAGTCAGTATTGGAAGGCTACAAGCCCCATGAAGTTCATGCGAAACTGTGCCTGGAGTGGAATAGACGCATATTGGGTTGAGAACATTTTTGGTCTAACTCTACAACCCTGAGAAAATGCGAGCATGAGGATAAGCAGACTAGGTTTTGGTTCTAGATCTGCAATATGGATGAGGGACGAAAGCGGTTGAACAGCTTAGACACACTGATAATGGAATGTCATTGAATCTAACCCATAGCAGTTTTGGATCTATGAGGACAGTGCATAGTGAAAAAACCCTATGTCCCGACAATGAAGAACTGACGGGCTGAGGTTATGGAATATGTGCACAGGGACATGTAAGAACTTATTAGAATGTCTGCGCGGTTGCTGGACAGGAAGGTCATTGTGTCTCTGGTGTCCAGAAGTGTTGTATAAGGGATTTATGGCAGTGACAGTAATCCCAGATAGTAATTTATAGTGAGTCATGTAGAAGTTAGAGCTGCTTGCGTGGACTGACTGTGGTTATGCAGATGTCCATGCAAAGAAAGTGTGAATGATGTAGGTAGGCCTGATTGACAAACTGAAGAGTAGTAAATCACCGGATGGTTTACACCCCAGAGCTCTGAAGGAACTAAAAAATGAAATTTCAGACCTATTAGTAAAAATTTGTAACCTATCATTAAAATCATCCATTGTACCTGAAGACTGGAGGATAGCAAATGTAACCCCAATATTTAAAAAGGGCTCCAGGGACGATCCAGGAAACTACAGACCGGTTAGCCTGACTTCAGTGCCAGGAAAAATAGTGGAAAGTGTTCCAAACATCAAAATCACAGAACATATAGAAAGACATGGTTTAATGGAACAAAGTCAGCATGGCTTTACCCAGGGCAAGTCTTGCCTCACAAATCTGCTTCACTTTTTTGAAGGAGTTAATAAACATGTGGATAAAGGTGAACCGGTAGATACGGTATACTTGGATTTTCAGAAGGCGTTTGACAAAGTTCCTCATGAGAGGCTTCTAGGAAAAGTAAAAAGTCATGGGATAGGTGGTGATGTCCTTTCATGGATTGCAAACTGGCTAAAAGACAGGAAACAGAGTAGGATTAAATGGACAATTTTCTCAGTGGAAGGGAGTGGACAGTGGAGTGCATCAGGGATCTGTATTGGGACCCTTACTTTTCAATATATTTATAAATGATCTGGAAAGAAATACGACAAGTGAGATAATCAAATTTGCAGATGACACAAAATTG
The DNA here is from genome assembly GCF_901001135.1 of Rhinatrema bivittatum. Lineage (NCBI taxonomy): Eukaryota > Metazoa > Chordata > Amphibia > Gymnophiona > Rhinatrematidae > Rhinatrema > Rhinatrema bivittatum. The sequence continues at coordinate 218,136,697 of NC_042620.1, forward strand.
TTCAGAGTAGTTAAATCACAAGCAGATTGTGATAAATTGCAGGAAGACCTTGTGAGACTGGAAAATTGGGCATCCAAATGGCAGATGAAATTTAATGTGGATAAGTGCAAGGCGATGCATATAGGGAAAAATAACCCATGCTATAATTATACAATGTTGGGTTCCATATTAGGTGCTACAACCCAAGAAAGAGATCTAGATGTCATAGTGGATAACACATTGAAATCGTCGGTTCAGTGTGCTGCAGCAGTCAAAAAAGCAAACAGAATGTTGGGAATTATTAGAAAGGGAATGGTGAATAAAACAGAAAATGTCATAATGCCTCTGTATCGCTCCATGGTGAGACTGCACCTTGAATACTGTGTACAATTCTGGTCATCGCATCTCAAAAAAGATATAATTGCGATGGAGAAGGTACAGAGAAGGGCTACCAAAATGATAAGGGGAATGGAACAACTCCCCTATGAGGAAAGACTAAAGAGGTTAGGACTTTTCAGCTTGGAGAAGAAACGACTGAGGGGGGATATGATAGAGGTGTTTAAAATCATGAGAGGTCTAGAACGGGTAGATGTGAATCGGTTATTTATTCTTTCGGATAGTAGAAAGACTAGGGGGCACTCCATGAAGTTAGCATGGGGCACATTTAAAACTAATCGGAGAAAGTTCTTTTTTACTCAACGCACAATTAAACTCTGGAATTTGTTGCCAGAGGATGTGGTTAGTGCAGTTAGTATAGCTGTGTTTAAAAAAGGATTGGATAAGTTCTTGGAGGAGAAGTCCATTACCTGCTATTAAGTTCACTTAGAGAATAGCCACTGCCATTAGCAATGGTTACATGGAATAGACTTAGTTTTTGGGTACTTGCCAGGTTCTTATGGCCTGAATTGGCCACTGTTGGAAACAGGATGCTGGGCTTGATGGACCCTTGGTCTGACCCAGTATGGCATTTTCTTATGTTCTTATGTTGCACTCCGTAGAGAAACACAAGTCACCGATAGTGATTCAATTAAATAAGAACATAAGAAAATGCCATACTGGGTCAGACCAAGGGTCCATCAAGCCCAGCATCCTGTTTCCAACAGTGGCCAATCCAGGCCATAAGAACCTGGCAAGTACCCAAAAACTAAGTGTATTCCATGTAACCATTGCTAATGGCAATGGCTATTCAGTTGCCGAAGCTGGTGCAACCAGCAGAGCTTGGGATTGTAATATTGTTGACTCACCATGAAGCACATAGAAAGATTAGAAGTAATGTACTTACTGCAATATTTATTTATTTATCTAACATTTTTATATACCGATCTTCATGAAAAAAATTCATATCATATGGAAGCATGGTGAAGAGAGATACCATTTTACCTGTGCCTTCTGAAGAAAGTTAGTATTTCTGAGGTCCAGGATGAGTGGAGAGTAACTACTTTCTAATGAAAGGAAGAATAGTGAAATTAAAACTCCCCAAAACCCCCCCCCCCCCCAACCACGCTTTGTAGCGTTTGGGGGAGTGTACCGGGAACCCCCGCTGAACGACCTCCTGCAGTCGATCTCCTGCCGGCGCCATTTTCCGTACGAAAACAATTCGCGGCAAGAAATCGCTCCCGGAACCCCGCTGGACTCCCAGGAAAATTTTGGCCAGCTTGGGGGGGCCTCCTGACCCCCACAAGACTTGCCAAAAGTCCAGCGGGGGTCCGGAACGACCTCCTGCGTCGAATTGTTTTTGTCTATGGCCGCCGCCATTTTGCGGCGGCCATTTTGAAAAATGGCGCCGGCTGAAGACAACACGATTCTATTGAGGGGGCCGTTCCGGACCGCCGCCGTTCTGGACCACCGCCGGATCCCCAGGTAATTTAAAGCATTGGGGGGGGGGGTTCGGGAGGGTGGGGGATTTAATTTAAAGGGTCGGGGGTGGGTTTTAGGGGGTTTTAGTGTGCCGGTTTTCCTGCCCTCCCCCTTCCCCCGATTTACGATTTTTTAACGATAAATCGGGGGAATTGGTATTGTATCGTGGCCCTAACGATTTTTTGACGATTTAAAATATATCGGACGATATTTTAAATCGTCAAAAAACGATTCACATCCCTAATATGTGACACTAATACAGTTCTTGGAAGGTACATGACCTAGAACCTTTCGAACCATGTGGCTCGAATTAGAGAACACATCTCAATGGGAATGCCACAGAAGCGGGTACTTACCATCCGAAGTGGATCGCCGAAGGACGAGCCGGTGAAGATTGCTGGCTCCGTGGATTTCAGGAGTCATCGAGGGAGTAGACACCTGTCTCAACTCTGATGCCTGGTATGATGGCACAGATATAGAGGAATCCAAAGAAAAAAGGGGAAACCAAATATATAATAATCAAAGAATTGCTCACTTACATTTTTTAAATTTAATTTTTACTATTTTTTATCATTTTTGTATATAAATAAATATTTAAGTAAACTGCATCAGCAAGCCAGTCAGCGTCTCTCCTGAAAGTCAGAGCGCGCTCGGTCTTCTCAATCACTTGCAGTTACTTTTGAAATTAAATTCAAAATGTTTTGACTTGTCGGTAAGGGTTAATGAATACACATCCACTGCTGTATAAATTAGACTGTATAGCAAGGCTAAACTTGAAAATGTTTTACTTGATGTCTCAAAGGGGGCTCTACTTTGGCCGGAGTTTCGCTGCAAACAGCTTCATCAGGAGCCAAAAGATTTTCCAAATACACGGTGTCTACAGACACAATAATGTGCAAAAACTGCAATTCCGTCTTTAGCAACTGAGCAGGTTATGTGAACATCTTTAATCTTGTGGACCATTCACATCATCTTTCTGTCCCTTATACCAATTTCGAGGTTAGGACCTTGCTGATGCAGTTTACTTAAATATTTGTTTATTTATATACAAAAATTATAAAAAATAGTAAAAATTAAATTAAAAAAATGTAAGTGAGCAATTCTTTGATTATTATATATTTGGTTTTCCCTTTTTTCTTTGGATTTCCCAATTTGTGGGCGAACTGTGCTCTTTTGTTTGTTACAGGTATAGAGGAGACAGGCTGAGCGTGGCTGGCGCTACCACCGTAATTAGTGGAGGGCCACAATCCCACACCGATGTCGGTGGGGCACGCCTCGGGAACAGGGGAGCCAATTAATAGCTCGTGGACCCGGCCCTCGTCGCAGCGGCTCGATGTCTCATGATCCCAGTGCAGAATGGCATGGTGTTTCTGGAGCACCAAGGACTGCCAATACTGTACAGAACAGTGTCTATGGCAGGGGTGATGTTGCTCGGCCCGAGCATTGTCCAGCATCGAGAAAGATAGCACCGATGTGCTGGATGGCGTCGTGGCGGACGGTCACCGTGTCGGGTGACGATGCATGCCACGGTGCTCGGCCTGGTCTTTCCCCAGTGCCAAGATGGATGCCCTCGGTGTCTTGGATGGCGACTGATGACAGACTGTCAGCATGCCTGCACTGCTCCTGGCACTATGTAGTGTTGTAGGCTAATACGGGGCTTTAATAAGAACCCAAAGCATTATGTGGCGGTGCTATGTCAGTATTGACGATGTCGATGGCGGCCGAAGCGGCCTTGAGGATATCGTCAAAAATATATACATGAAAAAACGTCGATGTCTCGGGCAGAGCAATGATGACAGTGACGAAGCACTGACGGCATCAGTGTAGGTATCTGTGGGAACGATGTGGCATTGAATAATTGAAAAAAACATCATTGGTATCAGAAAAATGATACTGGCAGCGATGGAATGGATCTGGGCATCGATGGCCATCAATGGAATGGACCCGGGCATCGATGGAAATGACCCTGGCATCAATGGAAGTGCCCTGGGCGACGATGACATCGACCCGGGCATGGATGGCACCGATGACACAAAGGTGAGCGTCGATGGCATCCATCCGTTCAATGATGGCACCGATGAAACCCAAGGAAAAATCAGTTCCATGGATGAAAAACATGGATGGCACTGATAGAAACGATGCAGGGACGATGGCATCAGAGTACTGTGGGGGGAGGGGTACTGATGGCATCTAAGAATCCAGGATGGTCTGAAGGGGATATCGATGGTAGCAATGGGGGCATCGACTGCGTGAGGGTACCGAGGAAATCGACAGGGGCCCTGGCAGCAATGGAAACCGTGGAAGTCCCTGTCCCACTAGTGCTAATAACCAGGCAGAGTGTCACAGAGGAACACTCGCAGGCTATGTGTGGCTAAATGAAAACATAGGGAGAAGGAAGGCCGCAGTTGGTTGGCAGGCCAGGGAGGTGACAGGAACCGACCAAAAAAACAGGGCATAGTACTCACCGAGCGTCGAATAAACGTACGTGAAGGGAGACCCGTGCAGGGAAAAGTGTTTGTGATGCAAAAATTTAAGTATTTCTGTGCATAAAAAGTGTTAGAATTTCTCACAGAGCTCCTAACCGCTATAGCTTACTGCAGAGCGGAAAAAAGAAGACTGAGGGAGACCCCTGTGGCTCACAAGGATAATAGCAGGCTGAGCATGCTCAGTGCACTCAGTGTGCCAGTGTCAGTCAAAGCTTTGTAGAAATTTTGACAGAAAAGTTTTCCTTACAGGGCTCCATCCGGTTATGTCACCCATATGTGAGGACTACCATCCTGCTTGTTTTGTGAGAAAATATGCTTACCTCAACAATAAAGACAACATTTTGCAAAGATTTTCAATACCATGGATAACACCCTAAAATTGATTAGCTAAAAAATATTCCCAAACATTTTTTGCAATGTGGGCTTGCAATTCTAAAGAGGATTTGAGTTTTGCCTAATGGGATTCCATCTACATCATAGAAAAGACATGACTGAATTAATATGTCATAAAAAGAAGAGCCAGTTGGCAACCCTAGGACTGTATAACATTTCCTCTCTTCTATAAAACGCTCGACTTTGGATTTCTGTGGTGAAACCTCTCTTCTATACAAATATCCTGTTTATAACAAAATGATAGCACTTTTTAACTTTCAAAGCGTCCAACTAGGGAAACTATTGTGAAATACAGTACTTTAAAAATAACCCTGCCACACATGGGGCACATTTAAAACTAATTGGAGAAAGTTCTTTCACTCAACGCACAATTAAACTCTGGAATTTGTTGCCAGAGGATGTGGTTAGTGCAGTTAGTAAAGCTGTGTTTAAAAAAGGATTGGATAAGTTCTTGGAGGAGAAGTCCATTACCTGCTATTAAGTTCACCTAGAGAATGGCCACTGCCATTAGCAATGGTAACATGGAATAGACTTAGTTTTTGGGTACTTGCCAGGTTCTTGTGGCCTGGATTGGCCACTGTTGGAAGCAGGATGCTGGGCTTGATGGACCCTTGGTCTGACCCAGTATGGCATGTTCTTATATTTTAAAGTATCCTTCAGTTAATAAAAACTGTACAAATGAGATCATCAAATTGCCTGTGTGCGATTATTTTGCCTCTTCATTTTATACTTGCTTAGTTTACTGGTTGGAATCACTTCTTTTGTATACTCAGCTGCTGCATACATAGGTCAGAATAGGCTTTTTAAAAAATTTAAGCAATGAATTATCCTACTATGATGTAATCAGCTAGAAAAACAAATGCTTACTGGCATGATCCTGTTTTCTCTGTACAATGGCTGAACATGATTTTGATTGGTAAATTAAACAGATGAGAGAGCAGAAAAATATACTGGTAGCACAAGAAACTGTATTTACATAGTACCTTTAATCAAGCAAAGGGCCTACATAGTACCTTTCATCAAGAATAGAGCAAAGACAGGTGACATCTGAGGAATAATCTCAAGGGTTTGATTTGCTAATGAACTATCCTAGTCTAGTCATTGTTAAAATATTAGCAAGTGGTACGGTAATTTATTTTATATATTTCTTTTTCCTGGGTACCTTACAAGGAGTAAAACAATAGAACGGCACAGTAAAAGCAAGTTTGCTTACTGTAAATGATGTTTTCCATAGATAGCCGGATGATTTAACTATGCTTTCTGGGACATCCTCCGAATGGCCCGACGCAGAAACTTTCTCAACGTATATAGAGCTGTGCTCTGTGCGCAGTCATTCTCACGTGATTCTCCTCCCCCATTCAATTAAATTAAAGCATAACCGTGCAGCGAATGGAGAACAGAAAAAAAGAGAGATAGAGGTAAAAGGAAAAGAAGCTGTCCAGAGAGCAGGATGGAGACGCATGGCTAATTCACCTTGCTATCTACGGAAAACACCGTTTATGGTAAGCAAATTTGCTTTTTTCCCCCCATAGACAAGCAAGCTGAATTAGCCATGCTTTCTGAGAGTCCCCAGCTAGGAATTCGAAAGCACTATATTCATTCATATTTGCTGGCAGTGCCTGCAATTTGATTGATTAGTGAGAAGAATTAATAAATGTGGACAGCTTAAATTTATTTATTTATTTAGCACTTTTATATACCGAATTTCCAGTAACAGAATTACTAATCAAGTCGGTTTACATTCTAAACAATAACAATGACAAGAGGATGTCTTACAATAAACAGGTAGATGTTTATTGTAAGACACAAACACAAACAGGTAGATGTTTATTGTAAGACTCAAACAACAAACACTCTCAGATGAGTGCATCTGAGAGTGTTTGTTGTTTGAGGCAGTAGTGACTTGTGAAGGTGTGCATAAAAGATCATGTCGCTGCTTTGCAGATATCTAATAACGGAACATCTTTTAGGTGAGCTATGGATGTTACTATGGCTCAGATCCGATGCGCTTTTATGCCTTCAGGGAGTTTGTCCTCGTGTAACGAACAGAAGGTAATACACTGTTGCTAGCATATGTTTAGAAACTGGTAAACCTGGAGCACTGGGGTTGTAGGAGAGAAACATTTGTGCATGACGTTTCAGGGACCAAGTTCTTTGGATGTAATAAGCCAAAGTTTTTACAGTCCATGGTATAAAGGTTTTTTTCCCTTTCTGTAGCATGAGGTTTCGGAAAGAAAGTTGTTAAGGTAATCGTTTGGTTGAGATGAAATGCTGAGATCACTTTAGGGAGAAAGACTGGGAAACTATCATGGTAGAACTGAAAAAATGGTGAGTTAGTGAACTAAGGCCTGTAGCTCACTGACTCTCCTTGCCGACTGTGATGCTTCCTCTGGCCACTGGACAAACTCAGCCTCTCCAGGGTCCAATCTTGGAGAGGGACTTTCCTGGCCACTTGAAAACTCAAATAGAAATCACTTACAGTTTTTTTTTCCCCACAAGTCCCCAGGCAGGGTTTGAACCAGTCCCGGGTCTGACTGGAAAACAAGAGCCCTCCCTGCTGAGCCAGCCAGCCCAATCAGCATAGGCTGGCTTCAAAATAAACCTTAAGTCTCTAGCTGTCTTTCAGTCCTCTGTGACAGCCAGCACAAGACAAAACTAATCTCAATAAGTTCTCCAAAAGTCAAAGTCTGGCCCAATGGGCCTAACTGCCACCTCCCACTGTACCTCTGGGATCGCACACTTTTCCCCAGAGATTCAACCACCCACTTGGTAATTTTCTTAGTAAGGTGTCCTTAAAGCAGATAATTCCAAATAAATAGACGCTTTGGTATCCACAAGCTCACCTTCCTTGGAATCACTGTTGCTGTCCTTCCTCGCACTGTAGAGGCAACATCCAGGGTCAAAGTCTCCCAGAGCACACGGTAGCAAGGTCCTGCTCTGTCCTCAGTCTCTGGCAGGAGACTGAGACTGCTCTGCTAGGGACTCCTTTTTATATCGTGATGACTCCTGCTCCAGTATCAAGGGATTGGCTCCTAGGGCCCCACCCTCTGCTTTGCAGTCCCCCTGCAGCCAGGGATTGGCTTCTGGATCTCCACCCTCTATTTCCCACACCTGTGGCTCCTCTTTCTCTATGGTTACAGGGGGGAAGAAACCAGGGTGCGTCTTTGACTTTGTGTTGCTGGGTTTTTCGGTTCCAGGGAGTTTTTGTTCCTGGTATTTTGTTCCACCTCCCCGGGCTGGAATATAGACCCCATCACACAGACATAATAGCTATCAAAAATAATACTTTCCACATTAGAAACTTCATGGAAGTGGAATTGAATGGCTCAAAGGGTGGGTACATTAGCTTTTCCAAAACTATGCTAATATCCCATGGAACTGCCAGCTTTGTGATGGGGGGGGGGGGGGGGGGGGGGGTCTAAACCATATAGCTCCTTTCATGAATCGGGATACTAGTGGATGCTTAGATATAGATCTGCCATTCCATGAAAGATGGTATGCTGCAATAGCGCCAAAGTGTATTCTGATGGATTACACTGTTAAGCCAGAAGAAAACAACAGCTGTAGATATTGGAGAAGTGGCTCTGGGGGGCTGTAAAGCAGGTCTATGGCTGCGTTATTGCACCAGGCAGAATATTTGCCCCATTTTTGGGTATAATTCTTCCATGTAGAAGGTTTTCTAGCGGAGATAAGAATATGCTTGACTTGTCGGGAGAGAGAGATGCCTCAAAGTTTTCCTTTCAATCTCCAAGCTTCAGCTGTAGGGAGGAATGCAGGGGGGTGAAGCAGAGTGCCCTCATCCTATGATATGAGGTCCTCCTGATTGCCTAAGCGTATTGGATTTTTTACTGCCAACTTCACTAAGTAGGTGTGCCATGGTTGCCTTGGCCATGCTCGTGCGAGGAGAATGAGATCTGATTCATCTGCTATGCACTTCTGTATCACTCGTCCCAGCATGGATATTGGTGGGAAAGCATAGAATAGTCTGTTTGTCCAGGGAAGGAGAAAGGCATCCTGGGCTACTCTATAAGCCCTGGGGTATATGGAACAAAACCTTGTTAGTTTTGTGTTGGTCTCCGTCACGAAGAAGTCTATGTAGGGTGTTCCCTATTCCTTGAAAAGGTAGTTCGCCACCTCTTGGTTGAGTTCCCACTCATAAGGGTGGAATATTCTGCTGAGCCTGTTGGTCTCTGCATTCTTTATTCACAGAAGAAATGTTGCTTGCAAATGGATTGAGTGGTTTAACACCCATTCCAGAGTCAATACTGCTTCTTTGCAAAGCATCCGTGAACTGGACCCTCCTCCATTTATGTAACATATGGCCATTTGGGTTGTCTATGTAAACCATCACTTTTTTCCCTACAAGGACATTGACAAAGGTGTGAATTACATTTCTTATCGCTCGCAGCTCTAGCAAGTTTATCTGCAGGCATTTTTCAAGGTGACCAAGCTCCTTGAGTCTTTAGATGTAATACATGGGCACCCCAGCCATGGAAGGATGCATCTGTTATCATAGTGATTTGATGCTCTGGTAATTGGAATGGTGCTCTCACCTGAAGAGTTTGAGGGGAGAGCCACCAATCTATATCAGAGGTCATTGAAGGAATCATCAAAATTCGAGAAGACACTGGTTAGTTGTGTTGAGACTATTGATCCTTCAGTCTCCATTGAAAATGATGCATATGAAGGCAAGTGTGTGACACTACAAAAATGGCTGCTGCCACCTGACCCAGTATTGTTTGAACTTGCCGAGCTGAAGCATTTGATTGATTTTTCAAGGCAGAGACTAGCTCTTGAAAGGTTGGAGCTTATTCTAGTACCAGAAAGACTTTACAGAATTTGGCGTTGATTAGGGCTCCAATGAATTGGAGGACTTGTGTGGGAACTTGCTGAGACTTCTCAAAGTTGATTATGAAACCGAGCTTGTCTAGACAGATTGTCTGCTGTAGGTATGACCAAAGAGTTTGTGGCGCCGAGGAAACTATAAGCCAGTCATCCAGAAAGGGAAATATCTTGATGCCCTTTTTGCAAAGATGGGTCACAGCTGCTGCCAGGCATTTTGTGAACACTCTGTGAGCTGAGGACAGGCCAAAAGGAAGTACCTTGTATTGATAGTGTGTCTTGTTCATCTAAAAACAAAGGTATTTACAGGAGGTCGGATGTATTGATATGTGGGCATAGGCATCCTTGAGGTCTAAGGAGCACATTCAATCGTTAGGTTGCAAAAATGGCAGAATGGTGTGCTTACTGCTTAGACACTTCATGTGCTGCGTGACCAGACCTGTCATGCACAGGATATTTAGACACAGCATGCGTCGGGCGGGTAGATGAGATGTGCAGACATGTCGATTTAGATATTGAGTCATGCAGCTTACTTTGTTTAGCCGTTTTTAACTCTAATGCTATTCCTGCTGTTTTTCTAAGACAATTGGGTTCTTTGTGGGTTTTTCTCCCAAACCCTGTATATCTTTTGAAGAAACTTCAACCAGACTTTGCTTCGGCTGAGGCTCTAAAAAGAGGTGGATCTCCTACCTGTTTTAACTTTTTTAGTCTTCTCAGTCAGTAAGGATTGGGATGATCTTTGAGTCAGAGCATAGGAGGTCGAAGAGTCATCCTCAGCTTCTTCATCTTCTCTGCCCTCTGTCTCTGGGCTCTTGGTGTCATCCTGCCGCAGTCGCAACAGGAAGTTTTATCGTTGTCAGGACAGAGGCAAATGTAGCAATAATTTTGTCCATCTGTAATGGATAATTTTGCCTCATTGGCAAAACTTAAAACCTAGTGCCTTTGATGCCATATTAGCCCTTAAAAGTGCTGTTTTGGGGACACAAGAGTTCGAAAATAGAGTAAGAGATTCAAAGTAATAAAGAAAGGTGCGAGAGAAAGGAAACCGCGACTGTGAGCTCTGTGGGAGAAATAAAAATTGAATGTGGAAGGAGAATCACACGGGAATGACTGCACAGGCGCACAGAGCACAGCTCTTTATATGTTGTGAAAGTTCTGTATCGGGCCGCCTGGAGAATGGCCCAGAGAGCATGGCTAATTCAGTCTGCTTATCTATGGGAAATATATAGACAGTTAGACAAAGGTCTGTATGCCAAAACCTCAGTCACATAAATACTCCAACATAAACCTCATGTAAATCTTAGCTTTAATGTATGGATTTGAACATTTTTAGCACACAGACAAAATGGGTGCACAAGACATTCAGTAACTATTATCCAGTCTTAACATCTAGATGTATACTTTTCTTTTGAATTCAGAAGAAATTCTCACCATTAACATCTTACACCCTGACATTTACTGATCTCAATGACATGAACTGCACTATTGGTACCTTTTTGGTAATGTGGCACACATAACCTCCTCTTTGGTCAACAGTGGAACAAAAATGTGACACATATTATATGTTTTGGCAGAAGTTGAATCATGGAGCAAACGGTTTCCATGCTTTTCAGTTTAAACAGTGGGTGTAATTTTAAAAAAAGAACAGCATTCATAACGTCTATAGTTCAAACATCTATATGGATGGCAGATTCAACATTCATTTAGAAATTCAAGATAATTTTACCAAAGGCATAAAAAGTATGCAGATCAAAATAAGTAACATTCACTATAACTCAAGACCTTGCTGTCTGATTTAAAATAAAGTTGGTCTCAATTACTGAGTGATTCCTTGTAACTGAAATCCTAGCTTAGTGTACACCCCCCCACCCTTTCACTTATCTTCATGCCAAGCTGCAAAATCTGATTCTACTGGTTATTTCATGTTCAAATTGCAATCTATCAGTTGTTTAGAGACACACAGATTTCTTTTTCATCAAGAATTAAAAACTATTTTTATAGCTCCCCAGCCCTATCCAGGTAAAGGAATGGGAATAGGCTAGACTCTCAAACCTCTTCCTTGCTAAGTTACTAGTCTAACCTGAAGTTGCTTGCTGGTCTAACATTTCACACAAAGAAACAAAAGGAAAGTGAGTTATACATGTCTTAATAAAAGCAACAAAAGCAGGGGAAGCACCAAATTTTAACAAGAAATCAATTTCCTTTTAGAAAGTCCATAAATACAGAGTATTCATATCAATTCTTTTAGAATTATTTCTTGTAATTTTCAAAATATATATAATCTATGAGTCAAAGCTCTAGTACTGGAAAATAAATTTTACAATTTTTAACCCAATATCAATTACACTATACAACAAAACAGAAGTTAATTACAGAGACTAATTCAGAATTAACTATACCATGTATGTGACATCTAAATATCAAAAGGAATCTAAAAAATAAAGTGAATGTAATTAGGATTCTCAAATAGCAGCAGCTCAATGGATTCACACAGATGGATCAAATGAGTCTCTCATGCTAACTTGCAATTTCCCAAACTGCCAGTTTGGAATCTTAAAGCTTTTGAATGGTTTTATAAGCAAATCAGACTGCCAACCTGCCAGCAGCTTGCTCAAACCCCACGGTTTACTTTTTCTTTTTGTTTTGAAAAGCTTATACAGCACGAAGCATGTAACTATGCAAAAGGATGTGGCTAAGTTGTATGAATCAAGCTGCTGTTATTACAGAACCCCTATTTCAAATAAGCAAATTCATTTTCTCTAAAAACAGCCTCAATGGATTAGCATAGATGGAGATTTCCAAACCATAACACAATGTGTATGGCTATCCACATATTAGAAGATGGCCAGGAAGAAAAGGAGCTGTGCACTCAGTGAACAAATTAGAATATACCAAAATTGTAACCAACTAAACTGGAATTATAGGCAAGTAAATCTGACACTATGCAGGTACAGATTTTGGAACCTCCTTGACCAGGTCAGGTAATGAAACCAAGAGATCATCAGTGTTCAAAACCCAATTAAAGGAACCTTCATGAAGCTTAAAAGAAAAGACCTTTAATTTAATACATACAGACCTCTATGGAACTTGAGAGAAATGTGAGCACATCCGCAAAAGAAATCTGGAAAATTCAAAGTGTTCCCTGAGTCCTAGATTTAGGATCCTAAAAAGTTAGGTGCCTAAAAAGTGGGTCAAGGCCAGGAGAGAGCTAAGGCACGCAGTGTGATTTCTAGCACTAAATACCTAGAGTTAAGCAAGTGAATAGTGGCCTTAAGTTTGCTGAAAATAGGCCCCTACTTTTTCTAAATGTAAGCACTTTTTTTTAAAGTAAAGTTTAGAATATCAGACCTTGCTTCAGTCAAAAGATAAGGATAGGGATTGCTAATCCTAAGAGCTGGTGCTACTCAACATTCTGCTCCACACTCTGTTCCTGCTGGTCTAGAAAGCTGGCATCATAAATATTTTCAAAACCATTTGGCTGGCTCAGATGATCTTGTGATGCAAGCAATAAGCATAGCCAGCCCACAAATTTTAAAAAGCTTGAGGTACTGTCATTTTAGACCAGTCAGAAAAGTATGCCGGGTGGAAGCAGCAGATTAAATAAGGAGCAGATGATACCTTGGGGGTGGGGGGGGGGGTTAGAGGGGTGTATTGTGTGTGCAGGCTGTTCGTTTGTAATCTGCTTGTTGGGGGCATGTATTATCTGGCAAGTTAATAAAATCAAAAGTTAAAAAAGTAAGCAGAGCACTAGGCTGATTTAAATTGGTGCTGATCGGAAGATAACACTGGAGAGACAACCATGGCACACCAACTTCTAATAAAATGTTGCTGGTTTTTGGCACTCTGTCAAAAAATGTTGGCAATCCCCAAGTGAGAGTATTCCTGCATAAAGAATACTAAACTGAGACACCAACCTCTGCAGTGCAGATGGCATTAATTTTCACTTTTGTCTGGAGGAGGCCTACAACTCAGAAGATTCAGCTCACATGGGCCAGCCAGAAGGCGGTAGACTGAATGGAACAGCTGGCTCAAAGGACCAGTTGGAAGAGATGTGCTTTGTTCAGAGGTTCATATGGAGGGGTGGGGAACAGACCTCAGAGGGGGCACAAGGATCCGTTTCTATGAGCTATTCATTATAAGCTTATTAAAATACAACAGAACATGCAGCCAGCAAAAAGCAGCCAAGCATACAGTTGATACTAGCATGGTCAAAAGGGACATGGCTGTCAGAACATGAGCATACTAAACAATTCAGATATAACAAATATGTCAAGGGGGTACAAAAGTCCAGGGTTCTGCATCAGAAGAGAGTCTAATCTAAGAGCCATAGTTGCCCCAATGCACCTCAGGGACTACAGTAAATACAATATGCAAGGAAGACTATTTCCTTCAATTATCTGCTTTAGGATTTGAAAATGCCACAACACACCTGAGTAGTAATAGAAGTATGATGCAACCAGAAGAATATGCCTGTCCAGACATATCTCAAGGACTATCGTTTCTACAATTTAGACAGGAAAGTATGTGTGCAGAGATGCCAGGTTACAACCATTCTACAAGTATCTCATGCAACTGGAGGGGATCTCATGCACACAAGCAGTGCGCCCTCCTCATATGCATTCAGGGCCAGGGTGAAGAGCTAATGAAATGAAGAGGCAGCATAACTGGCAGGGATCCCCAGGGTGAAGAGGAGCAGAGATGAAAGACATGGCTTTCTTACACACACACACACACACACACTGTAAAGAACACCTTTGGAAAGGTCTATTCCATGGTTCACGGAGTACACCATTCCCATCTTGTTTTCATATTGGATTAAAGAATTGCAATTGAAATAAAATCAAAAAAAGCTAAATATTTTGTATTGCTCCTCATTTGGAAAGCAAGACAAATATTTAAATCTTTCAAGATTTATACCCTAAGCACAGGAAAAATCTCACTCTTTAGCCTTCAATCTCATTCACTAGTGGTAAATCTCACTCTTTGGGATGGACAACCATTGGCATTTTTGCAGACATTATGATACATCTGGAAGGTGAGGGGTGCCATAGCTTTGATGAACAGAGGGCACTGAAAAGATCACACTCCTTAAGAAAGACTCAATCCTCAAAGCGGTACTGACAATTTAACTGAATGAGGGAAAGAGCCTCCCCCATTAGGGGCAAATCAGTTGCAGTCAGCTAATAAAGTCCAGGACAGAGGACTGCACCCTCAAATGAGTGTTACTCCTTATACAAGAATGAAGAATTTCATCTGAAAGAAAAAAGGTAGGCTGGCAGATTGGATGCCTGGCTGTTTAGCAATCAAGATTCAAGATTACAAGTCATCAACTTAGGAAGGTACTTCGGCCAGTCACGAGTGGATCATGGGACCATATTTGTGAATCTATTGAGACTGCTTGTTAGAGAAAAATTGTATCTGTACAACTATGAAACAAACGTGAATATTAGAATCTATGTCACAATTCTATGAACTGCAATATAAACTTTAATGCAAAGATAAATAAACTGTGCTGGTAACTGTTACCTACCTGTTAACTTGATATGTCCTGCTTCATCAAGTAAAATGCTGAAAATTAAAATTCACATTCACCAATACACATAACACAGGAATTTTTATACAAAAAACATTTTCAATACAGTATTCATGGAAACAGATTAGATGAAATATTCTAATGTTTAAATGTTAGCTCAATACAGTTATCTGTATCTACAACCTATACAACTACTGAATATGAGTCTCATGCAAAAAATATTTTATATTTTAATTTAATTATGCACAAATGTACAAAGATTACAAGGCACATCAATAAAATTTAAATCACTATAAACAAATTAAATAAAAATTTCATTTTACTTTACTTTTCTGGCTTCAGGTCCCTGTATACAATTCCCAAGCTGTGTAGATGATCCAAAGCAAGGGCCAGTTCTGCGAGGTAGAATTTCACATCTTCCTCTGTAAACATAACCTAATAAGAACTATATAGATTTACCTTCTGATCTTTGCTTCAATTTCTAGTACTGAAGACTAAAAGTTCCATTGCTTTTCTGTCCTAAAACACAATTCAAAGTGGCTCCAATACATTAGTAGTATACTTTTGTGAAATTACACAGAAAAAGTACTGAAAATGTATTATTGCTTATCAAGCTCTAAGTCACTCTGTCCCTTCTGTCTCCATACTACCCAGTCCTTTGAAAATGGGGTTATACAACATACTAACTTTTTTATTCCTTAACTGATAGAATTAATATATAATTCTTCAAGAGCACCAAAATATACTTAAAAAAAAACAAAACAAAAAAAACAATGCAATCACAATGTAGGAAGCTTTGCTGTAGAAGAATCAAGACAAACTCTTTACTGGATACCCTTCATCTTTTCTTTAGTAGCCACTAACACTGGTCAATATCTTTCAAAGTCATTCATCATTACTTTCTTTCCTTTCTGCTCAAATCTCTGTTTAAGACCTATGTTATAATAGCCAATATGCACAAGCTGCATAGATTAGAAAACAAAATGAAAATATTTACTGAAGAAAAATTAAGAAAACAGAGATTTGATGGGGGTTATATGATTTGTTTAAAATCATACTAATTAAGTGGCAATCTAACTCAAGCTTCACCAACCAGAATTTACACCTTGATGCTATTGGTCCTTTGTGCTTTACATACACTTAAACAGGATATATAAACATAACTACTACTTCCTATATGCGCTGGCATGATACAGTCAAGGTGAAGTGGAATTAACACATTCGTCCTCTGCAAGTTGAAGTCTTACATGTATATCTTTTGTGCTAATAAGATTAATGTGCTTAAAGTTTCCTTTTGCATAGATCATAATTAAGTTGATATTCTCTGCCGTGTCAGAGGAGATATGACATACCTTTGTTTTTTTATTGCCCCACATTTTTTAAAATTCTACATAGCTCTAATTAGCAGTCATATCGGTCACAAATCATTCAAATGTGCTGAAAACTGTACGAGAAGGCAAATGTTTAAGTTCTGTTGAGAAATTACTACTTATCTGATAATTTCACTTTCCTTAATATAGACAGATGGGTTCAGGACCAGTGGGTTATACACCTCTACCAGCAGATGGACACAGAGCAAACTGACATCACAGCACATATATTCCTGCAGTGACATCAAACTGTCAGTATTCTCTTCAAAAGCAACTGTGGACAACTAGCAAAAATGTGATTATAGATAAGCATTTCAATACTCAACCGACATGAAGCACTGATCTCAGACAAGAAATACATTAACAATAGTCTAGGGACTGGAGTAACACTTACCAGTAACACGTAGTCACCCAAGAGGACTATAACAAACATACGGCAGCCAAGGCCAGGTAGCTGAACCCATCTGTCTATATTAAGGAAAGTGAAATTAAACATATAACTGCTGTGATCTTGACCTAGATTATGAATGCTGGCACTGAATGTAATTGTTGACTAAGAATATGAATGCTGATTTTGTAAACCGTTGTAATCTTATTCTGGAATGACGATATATGAAACGCATAAATAAAATTATCAGGTAAGTAGTAATTTCTCATTTCTTAGCACAAACAGATGGCTTCAGGATCAATGGGATGTACCAAAGCTACTCCCAAATAGGGTGAGAGGCTGCCCGTGGTCGAGTCAAAACTGCACATGCAAAGGCTGCATCCTCCCAAGTCTGCATATCCAGACAATAATACCTGGAAAAGGTGTGTAAGGACCATGCTGCAGCTCGACCAATGTCAACGGGAGACAAGAATCTAACATCCACCCATGACACTGCCTGAGCCCTAGTAGACAATGGCTTTTCAGTGGCCACATTTACAGCCATGACTACCTCCTTAATCCAGCGAGCTATTGTAACCCGCGAAGCCGGCTCGCCCCGTTTACCTCCCCCATGGAGGACATGCAGGCAAGCTATCTTTCAGAAAGGCTTATTTATTTTATTTATTTTTTTATTTTATTAAAGCATATTTATATACCGAGTTACGTTAGGAACATCACCTCGGTTTACAGGGAACTTAATGCAGCAAGAAGCTTTACAATGAACAAGTGACAAAATGAGGCAACAGGAAAATCAAGTAAAAAAGGTACTATACATACGTGAGCGAGAGGCAATGGCCGGAAGGATGATACAGGTTTACAAGTAACTTAATGCAACAAGAGGCTTTGCAAAGCAGCAAGAGGCTTTACAATGAACCAGTAACAAACAGGTCGATACAGTAACGTGCGGTTGAAGATTTCCCGTCTGTAACGAGCTGGGAGCGCACAATACAGACGAGTAAGGCGATCCAGCGATACAGTCTCCAGTTTCACGCGTCCGTAGTGCTTCTTAAAATAGACACATAACCCTTTCCGCACCCAGCATGTAAATGATGTGTAAATGAACGAATTAGCTGTATAATGAAGGAATTAGCTATTCCCCTCCAATACTGTAACGGGCGCTGATATTATCTCCTTAGTAACCCACTGTTTTGCCGCGGCCTTAACGTGTTAGTTTACCGCCTCCCCCTAGTAGGTGTTAGGACTGTGAGTCTTGTAACAAATCCCTCGACACCACTTAAGATACTCAAACACAAAAAACAATTTAAAAAAAAAAGCGATAAAGAGATGATCGAGAAAATGTAATGCTGTGGGACACATAAAACCTGTCAGAAAAAAAAAAAATTTTTTTAATACCTGTCACTTTCCGAATCGTGCGGTCATCCAGGCAGCGGCGGGAGCCGGAGGGCCGCGTGGGTCCAGGCGGCCGGCGGCGGCGGGATCCGGGTGGGTGCGTGTTCAATCTAGGCCGCGGGCCGGGTCGCACAGGCGCGCATTCATTCAGGCGGAGGGAGCCAGCGGCGAAAGCGGCCTCCGGCAGCCCCCACCGGCAGTGAATGAATGCGTGCCTGTGCGACCCGTGCGATTCAGCGCTCAAGGCGTGACGTCACGGCATGTGACTGCCTTGAGCGCCGAATCGCACGGGTCGCACAGGCGCGCATTCATTCACTGCCGGTGGGGGCTGCCGGAGGCCGCTTTCGCCGCTGGCTCCCTCCGCCTGAATGAATGCGCGCCTGTGCGACCCGGCCAGCGGCCTAGATTGAACACGCGCCCACCCGGATCCCGCCGCCGCTGCCGCCGCCCGCCTGAAACCAACGCGCGCCCACCCGCCCCCGCGGCCTCGATTAAACACGCGCCCATCCGCCCGTGGCCTCGATCGAACACCCGGCTCCCGCCGCCGGCCGCCTGGACCCACGCGGCCCTCCGGCTCCCGGCGCTGCCTGGATGACCGCACGATTCGGAAAGTGACAGGTATTTAAAAATTTTTATTTTTTTTTTATAACATTCAGGTTTTTACATATTTTTGGTTTTTTGTTTTTTACACTTCCTGGTGCCTGTCATTTCAAATGTCATTTGAAATGACATTTGAAATGACAGGTACCAGCGCACCCAGGTTACTGTATAGGCGCTGTATTAAGCGCCTATACAGTAAAATGGGTTGCGCGGGCCTAACCCTTCCCTAACGCTTCACAGCCGCGGCATGCATTTGCATGCAATTAGAAGAGAGTATCAGGCGCTAGGTCAAGAGAACTGTGCGTGCGGGGAGGAAGGGTGCGCCTGACACTGCCGCACTGTTTCTACCGCGGCCTTACTGTATCGACCTAAAAATAAGGCAACAGGATAATAATCAAGTAGAAAAGGTATTTAGAAAAGGTACTTAGAAACCTCCAGATACTTCAGGACATGTCTCTTGACATCCAAGGGACGCAACACGCAATATTCCTCTGCATCTCTTTCCTTATCCAGAGACGGCAAGTAAATGAGAAATTACTACTTACTTGATAATTTCCTTTTCTTTAGGACAGTCAAATGAATCCAGAACAAGTGGGTTTATGCTCCCCTACCAGCAGATGGAAATGGAGCAAACTG
This sequence comes from Rhinatrema bivittatum, assembly GCF_901001135.1. Taxonomy (NCBI): domain Eukaryota; kingdom Metazoa; phylum Chordata; class Amphibia; order Gymnophiona; family Rhinatrematidae; genus Rhinatrema; species Rhinatrema bivittatum. The sequence goes on from NC_042620.1 coordinate 218,156,170, forward strand.
ACTTCACAGTATTTATACCCTGCAGTGACATCAGCCTGCCAGTATTCTCTTCAAAAACAACTGTGAACAAACTAGCAAAACTTGGTTAAACAGATAACCATTTTAATGCTCAGCCAACAAGCAACACTGGGCTCAGTGTTTAACACCTTTTAATGTTTTTATTGTATCTTCTTTTGACACCCCTTTGTTAATTGTAAACCGGCATGATGTGATACCACGCTCAGCTTCCTGCACCCGCTGCCTTTCAGCTGTCCAAGCAATTAAGTCCACACCGGCTGAAAAGCCAGCTACTGGACCAAGGCACTCATTCAAGGACCATGGAAATCACCTCAGGAATTCTCAATTGGCGGAAGGACCATGTGGTATTGCCACAGGCGAGCGGGGCAAATTAATTTTCCTTCTATTTCTCCTTCCAAAATCTAAAACAATCCCCAGTAGGGAAACACATGTCCACTATCTGCTGGAGATGGAGAATACAGACAGGCTGATGTCACTACAGGAGTATATGTACTGTGATGTCAGTTTGCTCAGCTCTATCTGCTGGTAGAGGTGTATAACCCATGAGTGCTAAACCCATCTGTCCATGTGCTAGGAAAAGGTATGTTTTGGAACAGCTATTGAGAACCTTATAAAAGAACTATGTGGGTTTTATTCTAAATTCAGCTTATAATTCAGCAAATTTACTATCACTTTATTAAAGCAATAGTGCCTCATACTTATAGCAAAATTCAAACATGTGATGGTACCTATCTTAACGAAGGTATAGAAATGTTTTTAAATAAATAAATAAATAAATAAATAAGTATCCCTTTACCTCTTTCTTTCTATCCTGTCATATTTTCTAACTACCAAATAACCAAGTGCTTCTGAAGAAGCACAGAATTCACAATCAGGGTAATAGGTAAAAGATGATAAAAAATGCTGGGACAGAGTCAGCTGAGCTGTGCTTTTTTTTTTTTCCCCCTGAAAGTCGATTATTTAAAAAAAAAAGTGGCTCTGGCAGTTCAGCTTCTTTACTAAGTGCTCTTCTGTGCATGATAAATTTGGATTTTGCTAAGTAGGAGGTAATGCTGCTTTGAGTAGTACATCAGACTATCACAAAAAAAGTTCTGTTTTTAACCCCAACTCATTTTTACAGAAAAGCTATTTACACTGAATAATGTATAACACTTTCTAATCAATGAAAGCTTTCCTAAACATGCTCATAACATGCCTTTTTTTTTTTTTAAAGAAATCTGCATCTAGAGTGAGTTTTCTGCAGTTTAGTCAGGACTTAGGTATTTAAAATACAGGGAGGTATGTATATTAAAATCAGCCCCTATACAAGTAGATTTTGAACTACCTAAAGATACTCAAGTAATTTCATTACAAGCATAAATTTACCTGCACAAAAGGTATTCCAGCAGCATGTTGAAAGATCTACATGTATAACCTGAACTTTCAAGAAACTATGTGCAGAAAAACATGCCATTTATATGAATAACTATGCATTTTATTTTGCAATGGGTAAAGTAGACAAAGTTGCTTACTGGTAACAGATGTTTAACAAGGACAGCAGGATGACAGTCCTAACACATGGGTGACATCATCTGATGGAGCCTGGCACAGAAAAATTATCCTCTCTTGGATTAGATGGTAAAGAATCCAATAAACCCTGATATCTTTTCATAAGTATGTTATGTAGTGCTGACTCTATGGATCCTGGAGCCCCAGGAAGGAGTGGCACCGTTAGTGAAGGCTTTGGCATCGAAGATATTGGTGTCTTCGATGGTTTTCTTGTAGTCACCGATGTTTTTCCCTTTTTTGCATGTGTCGGTGAGAGAGTGAAGACGGGCATCGGTGCCAGAACCGATGAAGCCTTCGACATCGGCATAGTGTCTGATAAGACAGAAGGCATCGACGTTGGAATTGACATCGAGGTCAGCAGTGGAATCAATGTCACTGGCATCGGGGTTTCCCCCGGCATTGGGAATGATCCCAGCATCAGCGATGTCACCGATATCGATACTGCCATTGTCATTGGTAAGGTTACCAGCATCGGTGACGTCACCGGTGTAGGAGACGTCACCGGCATCGGCGATATCGTCGGAAGTTGTTCTTTTAGGGCTTGCATTACTGCTTCCTTGATGAGTATCAACAAGTCCTGTGGAATGGGTGGAACGGCTGGCGCCGGTGGAGGAGGAGACAATATCTCCTGTGATGGCTGTATAGGTGGTACCGAAGTAGGCCCAGACGGTAGTAGTGTATCTTTGTGTCTTTGCCACTTCACGCTCAGTTCCCCCGGGGAGGGAGCTAACGGTGGTGTCGGGGCATGACTATGTCGATGCTTATGCTTAGGCCTTATTTCGGTTACTGACCTTATCGATGCCGTCGACGGTGTTGGTGATGCTTGATCCCCAGATCCTTCCAGTCGACGTTTCCTCAGCAGGACTTTTTTTGTAACTCCTCCTGGGGATGATTTTGTCGACGTCGAAGGTGAAGGAAGGAGTTGTAGGTGAAAAAGATGCTCCATTTTTTCTTGCCTAAGTTTCCTTCCCTTCGGAGTCATTTCTTGACATTGTTGGCAGGACGAAATGTCATGTTTTTTGCCCAAACAGACGACACAATCTAGGTGTGAGTCTGTGACTGACATGGTCCGATTACAAATCTGGCATTTTTTAAAACCCGAAGCCATGTCAGTATCGACAGCCATCGATGAAAACAGAAAATTTGTGAGACAATTTATCGTCTTTACTTACGTAAAAAAGCTATCAATTTCTCACCATCCGGTGAGAAAAGGGGGAGTGAGATCCCGTATGGGAGAAAATCTTTGGAAAAAATGACTTTTTTAGTCAGAAGTGAGTAAAGAAACTCACAGGGCTCCTGTCTCCGCAATGCTTACAGCAGCATGGAAAAACGAAGACTAGAATGAGACCCCTGTGGCAGAGTATATCATGGCATGCTCAGTGGCCTCACAGTGCCAGTCAAAAGTTTCTAGAAACTTTGACAGAAAGTTTTCCCGCAATAGGGTTCCGTCAGTGACATCACCCATAGGTGAGGACTAGCATCCTGCTTGTCCTGGGATAAAAATTATTTCAAAGTTTCTAAAACTTTGATAGAGTCTCTTTGGGCATGCAATATACAAAGTATATATGCGGGGTCACCTCAATCTTTTAACATAGAATTAAGAAGAAAATAATAAAGAAGAAAACCCACAAAGTGGAGATCCAACTCCACAGGGAGGATGGTGGGCCTCGTGTGGACAGACATCCTGCTGTCCTCTGAGAACACCTGTTACTGGTAAGCAACTCTGCTTTCTCCATGGACAAACAGGATGGCAGTCCTCACACATGGGTGAATCCCTAGCTACAGGTACCCCCCCCCCCCAACATCAAAGGGGAGAAACAAAACAGGTGCCAACGATCACAACAACATTTTGTTGGTAACAGGAGGGGGCAGTCTGATCAGAAATAACGGGCCCTAGGCAGGAACAGAATTGAATTCTAAACTTCAAACAAAGTTCTGAAGGACAGATTGGCGAAACCTTGTGCGTCTGCCATCCCTATCCAAACAGTAATGTGATGTGAATCAGTGGATGGAACTCTATGTCACAGCTATGCAGATCTCCTTCATGAAGACTGCTTGCAAGTGGGCCACTGATGCTGCCATGGCTCAGTGTAAGCCTTAAAATGACCCCCAAGATGCAATCCGACCTGGGCATTAAAGGAGCTTCAGTCTGCTAGCCAAATGGAAAGCATCTGCTTGGCAACAGTGATCCCCAGCCTGTTCTTTCCACTCCAGAAAGAAGGCTAAGGCTCTCTTGCAGTCCAAACTGTGCGGGGCTTGTTCACCTTGGTTTGAATGGGGCCTAGAAATAATGTTAGCAGGACAATGGACTGGTTAAGATGGAAGTCCGACACTACCTTTCGCAGGATACGTGCATAAGACACCCTATCATAAAAAATGTGTACGGTGGATTAGTCACTAAGGCCTGGAACTTACTGACCTCATGTGCTGAAGTGATTGCCACAAAAAAGTGGCAATCACTTCAGTGTGTGACCTGAAGTACCTGACCTGACTTCCAGGTCAGGTACTTCAGGTCACAGAAGCAAAGCAGCTCAAAAGAAGCTTTCATCAGCTGAGCCAAAACCACTGGGATTACAAGGTCCATTAGGTGCTTCACTTGTGCATCTGTGCAAAGGAAGCAACATGTATTGTAGTGGCCATGTGGCACAACATGCCATGCTGATACCTGCTGGCTCTGTTGAATCTCTGCTGCGATGGACATCGGTGTGATGGCAGACTGCCACGGCAAGGAGGACTTATTTATTTATTTTTATTTATTTAGGCAATTTTATATACTGACATTCATATTAATTTCATGTCAGGTTACAATACAACAAATAAACAAAATAACATAATTCTTAAAACCAATTAAAACACACTAAGAAACAATTAAATTGATTAAATATATATATAAGAAAAATAAAAAATGATATCCTGAAATCCAATAAAACAAATTATTGATAACAGACTAATAGTTAAAAATAACCATAAATTTAATTTAACTAAAAACCATGCCTGACTAAGTTTATGGTGACAATTAATAATAAATTAGAAGTAGTTAATAACAATTTAACAATTTAGTAAAGATTAGTAAAGGGAGGGAATCTGGACCTAGGGATTAACTTGATTGGATAAAAGCCTGTTCGAATAACCATGTCTTTAAAAGTCTCTTAAATCTGTGTATGTTTGACTCTGTCCGAATATCGAGGGGAAGCAAATTCCAAATTTTTGGTCCAGCCAAAGATGATGACCTTTCCCTGACTGAACTTAAATGGGCTATTTTTGGGGATGGTATTGTTAACAGTGCTTTGCCTAGGGATCTTAGATTACATGATGGAGTGTGGATGCAGAGGGATGCATTCAACCATTCATCATTATTGCATATATTGCTTTAGGGATTAATGACAAACATTCGTATTGAATTCGAGACTGGACTGGTAACCAGTGTAATTCTATCAAAACGGGGGTAGCATGATCATAAAGAGACCTTGGGGTCACCTTAGACAAAAGGCTGAACCTCAAAGAATTTGTCAAGAACACAACGAAAGAATGCTATTATAAACTACATATTCTGAAAAAGCTGAAACCTCTCCTGCATTTTCAGGACTTCAGAACAGTCCTCCAAACAATACTATTTTCCAAAATCGATTACTGCAACTCTCTGCTTATAGACCTTCCAACCATAACCACAAAACCTCTACAAATGTTGCAGAACTCCGCCGCAAGGATTCTTACTAACACCAGCAGAAGTGAACACATAACACCCATACTAAAACACTTACACTGGCTCCCCATCAGATCCAGAATCATTTTCAAAGTGCTAACTATAACACACAAGAACATCCATTCACAAACGTCGCTAGATCTAAGCCTTCCACTTCGCCTACACGAGTCTTCACGACCAATCAGAAACAGATACTTAGGCACCTTACACGTACCTTCAGCCAAGTCCTCACTCAAGAAACGTGCATTCTCGACTGCCAGCCCCCTTCATTGGAATGCCCTCCCCACGGACATTCGCCTCGAAACGTGTACTCGAACATTCAAAAAGAAACTCAAGACCTGGCTCTTTACAAAAGCCTACACTTAAAGGTCTAGCTCAGAACCACATCCCAGAACTTGAATCATTCTCGCTTTTATAATCATATCAAACAACTCCTAATTTTATCCTTGGTCTCACAATTCCAAATCATTAAATATTTGAACATGCTACACCAATACCTCTTAATCCAGATGTAACCTTAGTTTTGAAGTCTTCACTCCTATAGAAATAACCGCCAGTTCTTATTTACTTAACCCTATTCTGTAGACGTAAACTTTTCATGAAGACTGTAATCTGTAAACACCTGTATTTATTATAAGAACTTGTATTTACTATTTATATTTATTATTTAGCTATTAACATTGTTCTATTACCACTTGGTACTATTTCTCTCCTTCACCTCTAACTCTAAGTTCCTACTAAGTTAGCCATGTTATTTATACCCAATTGTTGGATGTAATTGTATATTTGTTTAATTGTTCAATCTGTTTGATGTAATTTTCTGTTCCTTGTTCCGTGTAAACCGAAGTGGTATGCACTAGTGCATGAACTCCGGTATATAAAAGCCTTTAAATAAATAAATAAATATTTTTTCGTATTAGTCAGAAGCCGTGCAGCTGCATTTTTCAGCAATTGTAGTGGACAGATGGTTGAAATTGGTAGGCCTAAAATAAGGCATTGCAGTAATCAAGTTTTGGTAGAATAAGTGCCTGTAAGACAGTGCGAAAGTCACTGCCGTGAAGAAGTGGTTTAAATTTTTTTAGGATTTGCAGCTTATAAAAAACATCTTTCGATATGGCTTTTATTGAAGCTTTCATACTCAGTTCAGAATGCAACTGAGGTCTCTTACTTCATATCTGATGTTATAGCATTGGGCGCAAGAACTAATATCTGTTTCTATCTTCTCTGTAACTTTATTGCAAATAAACAAAATTTCGGTTTTGGAATTGTTTAGTGATAGGGACATATGGGAAATGAATTGCTTTATGGACTTAAAATAAACTTCCCATAGTTTCAACGTAGATTGTAATGATTCTTTGATAGGCCTGAGCTTTGTATAGCAGGGCTCCAATGAAGACCAATCGAAAGGACAAGCTGAGATGGACTTGGGGTAGTTGATGACAAACCCTAGCAACTACAACACCCAGATGGTCGAGCATATGGATCCTCGGCCACTGCCCAAGAGTTGATCTTGACCAGCCAATTGTCCAGATAAGGAAAATGAACTTCAAGCGTGCGAATGTGCCTCAAAACCACGGTCAGGCACTTAGTACAGATAAGTGGGAAAGTCGTTAGCCAAAATGGCAGAACGCAGTACTGAAAGTGTTGTTCTCCCACAATGAATATGTTACTTACTGTGGCTGGAGAAGATCTCGATGTGGGTATATGCATCTTTTAGATGGAGAGAGCAAAGTCAATCCCCTTTTTGCAGGAAAGGGATCAGAGTGCCCAGAGAAATCATCTTGAACTTTTCTCTTTTGAAGAATTTGTTCAAGGTCCTTAGGTCTAGGATGGGAAGGAATGTCATAATGCCTCTGGTATCACTCCATGGTGAGACAGCACCTTGAATACTGTGTATACTTCTGGTCGCCGCATATCAAGAAAGATATAGTTGTGATGGAGAAGGTACAGAGAAGGGCATCCAAAATGATAAAGGGGATGGAACTGCTCCCCCATGAGGGAAGACTAAAGAGGTTAGGGCAGTTCAGCTTGGAGAAGAGATGGCTGAGGGGGGATATGATAGAGGTCTATAATGAGTAAATGCGAATCGGTTACTTACTCTTTCAGATAATAGGACTAGGGGCACTCCATGAAGTTAGCAAGTAGCACATTTAAAACTAATCTGAGAACGTTCTTTTTCACTCAACGCAAAATTAAACTCTGGAATTTGTTGACAGGGGACGTGGTTAGTGCAGTTAGTTTATAAAAGGTTTGGATAAGTTTTTGGAGGAGAAGTCCATTACCTACTATTAATCAAGTTGACTTAGAAAATAGCCACTACTATTACTAGCACCAGTAGCATGAGATAGACTTAGTTTTTTGGTACTTGCCAGCTATATATAGCCTGGATTGGCCACTGTTGGAAACAGGATGCTGGGCTTGATGGACCCTTGGTCTGACCCAGTATGGCAATTTCTTATGTTCTTATGTGTCTGTAGCACTCTGATTTGAGCAAAGGCTCAAGGAGAGACAGTGCCAGGCCCGGTGCCCCAACGCAGAGGCCCTGCAGTATCTTCTCAATGGCCTGCTGCACACACTTCTCCAGCTCCTCTTCTATACCGAACGAACATCGGTATAGAAGAGACTTTAAATAAATAAATAAATAAATAAATATCTATCAAGATTGACTGGGATCCAAGAGTTGTGGTCAAATCCTTTTGGAACAGAGAGGAGGATCGGTGGCAAACAATAGGACTAACAAAGGTCATGGTGACCGCCTGGGAACCATGGAGGACTGGAGTTCCTCACCAAGAGGTCACTTCAGGAGCATCACAGCTGAGTCTGGTTCATCTCCGTGCCCGGCACCATGCATTGATGGGGACCGATGCCGATGCTTCTTTGGTTTCCCTCAATGCTCGGCTCGGCCCTTCCCCGGTGCCAAGGCCGAAGACAACGAACCTGATGCCTTCAACCTGGAAGAGGTGGGTGATGGCCCTTCTCTGGCGTCCCTGTAAGCCATCCAACGGTGAAGCTCCAAGGTCCCTCAATGTTGTTACCTCAAATGCTGATGTCGATGGATCGGTCTTCCTGGGCCCGAAGAGCATATCCTTCCTGTCTAGCCAGGCCCAGCATTCTTTTGGTGTCATCTGTGCACACTTGCTGCAATTCCAGATGTTATGCATCTGTGATATAGTCCTCGTGCACTGTGGGCATCACTTAAAACCTGGTCAATGATACTCAGTCAGAAAAGAAAAGGGACACAATGTTGAAACTGATGGTGGTGGTCACCGATGGCCGGCAGGCACCAAGCACACCGCCATCCCAGGTATCGACTGCAAAAGAAAACATACCGAAACACTGAAAAACCTGAATGAGGGCGAGGAGATCCAAGATGGAGGATCTGTAGAGAGTCGTGTGAGGTCTGCTCGGCCGGAGACAGCAATTTCCTAAAAATCAATCACTCTCCTTAGCGGAGGGCTAAGGAGCGTGAAGCCCTCACTGCTTCTACCTCCACTCCTGTGCAAATTACCAGTCCAATGGACTTTCATTTGCGAGGGATACACTAAGATTGGGAGTGAGCTCGCCGCGGGGAGACCGGGAGGAAGCAAGAACCAGCTCCCCACGTGAGCTGCAAACAACTCTGTCCCCGATCGATCGGAGACTTCCTGCGAACCCGGCTGAGATGTATGATTATACCTCACCGAAAACTTCGGAACAATCTGGTGAAAATTTGGAGTTTGGCCTGAGGCCTTCAGGAGAGAGGGAAGCCAGAGAAGACCAATGGTTAACCGTGGAGCAAGGTGGGGCAGGAGACGCTAACGACAACACGGTCACACCATTGTCTGGAAGAGAAGTACACATTTATTTTTCCCACTTTTCCTACTAAGAAAGAGATTTCTAAACTTGATGTAATCTCATCAGAGACAATATGGGAAGCAATACAAAATGTTAATGACAACCTTTCTCAACAATTCAATACCTTAACAGCCTATATTAATAGGATGGATAATAGAATAGGAAAAATGGAGAAAGAAACAGAGAATACAAAGTAATATCTCTTGAAGGGAAACTAAAAGAATTTTTGAATGTCCAAGGAAAGTTAATTAAAGAAAATCAGCTATTAGTAAATCGCATAGAACAGCTGGAAAACCAAGTTAAGGGGAAAAACTTGAGGTTCATAAATTTTCGTAGAAACCCTTTGGTTACCCCACGAGATATCTGGACAAAATATCTGGTCCAAATATTGAAAATACCAGAACAAATGTTTCCACAATTGTCGAAGATATATTATATTCCATCTTCAAGAAGAATTTGGAACTAAATGATAAGGGTTTTCAGATTTTATTACCTACTACACCTGAACCTGAATTGGATGTAACAAATATCTTAGAATCCACACAGAAGGATCAAGTCAGACCTGCTACACTGATAGTTACCTTCCTGTTGGATACAGATAGAGATTGGATACTTCGGAAGGTTCTCCGTAATAGGGATAAGCTTTTTTAGGGGTTGAAAGTATCTGCCTTTCCGGACCTAGCTAGATCCACACAATTTAGGTGAAAGCAATTTTTACAGCTGAGACTGCAAGTGTTAAGTTTGGGAGCAATGTTTTTACTGAAGTACCCATGTAAATGTGTGATTAAATTTAGAAATTGTACGTACATATTTTTGTGCCAGAGCAATTGGTAGATTTTCTGAAAGATAAACATCCCAAGATGAATGTACCACCTTCCACTAGTGGAGAGAATGCGATAAGTCCTTAGCGTTACACGATCATGATAGACGCTTTACCCAATGACAGATACGTTGTAATTTCTTTGATGTAATGTTATATTTTCCTTAGGTTGAGAGTATCTCCCCCCTTTTCAAACTGAGGACTTTAGCAGTATGTAACGTGCTATTATTTGCAAGTTTCATATACATATTTTAATGTAACATGTCTGCTTTCTAATTCAAGTTATTATTCTTGAATTGTAATCTGAAATATCTATAAATAAAAAATAAAAAAATAAAAATAAAAAAAACCTGAATGAGAAGACAGGCAGGAGAACTGGGGGGACTATGCTTTGACTGTGTGATTCAGACAATGCAAAATTACTGTGAAAAATAGCAAAAATACTCCAATAAGGAGAAAAGCAGAGAGACTGAACTTCACCGCGAAACACTGGGCTCTGTAGAAAAGAAGACTGAAGGGACCCTGCATGGACGCATGGTATAATGCATGAAGAGCATGCTCAGAGAAGCTCAGTCACAGTTCTAGAAAATTTGACAAATTTTCCATGCCAGACTCCATCGGATCTCACCCATGTGTGAGGACTGATGTCCTGCTTGTCTTCTGAGAAACATGCATGCAGTTAGCTAAATAGCAACCCTATTTTCAAAGACAACTAGTGCATATACCTTCAATTTGTTTGATGAGCCAACCTAGCAGCTCAGAGGAAGAACTGTGCACAGCCATGAAGAGGTACTGGGCGTAACTTCCAGGTCTGTTCTTCTGCTAACCAGGTTGGCCAGGGCTGGGGGTGCTGTGTGGGCAGCATTTACAACCCCTGTGGGGAGGGAGTTCCGGCCATTGCACAAGTATGACATCTAGTGGCCGGATTTAGAGACCATGATTGCAGAACTCAGAAATGAGCCCTGGTACATGACCCCCAGTAGAGGAGAGGCACTGTGATGACTGGGCTAGATGAGTTGAGAAGGAATATAAAATGGGAGAGAAAAAAATTCCCAGGTAGTTATGAATGAAGATGCATGGCCCCAAATCCCAGCCCTGGTTCTGACTGAGCTGGAAGCCCAAAAAGGGGGGAAAAAAAGAAGAAAAAAAAATCTGGTTGGTTTTGCATGTGCTTGAAATTACACATGTAGGCACACGCTGAAAATGTGCCCTTTGTTTCATATTGTGAAATGAAGAGTTCTGATACTAAAAGTACATATTCAAGTCAGCGAGTACATAAACACAGCAGGAGAAAGTATGCTCTTCCTCCTGCTACCCTATTAGCCCAACACAATATTTAGCCACAGTGAAAAACTTTGATTTAAGGATGCAATTAAAAGTATTACTTTCCAGGCTTTAATTTGTAATATTTATCATACTTGATGGTCATTGGATATGTCCATATTTAATTGTGATCTGTGTTCAGTACTCGAGCTGGAGTTCTTAGTACTACATATTTAAAAATAGTTTGACCAAGCTAAGAATGTCATCAACAAAGCCAAAGTTATCTAAGCTTTTGAATTTCCTACATTATTAACTCCTCTCTAAGTTATTACGGTACGTATATCTTAATTACAAGGTCAGCTTGATAAAGAGCAGAATCATGCCTATGAATATGACAGTTAAAATTCATGTACTTACCTCTTTGGATAATCGTGTGAACACATCTCCTCCCCTGAGAAAATCCAGTATTAAATAGAGCTTCCCTTCTGTCTGAAAGGCTGATATTAAAAGATCAAACATTTTTATTACTTACAAGCTGATGGTTTTATAATACTGTACAAAATCCACAATTTATGAAATTATCATCTGTGATGCAAAAAAGGGGAAGAGGCAGAGTTATGCTACCATCTGGAGTAGGTTTTTTTTTTGTTTTTTGTTTAAGATTCTGAAGGAAAAAAGGTATCATATTTGTAAAAACTCAAAAGGTAAAACTAATTCTATTTGTAAAATATAAATTCAAAATCCTATTATGCAGACATTCCATTCCACTGAATTTTATAGAGCATGGTATCTTCTGTATTTTGACAGTGGATAAGAGCAAGTTTGCTTACTGTAAATGGTGTTTTCCGTAGATAGCAGATGAATTAGCCATGCTGTCTGGGATGTCCTCCGGTCCTGTAGGTGGCGGAGCTCTCAAAGTAAAGTTCTGAGTCTTGCTGTAGTGTTTGCCTGCTTGGCACCTCCCCCGCTCTTCTGAGTCTCCTCAGGCCGTGATTAAGCAGAGTAGTTGGTAGCAAGACTGTCCGGGGAGGCAGGGGATTCAGCATGGCTAATTCATCTGCTATCTATGGAAAACACCGTTTACGATAATGATACACTCATACACTGCTATAGCACTCAGGTGGACTGAGTGAGGCTGTGGCTAGTCCTTTTTGATACAGTAGATGAAGATAGCTAAGTAATTTGCCCGAAGGGCAGGTGAATGGGTCCATATCCCAGCCCGAGCACCAAGAGGCATAACTAATCCATTTTCTTCTGTAATTTAACCTGGTGGAGGGTTTTCTGGAAGACATCAGAATATCTTCTAGCTGAGGTGAAAGGTCTAGGTTTTGAAATAATAGCCTTTCAATCTCCACGCTGTGAGGTTGAGAGAGGAGTGAAGCAGATGTAGGAGGGATCCTCTTTCCTGGGTTGGAGGCGAGGGCTGTTTCCCAATGGAACTGGAGTATCCACTGATAGACGAATCAGGAATGCGTACCATGGCTGCCTGGGCCATGCTGGAGCTATCAGAATGAGGTCGGCATTGTCCATGATGCATTTTTGTACCATGCGAGAAATCAATGTTATTGGGGAAAGGGCGTACAGTAGGCCTTCCGACCAGTCTATGAGAAATGCATCCTGTGCTAGCCTTCGGGCACTTGGATATATCACACAGAAGGTGTGAACCTTGAAGTTGCGTTCAGTAGCAAAGCGGTCGATGCGTGGCCAGCCCCAGGTTTGGAAGAGTTTGAGTGCCACCTTCTGATGAAGTTCCCATTCGTGGGGATGAAATATCCTGCTCAGTTTGTCCGCTCTGGTGTTGTTAATGCCAGGTAGGTAGGTGGCTTGTAGGGTAATGGACAGTAATGAACATGACCCTCCTTCTTTGTTTATATAGAACACGGCCACTTAATTGTCAGTGTGGATCATGACTGTTTTACCTTGTAATGTGAGTGCGAAAGGAGTATACTACCGTCCACCTGGACAAAATAGACAGACAGATGATGAAATGGTAAGAGAAATCAGGGAAGCTAACCAATTTGGCAGTGCAATAATAATGGGAGATTTCAATTACCACAATATTGACTGGGTAAATGTAACATCAGGACTTGCTAGAGACAAACTTCCTGGATATAATAAATGACTGCTTCATGGAGCAATTGGTTCAGGAACCAACAAGAGAGGAAGCTATTTTAGATTTAATTCTTAGTGGAACGCAGGATTTGGTGAGAGGTAACAGTGGTGGGGTCACTTGGCAACAGTGATCATAACATGATCAAATTTAAACTAATAACTGGAAGGGGGACACTAAGTAAATCTGCAGCTCTAACACTAAACTTTCAAAAGGGAAACTTTGATAAAATGAGGAAAATTGAAAAAAAATGAAAGGTGCAGCTGCAAAGGTGAAAAGTGTTCAACAGTCATGAACATTGTTTAAAAATACAATCCTAGAGGCACAGTCCATATGTATTCCATACATTAAGAAAGGTGGAAGGAAGGCAAAATGATCACCGTCATGGTTAAAAGGTGAGGTGAAAGAGGCTATTTTAAACAAAAAAACATCCTTCAAAAATTGGAAGAAGGATCCATCTGAAGAAAATAGGATAAAACGTAAGCATTGTCAAGTTAAGTGTAAAACACTGATAAGACAGGCAAAGAGAAAATTTTAAATGAATGTGGCCATAGAGGCAAAAACTCATAATAAAAACTTTTTAAAATATATCTGAAGCAAGAAACCTGTGAGGGAGTTGGTTGGACCAGTAGATGACCGAGGGGTTAAAGGGGCTCTTAGGGAAGGTAAGGCCATTGCAGAAAGACTAAATGAATTCTTTGCTTCCGTGTTTACTAATGAGGATGTTGGGGAGATACCAGTTCCGGAGATGGTTGTCAGGGGTGATGAGTCAGATGAACTGAACCAAATCACTGTGAACCTGGAAGATGTAGTAGGCAAGATTGACAAACTAAAGAGCAGCAAATCAACTGGACCAAATGGAATGCATCCTAGGGTACTGAAGGAACTAAAAAATGAAATTTCTGATCTATAAGTTAAAATTTATAACCTATCATTAAAATCATCCATTGTACCTGAAGACTGGAGGGTGGCCAATGTAACCCCTATATTTAAAAAAGGCTCCAGGAGCGATCCAGGTAACTATAGACCAGTGAGCCTGACTTCAGTGCCGGGAAAAATAGTGGAAACTATTCAAGATCAAAATCGTAGAGCATATAGAAAGACATGGTTTAATGGAATACAATCAACATGGATTTACGCAAGGGAAGTCTTGGCTAACAAATCTGCTTCATTTTTTTGAAGGGGTTAATAAACGTGGATAAAGGTGAACTGGTTGATGTAGTGTATTTGGATTTTCAGAAGGTGTTTGACAAAGTCCCTCATGAGAGGCTTTTAAGAAAACTAAAAAGTAATGAGATAGGAGGCGATGTCCTTTCGTGGATTACAAACTGGTTAAAAGACAGAAAACAGAGAGTAGGATTAAATGGGCAATTTTTTCAGTGGAAAGGGTAAACAGTGGAGTGCCTCAGGGATCTGTACTTGGACCAGTGCTTTTCAATCTACCATATAAATGGGCTTGGACCCACGTGCCGCAAATGCGCAGTAGAGAGCAGCTCTCCTGCGCATGCGCGAGAGCACGTCGGTCAGAGGTGAGCCCAGCGAATTACCTGTGCTGCAAGGTATGGTACGACGAGGAGGAGCAGCGGCGGCAGCACAGGAGGTCTCCGGGAGGTCTCTCTCTCTCGCGCGCAGGGAGAAGCAGCGGCGGCACAGACACAGACATGGGAGGTCGCCGGTAGTCTCTCTCTCGCATGCGCCTCATCACCGAGCGTCGGGCGGGCCAGCAACGAGCCCGGTGGAGAGGCGTGCGTGAGAGAGACACCCCCGGAGATATCCCATGGAGCAGCAGCGGCGGTATCTAAGTGTCAGGCGGGCCAGAGAGAAGAAGAAAGTGTAGGAGGGCTGAGGGAGAGGGACGGGGTTGTGGAGAAGGTGGGAGGGGAAGGAAGAGGATATAAGTGGGGAGGGTATAGTTGTAGCAAACAGAAAAAGGGAGTGGAGGAGGGCTGAGGGAGAGGGAAGGGGTTGAGGAGGTGGGAGGGGAAGGAAAGGGAAGATGAGAAGGGATGGAAGGAAGAAGATGTAAGTGGGAAGGGTAAAGTGGAGTAGAGAAAAAGAGGGAGTGGAGGAGGGCTGAGGGAGAGGGGAGAAGGGGAAGGAAAGGGAAGGTGAGAGGGGAAGGGAAAAAGGAAGAGGATATGACTGAACAAGTGGGAAGGGTAAGAATTTATGGAGAAGAGAAAAAAGAGTGGAGGAGGGCTGGGAGAGGGAAGGGGTTGTAGATGAGGTGAGAGAGGATGGAAGGAAAAGAGAAGTTGTGGAGAACAGAGCGGCTCTAACCGTGCCGGTCTGACCGATGGAATCTCGCCCGTTTTAACGAACTTAACAGCTAGTATATATATAAATGATCTAGAAAGGAATAAGACGAGTGAGGTTATGAAATTTGCGAATGATACAAAATTATTCAAAGTAGTTAAATCACAAGCGGATTGTGATACATTACAGGAGGACCTTGCAAGACTGGAAGATTGGGCAACCAAATGGCAGATGAAATTTAATGTGGACAAGTGCAAGGTGTTGCATATAGGGAAAAATAACCCTTGCTGTTGTTACACGATGTTAGGTTCCATATTAGGAGCCACCACCCAGGAAAAAGATCTAGGCATCATAGTGGATAATACTTTAAAATCGTTGGCTCAGTGTGCTGCAGCAGTCAAAAATGCAAACAGAACGTTAGGAATTATTAGGAAGGGAATAGTTAATAAAATAGAAAATGTCATAATGACTCTATAATCGCTCCATCGTGAGACCACACCTTGAATTCTGTGTACAATTCTGGTCGCCACATCTCAAAAAAGATATAGTTGCGATGGAGAAGGTACAGAGAAGGGCACCCAAAATGATAAAGGGGATGGAACAGCTCCCCTATGAGGAAAGGCTGAAGAGGTTAGGGCTGTTCAGCTTGGAGAAGAGACGGCTGAGGGGGGATATGATAGAGGTCTTTAAGATCATGAGAGGTCTTGAACAAATAGTTGTGAATCGTTTATTTACACTTTCGAATAATAGAAGGAGTAGGGGGCATTCCATGAAGTTAGCAAATAGCACATTTAAGACTAAGCGAAAATTCTTTCACTCAATGCACAATAAAGCTCTGGAATTTGTTGCCAGAGGATGTGGTTAGTGCAGTTAGTGTAGCTGGGTTCAAAAAAGGTTTGGATAAGTTCTTGGAGGAGAAGTCCATTAACTGCTATTAATCAAGTTTACTTAGGGAATAGCCACTGCTATTAATTGCATCAGTAGTATGGGATCTTCTTAGTGTTTGGGTAAGTGCCAGGTTCTTGTGGCCTGGTTTGACCTCTGTTGGAAATAGGATGCTGGGCTTGATGGACCCTTGGTCTGACCCAGCATGGCAATTTCTTATGTTCTAAGCTCGGAGAGCATTTCAAATTGCCCTCAGTTCTAGCAGATTTATTTGCTGCATACATTCCCAGGCGGACCAGAGGCCTTGAGTTTGCAGGCGAACTAGGTGAGCGCCCCATCCTTTTCTTGAGGCATCTGTTGTGAGTATGATAAGGTGAATTGGGGGTCGTAGTGGGGCTCCCACTGTTAGAGCTGATGGTGTCAGCCACCAGTCCAAGTCTTGTTTCATGCTGGGCGTGATGGAGACAGGTGTAGAGAGATGGTCGGAAAATTGATTCCATTGCGTCTTCAGGCCCCACTGTAGACACCGCATGTGGAGACGTGTATGGGGAACCACATAGATAGCTGCCACCATATGCCCCAGAAGTGTTAAGATCTGACGAGCAGGGGCAGTGGCAGAGTGTCTAAGGTTTTGAACGAGATTTCTCAGGTTGACTACTCGTGTTTCGGGAAGTAAGGTTCTGTTCTTTGAGGAGTCAATATGGGCTCCAATGAATTGTAAAGCTTGAGTGGGTTGCAGATTTGATTTCTCGTAATTGATCATAATCTTCCAGATAGGGGGATATTTGCATCCCCTGTCGTCATAGGTGAGCCACCGCTAGACATTTCGTGAAAACTCTGGGAGCCGCGAAGAGGCCAAATGGAAGTATTTTGTACTGAAAATGGCGTCCCATCACCATAAAGCAAAGGTACTGCCAGGAGGCCTTGTGTATTGGTATGTAGGAGTAAGAATCCTTGAGATCTATGGAACACATCCAGTCTTTTGGTTGAATGAAGGGAAGAATGGATTTGAGGGACGTCATCTTGAATTTTTCTGTCATCAAGTGCTTGTTGAGCGCTCTGAGATCCAGGATAGGACGGAATCCTCCTGATTTTTTCGGAATGAGGAAGTATTGGGAATAAAAACCTATGTGATGATGCAGCACAGGTAATTCGTGGATGCACTGCTGTTGGAGTAAGTTGTTGATCTCCAGGTGCATTTGATGGAAAAGCGTGTTTTGTTGTCTGGTACGCACCAAGTGTGGCATGGGGGGGAAGGATCGGACGTTGAGAGAGTAACCTTCCTTTATTATTTTTAATACCCAGAGGTCAGTTGTGATGACTTCCCATGCAGGTAGGAAATGGGATAATCTGCCCCCAACAGGAAGTGGTAGTGGTGGTTTGAGGTTCCCTAAAAGCCCTGTGATGGTTTTGGGGGGTTTGGATCTTGAGGAGTCCGAGATTGTTTCGGAGTCCTCTGACATTGTCTAGGTCCTTGTGGTTGAGATGTCTGAGGGTGAGAAGAGGAATAGTATAGAAGACGTGAAGCTGGATAAGGTCTGAAGGGTCGACACTGATATTGCGGCTTGTGGTAAGATGTATAATACCGTCTGGAGGTTGAAGGGTCCGATGGAGCGGTTAGAGACTGTACTGCTAATTTTTGCTCTTTTAATTGAGCCACTTTCTCCCGGAACTGGTCGCCAAACAAATTATCCGGCAAACAGGGGATGTTTGCTAACTTCTCATGGACATCTCCTCTGATGGCACTTGCCCTCAACCATGCAAGTCTTCTTGCTGCGATGGCATTGGCCGTGGACTTCGCAGATGTCTCAAACGCTTCATATACTGTATGGATGAAATGTCTCAAACCCTCTTCCATATGGTGGAACTCCTCAGGGAGTTGCTGATCAGGAGATCGTTCCTGAAGCTTAGGTTTCAGGGCTTGTAAGCACTCAAACAGGTATTGGGTAATTGCAAACTGATGCTGCTGGATCTTTGCATTGAGCATACCTGTTTACCAAAATCATCCATATATTTGGAGTCTCGACCTGGAGGGGCATTTGAATGTAGCCTAGACATACGGGCCTTTTGCATCGCTGACTTCACCACTACTGAGGCATGAGGCAGTTGAACATGCGAATAGTAGGAAGATTGTCACATTCGATATTTTAACTCCAATTTCCTTGAAGTGGAGGGGCCTGATAGGGGTGTTTCCCAGGCTCTTTTCATTACTGAATCTAGCACCTCATGAGATGGAAGTGGAGTTGGTTCTGCTGAAGTTTCAAAAACCTTTAATAAGCCAAGAACATCTGCTCTTGGATCCGGCAGTCGCTTGTTTTCGATGTTTAGTCTTTTACCCACCTTCTCGAGGAATTTCGAATAAGTGAGGTCTTCAGGAGGCAAACCTGGTTCTGGTTGAGGGGTACAAAGGGTACCCCGTTAAGGAGCCTGGTGAAGATGACAGAGGGGATTGGTCAGCCTGAGAAGGAAAAGGGGATGTCAGAACCGGCCCAGGACTGTGGCTGTCTTGAGGTGACATTGGAGCCTTCTGTGGTGGTTCTGGCAGGCGTCCTCCCTGATTTACCACCATTGCCAAAAATTGTGCCAAGATTAAGGAAATTTGTGACATCACTTGGGAGACCAATGTCTCCTGAGGTTGTGCATCCTGTGGTGTACCTCGTGGTGGAGCTTGCGGTGGCAGAATAGGAATTTCACTCCAAGTGTGTGGTGCTAGGAAGTGATGTTGTCCATGGCCTCTTATGTAAAGGCTCCTCATGGTCGGATGGTAGAGACGGTGAGGACGCATCAGGGGGAGAAAATAGAGGATCTTCATCCACAATCAAGAGATGAGACGGCTCTTTCTGCCCCTTATGGCCAGCAATGTGTTTCTTTGTTTGTTTATGAGGCCTTTGCGTCGATGGAGTCAATGATAAAGACTGATGGTGATTAGTCGGAACTATAGTGCTTTGATGCAAAGTTTTATTTCTATGCTTCGAACCCAAAACATGGCTTGACTTGCCTGCATCGATGATGATGTATCGGAGCACCGATGCCAGGCGATGCCTGTCACCGCTGCTGCCCTCTGACACAGTGAATGCATCGGCAGACTATGCATCGGTGCCGATGAGAGCTTCTTGGTATTCGACGCAGTCGAAGTGGGAGGTCCCCCCGAAGCAGCCCATGGACGCACCGATGCTTTCAACGCACGGGGAGGTCCCAGGGAGGATCGAGCCGAGTCCTCAGAGGGGGCATATGATCCTGACGTAGCCTGTTTTAATTCTTGGATCTTGGCGGCATGTTGTCTCTGTGCTCTAGGGGACATGTGTCCGCAGTCAACACAGTTAGCCTGGTCGTGTTGTGGACCCAGGCAAATATAACAGGAGGTATTGTCTGCCTGTAACAGACATTATCTTCCCACATTGATAGAATTTGAAGCCTGGACGAGGCATTTTCTGTCAGAAGTCGATGAATTTTTAAAGAAGCAATTAAACCTAACTACAGGAAGAGGCAATAAGATAGAAAAAAAACCTTTTTTTTTCCTTCACAGAATAGGTTGTGAGGAGACAGAGTTCTGCATGTTGTTAGGCTCGCGGAAAAAAATGGACTAAGGAGACTCAGGAGAGCGGGGGAGGTGCCAAGCAGGCACACACTACAGCAAGAATCAGAACTATACTTTGAGAGCTCCGCCACCTACAGGATCGGAGGACATCCCAGACAGCTTGGCTAATTCATCCTGCTTATCTACGTGAAAAACTATTTGACATCAATTTTCACAAGAGTTTTAACTTTTAACTGCCTTAAAATATGAGCATAAATACCCACCATTCATTTAGAACTGCACCTATTCTTACAGGGGCAGATTTTAAATGCCCTGCGCGCGTAAATCCGGCCGGATTTACACGCGCAGGGCCCTCGCGTGCCGGCGCACCTATTTTTCATAGGCCGCCGGCGCATGCAGAGCCCTGGGATGCACGTAAGTCCCGGGGCTTCGTAAAAGGGGTGGGGAGGGGGCGTGTCGGGGGCGTTCCTGAAATGACGCGGCATTTCGGGGGCGTGACACAGCATTTCGGGGGCGGGCCCTGGGGCGTAGCGCCGGCCCGGGGGCGTGGTTGAGGCCTCCGGACCAGCCCCCGGGTCGGATGATGGCTCGCCAGCAGCCCGCTGGCGCGCGCAGATTTACATCTGCTTTTAGCAGGCGTAAATCGTGCAACAGAGGTAAGGGGGGGTGGGTTAGGTAGGGGAAGGGAGGGGAAGGTGGGGGGAGGGCGAAGGAAAGTTCCCTCTGAGGCCGCTCCGAAATCGGAGCGGCCTCGAAGGGAACAGGCAGCGCGCGCTGGGCTCGGCGCGCGCAGGTTGCACAAATGTGCATCCCCTTGCGCGCGCCGACCCCGGATTTTATAAAATACGCGCGGCTACGCACGTATCTTATAAAATCCAGCGTACTTTTGTTCGCGCCTTGTGCGCGAACAAAAGTACGCGATTGTGCAAATTTTTTAAATCTACCCCACAGTATATAAAGCTAAGTTGCTTACCTGTAACAGGTGTTCTCCTAGGACATCAGGATATTAGCTCTCACACATGGGTGACATCATCAGAAGGAGCCCAGCATGGAAAACTTATGTTAAAATTTCTAGAAACTGATTAGTACACTGAGCATGCCCAGCATGCTACTATCCACATGTCCATGTGGGGTCCCCTCTTCAATCTCATCACATAGAATTACAAAAAAATAAAATAAACATAGGAGAAACCCTACTCCACGCGGTGGTGGGCAGGTTTCGTGAGGACTAACATCCTGCTGTCCTAGGAGAACACCTGTTAGAGGTAAGCAAATTTGCTTTCTCCTAGGACAAGCAGGATGGTAGTCCTCATACATTGGTGAATGCACAGCTACATGCTGTTCCCAAACAAGCAAGACCAACACACACCCAACCAGCTGCCAACAGGCACAACACAAGTGCTGTTGGTAACAGAAAGAGACAGCCTGAAATCGAAAAAAGGGCCCTAGGGAGGAAATGTTGGGTCCTACAGCTAAAAAAGATTCCGAAGGACAGACTGGCCAAAGTTCTGTCTTGTCGGCCATCTCTGTCCAAGTGGTAATGGGTGGCAAACGTGTAGAGAGAACTGTACATTGCAGCCTTGCAGATCTCTGCTACAGGAACCGTTCACAAGTGGGCCACCGAATCCGCCATGGCTCTCACAGAGTGAGCCTTGACATGGCCTCCAGCTGAAGGCCCGCCTGTGCATAGCAGAAGGAAATACAATCCGTCAGCCAGTTTGACAGTGTTTGCTTAGTAACCACAACTCCCAATCTATTCTTGTTGAAAGAGACGAAGAGCTGCGTAGACTACATTTATTTATTTATTTAAAAACTTTTCTATACCATCGCTAAGTTATATACCATCGCAACGGTTTACAAATAGGCACATAGTGTTATGCTTCCCGACGGCAGCAAGCCGCCGCCGGGGCTGACCACTTACCGGGGCGGTGGACCGCGCCGCTCCCGGTAACCTCCTTCGTTGCCGCGGTTCCGCGGTGTTCTTGCCTCTGCCTCATCATGGCCGCGGCGTCTGCAGCTCTCCAACGCGCGCCTGACTCCGCCCCCTGCTGGTTCCCCTAGAGCCCCGCGCGCGCGGCTGAAGAATTATTTAAAGGAGCCACTACAGGAAATAGAGTGGCTCCTTCCTGTCAGCTCCTGCTGGCTAAGGGTATTTAAGGCAAGGTCTGCACCTCAGACCTTGCCTTGGCTTCTTGGCTCCCAGTGGTTCCTGTACCTGTTTCCTGCTCTGCTGTGATTGACTCCTGGACTGGCATTGACGTATCCTGGCTCTTGACTCCTGGACTGGCATTGGCGTATTCTGGCTCTTGACTCCTGGACCGGCATTGGCATATTCTGGCTCTCGATCCCTGGACCGGCTGAGGTGTTCTCTGGCTCCGACCTCTGAACCGACTGCAGTGCTCCTGCAAATTCTCTTGTTTTGGACTGTGCCTATCCTGCTCCTATTCACGACCTGCTGGAGGCGCCAGCTACCTGAACTTCACGACCTGCTGGAGGCGCCAGCTCAGCTATCTGAACTACACGACCTGCTGGAGGCGCCAGCTACCTGAACTTCACGACCTGTTGGAGGCGCCTGCATCCAGATCCTCTTCTGTTTCCACATAAGGTCTTGACGAGGCCTCGCCTTCCAGTGTCTGAACATCCGTTCTTCACTGGACCAAGGGTTCACACTCCGAAGCACAACACATAGACTAAGGTTAGTAAATCTAGGATATCGTACATTCTAACAGGTGCCAATAAAGTTCGGTTACAATTTCATAAATAAAATCATTATTTGAGTAATGTTGGTCAAGACCAGGTATATTATTGAGTTAATATCTCTGAGATATTACTTCTTAAATGTAGGATTGAGTAAATTCATTCTCATCTGCATTCCTGTGTACTTTCATTCTCTACCCTCCACACTCTTTAGTGAAGGCTTTTTTAAAGAGCCATGTTTTTAAATTTTTCTTAAATGTTTTGAGATTATTCTGTAATCTGAGTTCAGGTGGCATCGTGTTCCATAGTATGGGCCCAGCTGTCCACTCAAGGTAGAAAGCTAAGGCCCTCTTGCAATCCAAGCTGTGCAGAACTTTGGAGTGGAGCAGGAGAACAGATCTGAGCCGTGGCCTTCACACCAGACGGAAAAACTCTTCCACTTCAGGCTATAAGACTCCTGATGGAAGGCCTCCTGGGAGCTACCAGGACCCGAGACAAGTTGACAGAGGTCAAGGAGCTACAGAACTAGCCTTTCAACATCCAGGCCGTCAGAGACAATGCCCTGAGGTTTGGATGGCACAGCCTGCCCTGATCCTGCATGATCAGGTCGGAGGAGGTCCCAAGACTGATTGGCTCTCTGACAGACAGATCCCGCAGGAGCAGGAAACAGACCTGCCTTGGCCAATAAGAGGCAATGATAATCATGGTTCCCCCTGTCCTGCCAGAGCTTCAGGAGAGTCTTCATCACCACAGGAAGTGGAGGATATGCATACAGAAGGCCCTTGCACCAATGGCAGGCAAAGGCGTCCAAGGCTGGTTCTCCGCGCCCCCACCCCCCCCCCCCCATACAGGGAGCAGAAATGCCTCACTTTCCTGTTGCAGGGGGAGGCAACAGCAAAGTGAGGCACTGAGACCGCAGGGTCCACTCAGCCCTGCGCATATGCAAGCGAGCCAAGGGAGTAACATGGACAGATGTGGCCATGAGGCCCAGAATGCAAAGCAAGATGGGGGTCAAGACCTGCCGGCTTCGGTGGATCACACTCAAGACACACCAAAGCAAGCACCCAATTGCGAGGCAGATAGGCCTAGGCCTGAGCTGTGTCCAGCCGGGCACCGATAAAGCTCAACTGAGGCGACGGGGGTGAGATGGGACTTCGGGTAGTTGATGACAAACCTGAGGGACTCCAGCACCCGAATGGTCAAGCGCTAGGAGCGAAGTGCCCCCTTCTGGGTGGCGCTCTTGACCAGCCAATCGCCAAGTAGGGAAACATGTGCACCTCCAACCGGGTGATTGGGGAAGATCTTGATGTGGGTGTATGCATCTTTTAGAGAGAGGAAACAAAGCCAGGCCCCTCAGGTAAATGTATCATCGGGTCACGCTAGAGAGATAACGTTCCTGGATGGAATAAATGATAGCTTTATGGAGCAATTGGTTCAGGAACCGACGAGAGAGGGAGCAATTTTAGATCTAATTCTCAGTGGAGCACAGGACTTGGTGAGAGAGGAAACGGTGGTGGGGCCACTTGGCAATAGTGATCATAATATGATCAAATTTGATTTAATGACTAGAAAAGGAACAGTGTGCAAATCCAAGGCTCTCGTGCTAAACTTTCAAAAGGGAAACTTTGATAAAATGAGAAAAATTGTTAGAAAAAAACTGAAAGGAGCAGCTACAAAAGTAAAAAATGTCCAAGAGGCGTGGTCATTGTTAAAAAATACCATTCTAGAAGCACAGTCCAGATGTATTCCACACATTAAGAAAGGTGGAAAGAAGGCAAAACGATTACCGGCATGGTTAAAAGGGGAGGTGAAAGAAGCTATTTTAGCCAAAAGATCTTCATTCAAAAATTGGAAGAAGGATCCAACAGAAGAAAATAGGATAAAGCATAAACATTGGCAAGTTAAATGTAAGACATTGATAAGACAGGCTAAGAGAGAATTTGAAAAGAAGTTGGCTGTAGAGGCAAAAACTCACAGTAAAAACTTTTTTAAATATATCCGAAGCAGAAAGCCTGTGAGGGAGTCAGTTGGACCGTTAGATGATCGAGGGGTTAAAGGGGCACTTAGAGAAGATAAGGCCATCGCGGAAAGATTAAATGATTTCTTTGCTTCGGTGTTTACTGAAGAGGATGTTGGGGAGGTACCCGTAATGGAGAAGGTTTTCATGGGTAATGATTCAGATGGACTGAATCAAATCACGGTGAACCTAGAAGATGTGGTAGGCCTGATTGACAAACTGAAGAGTAGTAAATCACCTGGACCGGATGGTATACACCCCAGAGTTCTGAAGGAACTAAAAAATGAAATTTCAGACCTATTAGTAAAAATTTGTAACTTATCATTAAAATCATCCATTGTACCTGAAGACTGGAGGATAGCAAATGTAACCCCAATATTTAAAAAGGGCTCCAGGGGCGATCCGGGAAACTACAGACCGGTTAGCCTGACTTCAGTGCCAGGAAAAATAGTGGAAAGTGTTATAAACATCAAAATCACAGAACATATAGAAAGACATGGTTTAATGGAACAAAGTCAGCATGGCTTTACCCAGGGCAAGTCTTGCCTCACAAATCTGCTTCACTTTTTTGAAGGAGTTAATAAACATGTGGATAAAGGTGAACCGGTAGATATAGTATACTTGGATTTTCAGAAGGCGTTTGACAAAGTTCCTCATGAGAGGCTTCTAGGAAAAGTAAAAAGTCATGGGATAGGTGGCGATGTCCTTTCGTGGATTGCAAACTGGCTAAAAGACAGGAAACAGAGAGTAGGATTAAACGGGCAATTTTCTCAGTGGAAGGGAGTGGACAGTGGAGTACCTCAGGGTTCTGTGTTGGGACCCTTACTGTTCAATATATTTATAAATGATCTGGAAAGAAATACGACGAGTGAGATAATCAAATTTGCAGATGACACAAAATTGTGCAGAGTAGTTAAATCACAAGCAGATTGTGATAAATTGCAGGAAGACCTTGTGAGACTGGAAAATTGGGCATCCAAATGGCAGATGAAATTTAATGTGGATAAGTGCAAGGTGATGCATATAGGGAAAAATAACCCATGCTATAATTACACGATGTTGGGTTCCATATTAGGTGCTACAACCCAAGAAAGAGATCTAGGTGTCATAGTGGATAACACATTGAAATCATCGGTTCAGTGTGCTGCGGCAGTCAAAAAAGCAAACAGAATGTTGGGAATTATTAGAAAAGGAATGATGAATAAAACGGAAAATGTCATAATGCCTCTGTATCGCTCCATGGTGAGACCGCACCTTGAATACTGTGTACAATTCTGGTCGCCGCATCTCAAAAAAGATATAATTGCGATGGAGAAGGTACAGAGAAGGGCTACCAAAATGATAAGGGGAATGGAACAACTCCCCTATGAGGAAAGACTAAAGAGGTTAGGACTTTTCAGCTTGGAGAAGAGACGACTGAGGGGGGATATGATAGAGGTGTTTAAAATCATGAGAGGTCTAGAACGGGTAGATGTGAATCGGTTATTTACTCTTTCGGATAGTAGAAGGACTAGGGGACACTCCATGAAGTTAGCATGGGGCACATTTAAAACTAATCGGAGAAAGTTCTTTTTTACTCAACGCACAATTAAACTCTGGAATTTGTTGCCAGAGAATGTGGTTTGTGCAGTTAGTATAGCTGTGTTTAAAAAAGGATTGGATAAGTTCTTGGAGGAGAAGTCCATTACCTGCTATTAAGTTCACTTAGAGAATAGCCACTGCCATTAGCAATGGTTACATGGAATAGACTTAGTTTTTGGGTACTTGCCAGGTTCTTATGGCCTGGATTGGCCACTGTTGGAAACAGGATGCTGGGCTTGATGGACCCTTGGTCTGACCCAGTATGGCATTTTTCTTATGTTCTTATGTTCTCTTTGCAGGAGGGGAATCAGGGTGCCCAGTAAGACCATCTTGAACTTTTCTTTTTGTAGAAACTTTTTCAAAACTCTCAGATCCAAAATGGAGCAGAATCCACCTATTCTATTTAGAATCAGGAAATAGCGGGAGTATAACCGCCACCCCTGCTGCCGCAGGGGTACAGGTTTGAATGTTCTGACCTTTATAAGGTTGGAGAGATCCGTCAAGAGAATTTCCTGATGGGAGGACTGGCCCCAAGATGGGCGCAGGGGAGTCTGCAGGGACACCCAGGAAGTTCAACTGGTACCCTTGACAAATGATGGACAAGACCCACTGATCCGAGGTAACCTGGGGTCATCGATCCACAAAGGACTGCAGTTGACCTCCGATTGGAGGGCCCGGCGTCGAGAGTATAGTTGCAAGGCTTATGATCCCCCGCAGCCAGTCTAAACCCTATAGTGGGGCTCTGCTGGGGTGTTGGCTGAGACCGGAGGGCCTGCTGCTATCTAGAGCGGCCCCGAGAGTTTACGTGTCGAGTTTGACCACACGAGGCAGGAGGGGAGTATTTCTTCTGGTGATAGGTCTTCCTGGGTCCCTGACATGAAGATTCTCCTGGATCTCTGGTCAAAGATCAGAGACTCGAAGACATGCCATCCTATGTGCGCCAATGCCCTCTGCTGCCACCCTAGCTGCTGTCTCAAACACATCGTAGGTGGATCGCACCAAGTCCTGCTGAGAAACTGCCAAAAAGCCATCATGCTGCGGCTGGGGGAGGCTCTCAGACAACGTCTGAACCTGCTTCCAAAGGTTCCGAGTAACCTGGGTCATGTACAGCTGGTAGGAAATGATACGGGCGATCAACATAGCACATTGGAACACTTTCCTACATAAGGCATCCAACACCCTGTGCTCCCGATCCAGAGGTGCAGGAACACTTGGCTTTCTTGAGGACCAACTCCTCCACTACTGATTGATGTGGGAGCTAACGTTTCTCAAACCCCAAGGCCTGCTGTACTAAATAGACTGCATCTGTTTTCCGATTTACCAGAGGAACAGATATGGGGTGCTCCCAGATCCGAAGGAGTAACTCCTTAAATACATCATGGATGTGAACAGTCACCACCTCCATCGGAGCATCAACAAATTGGAGGACATCCAACATCTTATGTTGGTCATCTTCCTCCATTACGAGTTAGAAAGGAATGTCTTCCGTGTGGCCCGGACAAAGCCTGCAAAAGGTCATGTCCTCCAGTGGGGACCAGTGCCTCTCCTCTGGAGGGGATAGATCTTAGGGAAGAACCTGAGTCATCAGAGGAAGACTCTGAGGTGTCATCCCCCCATGGGGGACCCCCGTGGCAGGCCCCTGCCCAGACCCCTTGGTTAGGGCACCTACAGCACTGAGGCCTCTGAGGGACCGGGAACCAGCCAGGCAACACCGGATGCGATACCAAAGACCCCGATAGTGCTGCAGGCCGCAACAACTCATCCTCCTCCTCAGAACCCACAATGGGAATTGCCCTGAAGGGAGGCACTGGTGGCCACTGGAAAAAAAAAAAAAAAAAAAAAAAAAAAAAATCGATGGACCCCCGGGCACCGGCAGCTACTGCATAGACAAGACGCCCAGAAGGACATCAAGGCACTCCAGCAGTGGTGCCAACATCGCAGGTGCCTGCACCGGCACTGGAAGTACCGGTGGAGCCCGCGGTTCAATGCCCTGTAGGGCTTGGATCACCGCCAATTGCACTCCGCAGTCCAGCTCCTCCTGAATATTCAAAGACAGAAAGAATGGAAGAAGAGGAAAAGAAGGCGTCACTGGATCTCCCTTGGAGCCCCGAGGGAGATCAGTGCCCGGCACCAGTATCAGTGGGGATTACCTTGGACTCCTGGGTTTGATGGAGGTCGATGCCTCCTCTCCATGGGGGTCGCTTCAGGGCATCACCGCAGCCACTGGTACCGACCCGAGCCCGGCGCCATGAGACGATGGCGACACTTCTGAGATCTCCCTCGATGCTCAGCCCAGTCTTTCCCCGGGACCGAGGAAGATGGAGATGATCCTGACGTCCTGGACTGCAACAACACAGACGATGGCCTATCGCCAGTACCTCTCTCCTGAGAGGGCCCCAGTGAGGGAGCGGACAGAGAAGGTTCTATGTCCATCTGTTCCCCTAGGCCTTTAGGTGTCGATGTCCCCAACACCGGAGTCGACAGATCAGATTTCTTGGACCCGAAAAGTTTCTAAATCTTATCCAGATGGGTGTGACAGCCTTCTGGGGTCATTTGATTGCAAAAACGACACTCCCGGACGTCATGCGATGCACCCAGGCAGAGGATACAGACCTCATGCAGATCCGTGATACACATGGTCCGCAGGCACTGGGGGATAATGGCAAAAACCAAACGCCATTAAAAAGAGCCAGCAAGTGGTTGATGACCAGCGCCCACCGATAAGCAACACTACTGGGAATCGCAAGAAGGGGGGGGGGGAGAAAAAAAAAAACCTTACCGCCCTACTGAGGAACCGACCAGGAAGAAGAGGGACCCCTGCGCAGGAAGTCAGGAAAAATAATGAAGATAGGATGAAAAAGAGCAGAGCTCCACAACCACAAGACGAAAGCTCCACGGAAGAGACTGAAGAGGGACCCCATGTGGACGTGTGGATAGTGGCATGCTGGGCATGCTAACTTTTCTGTGCTGGACTCCATTTGATGAGGTCACCCATGTGGGAGGGCTACCATTTTGCTTGTCCTAGGAAAAAATCTGTAATGACAAATGGACAGAAACTTCTTAACACAGCAATCATTTTCTTTGATTGAAAGGAAGCTTCTTTACTACGTAAAACGATGACTCAGTTCTAATTTACTAACTTTAATTATATAACTAGAGCAATGAAATATTACCAACCATAGTGCAATTTGACGATAAATGGATGATTTACTTCTACTAGTATATCTCTCTCCATCTTTGTGCGAACGCGATCTCGAACTAAAAAATAAATGTTTATCATCATGTAAAAAGACTTTACATAGTAACAGTTGTTTCAGAACAAATAAAAGACAAGATACTTACACAAGCAGATTATTCTTTAACCTTAAACCTTTGACTGAGTTATGCTTATTCTTTTGCACCATCAGCTCAATGCAGCAAAAATGATCAGATCTCATATGGTACTTGCTCTTATACAAAATTTCAATCAACTGGATTATATGACAAAAGCCATCAGAGTATTCATGTGACTAAGATCAACATTTATTGCTATATGAGAATCCAAATCTACTGCTCCTTTTCATTAACCCCACAGAATGCTAAACTCACGGGGGAAGGATTTTAAAAGGATTTATGAAAATAGGTGTTTACCCTTGGAAAAAGACCTTTGAAAAATTGCTTCCCCTCCCCCAGTCTACAGCAGCGGGGGGGTCATCAAACTATGGCCTATAACCTAATTCTATCCAGCCCCTGGTAGCAAGAGGAAGAACAATTTTTATGTGGCAAACGGGAAGTGCCAGGGAACAAAAACATCCACTGCTTGCTTGCTTAAGCTTGCTGCAAATCCTGCAAAGCATGAGACCAGCAGCAGATGAAGCACAATCCACGACCTCCCACCACACGCTCAAGTTACCCACATCGGAGTAAGCAAATGTTCCCAACCACTACTGGCAGAAGAGATCCACTATTGCAAGCAGTGCTGCAAATACAAAAGTGTTGTGGGGCAGAAAAGGAAGACATTCAGGTAAAAAAGGAAGGAGTGAAAGGAAGCGAAAGCAATGCAAGTGAAGGGAGAAGGGAAAGAAAGGGAAGGGGAAAAGGTAAAGGTAGGGAATGAAAGCAAGGGAAAAGTGAATGTGAGGGAAGGGAAGGAATGAAAACAAAAAGAAAGGTGAGGCAAGATTAAGAAAATGGAGTGTGAGGGAGAGGGAGAGGAAAAGGGTGCAGGAAAGTATGAGAAAAGGGAGTGATATAGAGAGCAAGGGTGTATGGGAGCGATGTGAATGGATGGGAGAGGGAGAGTATGCCACTCATGCAGTCCTCACTCCCCCCCTGGGTATGGTGCTGGTGGGGTTATACAGAGAAGTGGAGAGGCAGGTGTTATGGTTCCTTGGATGTGGCAGAGTTGTCAACTCCCTAGAAATATTTCTGGGAATACTGAATCCTACCTTGCCCCCCCCCCCCTTCCTCAGCATTCTGAATCACCAAAAGGGCCAGATTCCCGTCCATTGATCTCCAGCCTCCTCTGTATTAAATGCTTCATACTGCTCTTCCCTTAAAAGGTTTGGTGATCCCCCTGATCTACAGTGCGAGTATTTTTTTCAGTCTACAGTACAGGCTCATTCAAGGAGGATCACAACATACAGAGAAAATATAAAACAATATTGTGATTTTATTAACAAAGCTAAATCAATGTCATATATTATAATTTACAAGGGCAAAACAAGACTAAACTTACTGATAAAATTACACTGACAAGGTAATACAGATTTATTACATAGGTTTACTTTAACTTAAAACTAACATTGCCCTCAATGGGCCTTATTCAATAGCGCCTTCTTCAGAGTACAGAATGGGAAACCATTTCTGAATACCTAAGGAGAAATTTCTACTTATCTGATCATTTCCTTTTCTTTAACGACAAGTGAATCCAAAACCAGTGTGTTATGCACCCCTACAGGCAGATGGAGATGGAGCAAAGCTGACAGCACAGAATATATACCCATGCAGTGACATCAGCCTGCCAGTATTCTCTGCAAAAGCCAACGGTGAACAAACTTCAAAAACTTGATTATTAACAGATAACCATTCCAGAACTCAGCCAACAGGAAAACACTGAGCTCAGAATAATAACACTAGTCTAGAGACTGGATTGAAGAAGGTCTCATGATGGGAAAGCACCAACCAGGTGCAGCAGGAAAGGATCCTGTAGCAAGGACCTGCTCTCCTGGTGATGCACTGTCCTTTCACACTGAGGATATCTCCCCAAGGCCTACTGCCCAGGAGGGAAGGGTTAGGTCGGCCGTCATAGTTGGTGATTCGATTATTAGGAATGTAGATAGCTGGGTGGCTGGTGGGCGCGAGGATCGCCTGGTAACATGCCTACCTGGTGCGAAGGTAGCGGACCTCACGCGTCACCTAGATAGGATTTTAGACAGTGCTGGGGAGGAGCCGGCTGTCGTGGTACATGTGGGCACAAACGACATAGGAAAATGTGGGCGGGAGGTTCTGGAAGCCAAATTTAGGCTCTTAGGTAGAAAGATTAAATCCAGAACCTCCAGGGTAGTGTTCTCTGAAATGCTCCCTGTTCCACGCGCAGGTCACCAGAGGCAGGCGAGCTCCGGAGTCTCAATGCGTGGATGAGACGATGGTGCAAGGAAGAGGGATTCAGTTTTGTTAGGAACTGGGGAACATTTTGGGGAAGGGGGAATCTCTTCCAAAGGGATGGGCTCCACCTTAACCAGGGTGGAACCAGACTGCTGGCTCTAACCTTTAAAAAGGAGATGGAGCAGGTTTTAAACTAGAACAAAGGGGAAAGCCGACAGTCGCTCAGCAGCGCATGATTC
This sequence comes from Rhinatrema bivittatum, assembly GCF_901001135.1. Lineage (NCBI taxonomy): Eukaryota > Metazoa > Chordata > Amphibia > Gymnophiona > Rhinatrematidae > Rhinatrema > Rhinatrema bivittatum. Next base: position 218,188,265 of record NC_042620.1, read on the forward strand.
GGAGAGAGGTATCTTCAAAGGATGCTAATGATGCATTAGAATTAGGGCATCCCGACAGTGAGGTCCCAATAATTAGAAAAATAGTCCAAGTGCCTGTAACTAAAAACTCACCTGAGTTAAAAAATTCTAACTTATCCCTATCAATTAAAAAGCAGAATGAAAATACAAACAAAAAACAAACTTTGAAATGTTTGTATGTTAATGCCAGAAGTCTAAGAAGTAAGATGGGAGAATTAGAATGTATAGCAGTGAATGATGACATAGACTTAATTGGCATCTCAGAGACATGGTGGAAAGAGGATAACCAATGGGACAGTGCTATACCGGGGTACAAATTATATCACAATGACAGAGAGGAGCACCCGGGAGGAGGTGTGGCGCTTTATGTCCGGGATGGCATAGAGTCCAACAGGATAACATCCTGCATGAGACTAAATACAAAATTGAATCTTTATGGGTAGAAATCTCTTGTGTGTCAGGGAAGACTATAGTGATAGGGGTATACTACCGTCCACCTGGTCAAGATGGTGAGACGGACAGTGAAATGCTAAGAGAAATTAGGGAAGCTAACCAAATTGGTAGTGCAGTAATAATGAGAGACTTCCATTACCCCAATATTGACTGGGTAAATGTATCATCGGGACACGCTAGAGAGATAACGTTCCTGGATGGAATAAATGATAGCTTTATGGAGCAATTGGTTCAGGAACCGACAAGAGAGGGAGCAATTTTAGATCTAATTCTCAGTGGAGCACAGGACTTCGTGAGAGAGGTAATGGTGGTGGGGCCGCTTGGCAATAGTGATCATAATATAATCAAATTTGATTTAATGACTGGAAGAGGAACAGTGTGCAAATCCAAGGCTCTCGTGCTAAACTTTCAAAAGGGAAACTTTGATAAAATGAGAAAAATTGTTAGAAAAAACCTGAAAGGAGCAGCTACAAAAGTAAAAAATGTCCAAGAGGCGTGGTCATTGTTAAAAAATACCATTCTAGAAGCACAGTCCAGATGTATTCCACACATTAAGAAAGGTGGAAAGAAGGCAAAACGATTACCGGCATGGTTAAAAGGGGAGGTGAAAGAAGCTATTTTAGCCAAAAGATCTTCATTCAAAAATTGGAAGAAGGAACCAACAGAAGAAAATAGGATAAAGCATAAACGTTGGCAAGTTAAATGTAAGAAATTGATAAGACAGGCTAAGAGAGAATTTGAAAAGAAGTTGGCTGTAGAGGCAAAAACTCACAGTAAAAACCTTTTAAAATATATCCGAAGCAGAAATCCTGTGAGGGAGTCAGTTGGACCGTTAGATGATCGAGGGGTTAAAGGGGCACTTAGAGAAGATAAGGCTATCGCGGAAAGATTAAATGATTTCTTTGCTTCGGTGTTTACTGAGGAGGATGTTGGGGAGGTACCCGTAATGGAGAAGGTTTTCATGGGCTGATCAAATCACGGTGAACCCAGAAGATGTGGTAGGCCTGATTGACAAAGTGAAGAGTAGTAAATCACCTGGACCGGATGGTATACACCCCAGAGTTCTGAAGGAACTAAAAAATGAAATTTCAGACCTATTAGTAAAAATTTGTAACCTATCATTAAAATCATCCATTGTACCTGAAGGTTGGAGGATAGCAAATGTAACCCCAATATTTAAAAAGGGCTCCAGGGGCGATCCGGGAAACTACAGACCAGTTAGCCTGACTTCAGTGCCAGGAAAAATAGTGGAAAGTGTTCTAAACATCAAAATCACAGAACATATAGAAAGACATGGTGTAATGGAACAAAGTCAGCATGGCTTTACCCAGGGCAAGTCTTGCCTCACAAATCTGCTTCACTTTTTTGAAGGAGTTAATAAACATGTGGATAAAGGTGAACCAGTAGATGTAGTATACTTGGATTTTCAGAAGGCATTTGACAAAGTTCCTCATGAGAGGCTTCTAGGAAAAGTAAAAAGTCATGGGATAGGTGGTGATGTCCTTTCGTGGATTGCAAACTGGCTAAAAGACAGGAAACAGAAAGTAGGATTAAATGGACAATTTTCTCAGTGGAAGGCAGTGGACAGTGGCATGCCTCAGGGATCTGTATTGGGACCCTTACTTTTCAATATATTTATAAATGATCTGGAAAGAAATACAACGAGTGAGATAATCAAATTTGCAGATTACACAATATTGTTCAGAATAGTTAAATCACAAGCGGATTGTGATAAATTGCAGGAAGACCTTGTGAGACTGGAAAATTGGGCATCCAAATGGCAGATGAAATTTAATGTGGATAAGTGCAAAGTGATGCATATAGGGAAAAATAACCCATGCTATAATTACACAATGTTGGGTTCCATATTAGGTGCTACAACCCAAGAAAGAGATCTAGGCGTCATAATGGATAACACATTGAAATTGTCGGTTCAGTGTGCTGCGGCAGTCAAAAAAGCAAACAGAATTTTGGGAATTATTAGAAAGGGAATGGTGAATAAAATGGAAAATGTCATAATGCCACTGTATCGCTCCATGGTGAGACCGCACCTTGAATACTGTGTACAATTCTGGTCGCCGCATCTCAAAAAAGATATAATTGCGATGGAGAAGGTACAGAGAAGGGCTACCAAAATGATAAGGGGAATGGAACAGCTCCCCTATGAGGCAAGACTAAAGAGGTTAGGACTTTTCAGCTTGGAGAAGAGACGGCTGAGGGGTGATATGATAGAGATGTTTAAAATTATGAGAGGTTTAGAACGGGTAGATGTGAATCAGTTATTTACTCTTTCAGATAATAGAAAGACTAGGGGGCACTCCATGAAGTTAGCATGGGGCACATTTAAAACTAATTGGAGAAAGTTCTTTTTTACTCAACGCACAATTAAACTCTGGAATTTGTTGCCAGAGGATGTGGTTAGTGCAGTTAGTATAGCTGTGTTTAAAAAAGGATTGGATAAGTTCTTGGAGGAGAAGTCCATTACCTGCTATTAAGTTCACTTAGAGAATAGCCACTGCCATTAGCAATGGTAACATGGAATAGACTTAGTTTTTGGGTACTTGCCAGCTCCTGTGGCCTGGATTGGCCACTGTTGGAAACAGGATGCTGGGCTTGATGGACCCTTGGTGTGACCCAGTATGGCATTTTCTTATGTTCTTACTTACCAGTACTTCCCAGAACACCCAGCCATGCAGGAGGAGATTAGCACCACCATTCAGCAGCCAAGGGCAGGAAGGTAGCTTTCACCTGTCCTTATTAAGAAAAGGAAATGATCAAGTAATTTCTCCTTTCTTAGCATACGGACAGGTGAATCCAAATCCAGAGGGATGTACCAAAGCTACTCCCAAACAAGGCAGAAGGCTGCCTGTGGTCTGATCAAAACCACACGTGCGAAGGCTGCGTTCTCCCGGGCCTGCACATCCAGGCGATAATAATACCTAAAGAAGGTGTGAAAAGAGGACCACATCACAGCTTGGCAAATGTCAACGGGAGACAACAATCTAACCTCCAGCTATGACACTGCCTGAGCCCTAGTGGAATGAGCCCTAACCTGACCAGGCAACGTCTGCTCGGCACCCACATATGCAGCTGTGACTATCTCCTTAATCCAGCGGGCTACTGTAGCCCATGATGCCAGCTCACCCTGTTTACTCCCACCATGGATTATAAACAGCCAGTCTGTCTTCCTGAGAGTTTCAGAAACCTTTAAATACCTCAAGACATGCGTCTTGACATCCAAAGGCCATAACAGGCAATATTATTCTTCCGCATCTCTTGCCCTGTCCAGAGACAGCAGGGAAACAGACTGATTCAAGTGAAACTCCGAGACCACTTTTGGCAAAAAAGAAGGAACACTCGTAGAAACGGCTCTCAGCAAGACAAGGCCTGCAGTTCGGATACTTGATGCACAGAACGAATTGCCACAAGAAACATCATTTTTAAGGTCAGTAGCCTCAAGAAAAGGTTATGCAGCGGTCGAAAAGTAGGGCCCATTAATAAATTCAGAACTAGATTAAGACTCCACAAAGGCACCAGTAACCCAAAGGAGGATGAAAATGCTTCACTCCTTTCAAGAAACGGGCCACATCTGGATGAGCCTACAAGGGCCCACCATTCTCCTGACTTTGGAAACAGGCAAGAGCTGCCACCTGTACCTTTAAGGAATTAAGGGCCAACCCTTTACTCAATCCATCCTGCAAAAATTCCAAAATTAGCAGGATCTTAACCGAATGAGGAAGAAATCCTCAATCTTCACACCAAGCCTCACTCACCAAATCCACACATAGGCTAAGCAAGTGGAGTACGTTTTTGCTCCTAGAAAGGTGGCAAATACCACAGTAGAATATTAATACTTCAGCAGCCAAGCCCTCTCAAGGACCATATCATAAGACAATCGATTTGGATCTTTGTGACGAACATGTCCCTGTCTTTTCCTGCAATGTACAAGGCTGAGATCTCCTGAAGATGCACTTCTGTCCATTCCATACACTGGGCTATTGCCTGTGACACTTGCTGGCTCTTAGTTCCACCCTGCAGATTGATGTAAGCCACTGATGGTGCATTGTCCAATATTATCCGAACGACTTGACCCTGTGATCTGAACTGCAAGCAAGCTAACTGGACTGAACACACTTCCAGCCAACTGATGTTCCAGAGAGACTCTCCCACACTCCTGCGCCCTTGTACTCTCAGCTCCTGACAGTGAGCGCCCCAACCCGGGAGGCTCGCATCTGTCATGAGTACTAGCCAGTCCGGTGATCTTAGATGATCCGCTTTTAAACAATGCAGTTGAGAACCGACCTTCATCGGCTGGTGGAGCCAAATCGAATAGTCTTGAGACTGTGGGATCCAACAAGACAGAAGAGTATGCTGAAGAAGACACATGCACCCTCGCCTATGACCCATTTTCACCATCAATCCAAGCACCTGAGGATAGGACCATACTGTCGAGTGTATTGTGTTTGTCAATCAGCTTCTGAATATGTCCTGTGAGCAGGAACACCCTTGCCCTGTTTTGTGTCGAACTGAACACAAAGATACTCTAGCGACTGTGATGGTTGAAGATTGCTCTTGGCCAGGTTCATGACCCAACTTAGCTCCTGCAACAAGGAGATCACGTTTCACAAGATCCAGAGGCTCTCTTCCAGACTCTTGGCCCAAATCAGCCAGTCATCCAAGTACAAGTGTACCAGGATCCCATCTTTTCTCAACTCCACCACTACCATAACCTTGGAAAAAATTCTGGGCGCGGTGGCCAAACCAAAAGGTAGCGTTCGAAACTGATAATGATGTTCCAGAACATCATTATGATGATGAAACGCAGAAATCACTGATGCTCTAGTCTGATGGGAATATGCAGATACGCCTCGGACAGGTCCAGAGAAGTTACGAACTCCCCCAACTGCACTGCCATTATCACTGAGTGCAAGGTTTCCATGTGAAAATGAGTCACATGCAAATGACTGTTGACTCCTTTGAGATCCAGTATGAGAGGAAAAAAAACCTTCTTGGGCATGAAATAAATGGAATATCGGCCCGTATTTTCTTGAAACTGCACTGGAACCACAGCCCGCAGGCTGAGGAGTCTTGACAATGTACACTCCACTGCCTGTCTCTTGTGCGGAGAGATGCAGGGAGACACCAGGAACACGTCCCAAGGAACACTGCGAAAGCCCAGCGCATAGCCATCCCTTATCACCTCCAAAACCCACTGGTCTGTTGTGATCTCAACCTTCCTCCGATAAAAAAAGAGGTAACTTCCTATCTCCTGATCCCAGAGGTGGGTCATCATATCTTCAAAGGGAGGCTTGGGATGCTCCACTACGGGAGCCTGCAACCTATCTGTACTGCCTGGGACTAAAGGACTGAGATCTACCCAAAGGTCAAGTCCTCTGAAAGGCCACTCCTCTGTAGGGTCGAAAACATCTGAACCCCCTAGTACTACCTCTCGTGCTGAAGGATCGCGGCACCTATTTCTTATCCTCTGGTAATCGAGGAAACGGGGACTCACCCCACTTATTGGTCATTTTCTCCAGCTCACTCCCAAATAAGTGCGAGTTTTTAAAGGGCAACCTTGTAAAGTTAGACTTCGAGGTTGTATCAGCCAACCAATTTCTCAGCCATAGCTGACCCCTAGTTGCTATTATTGAAGCCATCTCTCTGGCCAAACTATGGACCAAATCGCAGCCTGCATCTATCAAAAAGGAGGCTGCTGGTTCCATCAGTGTCTTGAAATTTACACCAGATTCATCGATCTCCTGAGAGAGCAGTAAACAAGAGCGAGCTACCAGGGAAGAACAGGAAGCTATCTGCAAATTCATTGCCATTGTTTCAAAGGCCTGCTTAAGGATAGCCTCAATCTCCTATCCTGTACATCCTTAAAGGCCGCTCCCCCTTCTACAGGAATAGTCGTCCGCTTGGTAACAGCACACACAAGCGTATCCATCTTCGGAAAATGCAATTGCTCTTTTGCAACTGGATCCAGACTCATCACCCTCTAAAATTAGCTTCTGGGGCACCCCATTCAAGATCAATTAATTTTTGAATGGACTCCATAATAGGAAAGAAGCATGAGGCTTAATGCAAGAAAAGCAAAATGGGATCTTTCTTTGGCTCAGACATGGATTCAGCCCCAGGTACTCCAGCATCTTCAATGTCTGGGAAATTAGAGCCAGTAACTCATCTCTATAAAAGAGCCTCAACATAGTTCTATACGTCTCCAATCATGAAGGAATTTCCCCATCCTCCAGGGAGTAAGGATTGGATTCATCATCCGTGCCATCTGGGTCCCTATTGGGAAGACCAGCTGCAGGCATACCCCGAGGCATACCTGCAGCACCATGTGTATGAGATTTAACCGCTTGCAATCCTGACTTGTTAAGATTGGCCAGGGCCAGGGATTGTGCCTAAAGGAAGGAGTACAGTCCTTCAAAAAGTTCTACCCAGGAAAAGGTAGAAGGATCCATGCCAAAACCAGGGGCAATTGTCCTATACCCACTGAACCACCTTCTCCTGCCGACAAACCAGTTAGGGGAGCTCCAAAATCAGCCAACCCTTCTGGCAGCTTTTTTCCATTCCCACACCAGGCTGGGAAGAAATAGGCTTAGTAAAATCAAAGGGGTAGATTTTCAAAGGGATACGCGCGTACCCCCCGAAAACCTACCCCAAACGCCCCCTGCACGTGCCGAGCCTATTTTGCATAGGCTCGGCGGTGCGCACAAGCCTCGGGATGTGCGTAAGTCCCAGGGCTTGCAAAAAGGGGCGGTCGGGGACATGGCCAGGGGGCACGGTTTGGGATCGGGGGCGTGTGTCGGCGGTCCGGGGGCATGGCCGAGTGCCCCAACACAGCGGCCTGTGTCGGGGCCTGCCGCACCGGCGCACGTAAGTTACTACTGCCCGGAGGCAGTAGTAACTTTTCCGATAAAGGTAGGGGGGGGTTTGGATAGGGCCGGGGGGTGGGTTAGGTAGGGGAAGGGAAGGGAATATGTGGGGGGGGGGGGGGGGGGTAGAAAGAAAGTTCCCTCCGAGGCCGCTCCGAAATCGGAGCGGCCTCGGAGGGAACAGGCAGCGCGCGCAGGGCTCGGCGCACGCAAGTTGCACAAATGTGCACCCCCTTGCGCGCGCCGCCCCCGGATTTTATAAGATACGCACGGCTACACGTGTATCTTATAAAATCCAGTGTACTTTTGTTCGCGACAGTGCCGCGAACAAAAGTACGCGCGCGCGTATGTTTTTAAAATCTACCTCAAAGAGCGGTAATTCTCACTGAGCCTCCAAACAGCACTGACACAAAATTAGAGGGAACACCAGGCTAAGATGCCCAAATATGACAAACACATAAGGCAAGGCACTTCAGCTTCTTCACTATGGGCACCATCAGTCTGCCAATATGCCCTAACAGGTGTTTGACAATAGTGCACCCAAAAATTAGGCACTCCCAAACTGAGTTCCCCCAGGATGCTCACATAATGCGTGCAAAAAAGCACGTGCGTGTGCATGCAAAAAAACGCATGTGTTCTGGAAGGCACTCCTATGTGCCCAGTCGCCCAACCAAATATACAACAGGCCGCACAGTCGGGTGCACAAGCACGATCCGATGGAAACTGAAGAGGGCAATCTGCGGCACACAAAAAATACGCGGAAATGTCGCCACGGCCTACCACATGGCAAACCAGAAGAGCCTTAGAGCAGGACCTAGCCACAAGGGCTGCTCAACCCGCCAGGCTGTCCCCCGACCCATGAATTCCACCAAAAGGTGGGAACGACCATCGGGTTGCGCACCAAGCACAGAGACCGGGAGGGCGGGGGGAGGAATCCCTACTCAACTCTCCCTTACTTTTTTTTTTTTTTTTAAATTACCCTTTACCTAAGCTCAGCCTGATATGGCTGAATACAAGGTCTGTCTCTGGGTGCAGGGGAAGAGAGCATAAACCCTCACTGCTGCACTCTGCTTTCTGCACCTGCTTGCCTTTCAAGCTTTTTTTTTTAACAGGTAATTCTACGGCAGACCAAGGAACTTATCTGAGGGACCACAGAAATCACCTCAGGAATTCTTAACTGAGGAAGAGACCATAAGGTATCACCAGAGGAGAATGGGGCAAATTAAATTTCCTTCTTCTTTTCTCCATCTAAACTTAAAGCAATCCCCAGTAGGGAGATGCACATCCACCATCTGCTGGAGACAGAGAATACTGGCAGGCTGATGTCACTGCAGGGGTATATATACACTGTGATGTCAGCTTTGCTCCATCTGCTGGTAGATGTGCATAACCCATTGGTTTTGGATTCACCTGTCCATATGCTAAGAAATGGATGTTTTCAATTATATCACATAGCTTTCTTTTTAGGATGCCACACCATGACACCAATGCCAAAAGATGCAAAGCAAAACTATAGTAGTTTACATAAATAATGTTTCAGTTTGTTAATATTTTAAGATCATGTGATTATAATCCACACTGAACATTTGTTTTGCATTTTGTGGAACCAATTTTACATACATAAAATCATGAATTAGCCTATCAAGTTGAAAAGTAACTCAAGCTCTAATTGACTTAATAGCGAGATTAAAGTCCACACAACAGACCTATGCATTTTAGAACCAAGCAAGGGATGCGTTAACTTCCCTGGAGAACATTCTCTGCTGTTGAAACAATACTTTTTATATGACCAGCCGCAGTTCTGCAGTCATGAAAGGAATTTCTTAGGCAACAGAAAGCCTTGTTGGGTCTAAAACATATCTTCTAGTCAAATAGACACTCAGTTAGTTGAACAATAAAAAGCAGACAAACTCTAAGAGGCTGATTTTAAAAGCACTGCTTGTACAAAAATGCCCACATATGCGTGTATGTGGGGCTGTATGCGAGCTGTATGCAAGCAACACAGATTTTAAAAACCACAATTTGTGTGTGAATATGTGAGTGCTCACCAAAAATGGGGAGGAAAAGAGCAGGGCATGGGTAGGGCACAGGAGCTCCAGGATGGGTCCAACTGTTATGTGCATAACTCCGTATTTTAAAACCAGAGGCCACAGTGCACAACAGCTTGTTATCTGCATAACTTTACGGCTGCTTCAGATAAGGAAAAAGACAACAGATATCATGTTTTAGGGCCTACATGACAGGGTGAGGGGTCTGGGTCAACTGGGGTGTGTGCAGGATGAAGAACCTTGAGACTAACTGGGCAAACTGGAGGACTAATTGGAAAAACTGGGAATGTCCCTCATGTAAGAATGTTTTAAAAATCCGCTTACATGCGAGCATTAAAGCCAACAAAGTCTAATGAAAGATAAGCAAAGCAGGTATGCTTGAGTAACCTCTTAAAATTGGGAGCATACTTAAAAATGGGCGACGTATTTTAAGTCATATGCACACAAGTGCTTGCATTATTTAAAATTCCAGCGTATCTATACCCGTGCGCTGATGTGTGAGTCTAGGGGCACACGCGCACTATTTTAAAATTAGCGTGTGAGTACTTAAGTCCTATTATCTGGTTTTCCCCTTCTCAACATAAAACTACCAATTAGCAACGGGCACATTGGGTTATTGGGCATTTGGACATCTTCCTATGAGATGTTCAAGCCACAACAGATCCATCCTCTTAAAACCACAAGGACTCACAGGCTTTAAGGTGCTGGAGATGCCCTTTTCATCACAGGTGTGGCACAATCTTGGACAGAGCCTTCCCTACGCCAGGCCAATATTTTCCTGTAATCCACCCCGATTAAGAATAAGTAATTATCAGAAAATCAAATCAATAAAAGATCTTCTGACATATTTTGGACAGACTTGTTGAGTTTTGACACAAGGGAAACTCTTCAAAATAAAGGATATTAATGCAAAGGCAGAATAATGCAGGCAAAAGTAAATAAGGAAATTAATTTAAATGGCAATATTAATTGTTTAAGTAAAATTTATTTTAAGTGTCACCAGTATTAAAAAAATCAAATTACTTTATTGGAGAATCAGCAGTGAAAGGCAGATACAACTATAAAGAAATATATATAGTGCATATAGCAGAGTTGCTTACCTGTAACAGGTGTTCTCCTAGGACAGCAGGTTGTAGTCCTCATATGTGGGTGACGTCAGCAGACAGAGCCCCATCACGGAAAACTTTTCTGTCAAAGTTTCTAGAAATTTTGACTGGCACACTGAGCATGCCCAGCATGCCATAATCCCTGTAGCCACAGGGGTCTCCCTTCAGTCTCGTTTGTAGCAAAAGGTGCGAGCAAAAAAATAAAATAATAAAACTTTTCGGACCCAACTCCACGGGGTGGCGGGTGGGTTTCGTGAGGACTACATCCTGCTGTCCTGGGAGAACACCTGTTACAGGTAAGCAGCTCTGCTTTCTCCCAGGACAAGCAGGATGGTAGTCCTCACATGTGGGTGATTAGCAAGCTACAGGCTGACTCATATTTAAATTGGACCTACAGCGTAGAACTTGTCCATCAGGCACAACAACTGGTGTACTGTTGTGAAAAATGAGGCAGCCTGAAAATCACATCAGATGGATGTGGAAGGAGTTGGGATTATACTGGAAACATGTTCTTCAAGACGGGTTGGCCTAAGGCAGAGTCTTGACGTCCTTCCTTGTCCAGGCAGTAATGTGCTGCAAATGTGTGAAGAGAGCTCCATGTTGCAGCTTTACAGATCTCAGCAATCGGTACTGAACAATAGTGTGCTACTGAGGTTGCCATGGCTCTAAGTGCACCTTCACTTGTCCCTGGAGAGGAAGGCCTGCTTTTTCATAGCAGAATTCGATACAGTCTGCTAGCCAGTTGGAGAGAGTTTGTTTGCCCACCGCAACTCCTGGTTTGTTTTTGTCAAAAAAAACAGAGTTGGGTGGATTTCCTATGGACTGCAGTGCGGTCTAGGTAAAAGGCATGTGCACGTTTATAGTCCAAGGTGTGTAAAACCCTCTCGCTCTGGTGAGAGTGAGGTCTTGGGAAAAAGGTGGGCAAGACTATAGATTGATTCAGGTGAAAGTCTGTTACCGCCTTTGGAAGGAATTTAGGGTGAGTACGGAGGACCACGCGGTCATGTAGGAACCTTGTATAGGGTGAGTATGTGACAAGTGCTTGTAACTCACTAACCCTTCAAGCAGATGTAATGGCTACTAGGAAAAGGACTTTCCATGTAAGAAATTTAACATCGCAGGAGTGCAAAGGCTCAAACGGGGAGCGCGTGAGCCTTGTAAGTACTACATTTAGGTCCCATTCAGTGACTGGTGGCCATAGAGGGGGCTTAAGTTGTAGTAGGCCCCTTATAAACCGACTCACAAGGCTGCGCTGTTACCGGGGCATCCCCCACTCCCTTGTGGTATGCTGAGATGGCACTCAGGAGTACCCTCACCGAGGAAGTCTGGAGACCAGAGTCTGAAAGGTGCCAGATAGTCTAAAAGATGGAGTGGGGCACGAAAAAGGGTCGATACCTTTTTGCGTGCCCCATATGGTAAATCTATTCCACTTAGAACGATAGGATTTTTGTGTGGAAGGCTTTCGTGCAGCTACAAGCACTTGAGAGACATCAGTTGAAAGGTTGAGCGGTTGCAGGATCATGCTTTCAACATCCAGGCTGTAAGGGATAGGGTTTGAAGATTCAGATGGCGTAACATGCCTTGGTTCTGAGTTATGAGAGTGGGCGCTGTGCCCAGGCAAATTGGTTCTCTGATTGAGAGGTCGAGAATCATGGGAAACCATACTTGTTGAGGCCAATATGGGGCTATGAGTATCATTGACCCTTTGTCCTGTTGCTGTTTCACGAGAGTTTTGGCTATCAGCGGTATCGGGGGGATACGCGTATAGGAGGCCTGTGTTCCAGGGGTGAGCAAAGGCGTCCATAGCCAACGTGTTTTGTTGCCTGTGCAGGGAGCAGAATCTGTCCACTTTGTGATTCAGTTCGGATGCAAAGAGGTCTATTGTTGGTTGACCCCAACATTGGCAGATTCTGGTCGCTACCACAGGATCCAGAGACCACTCGTGGGGATGGAACTGTCGGCTGAGGTGATCTGCTACTACGTTCTGTACGCCTGCCAGATAAGTGGCCCGAAGATACATGGAGTGTGCAAGGGCCCAGATCTGTGCGGCTTCTTGGCAGAGGAGATAGGAGCCTGTGCTGCCCTGCTTGCTCAAGTACCACATTACAACTGTGTTGTCTGTTTGTAAGAGAACAGTCTTGTTTGAAAGGCAATCCTTGAATGCATATAGAGCGTAACATATAGCTCAAAGCTCTAAGAAGTTGATCTGAAACATTGCTTCGAGCTGTGTCCAAGTACCTTGAGTTTGGAGATTGTTCACATGAGCTCCTCAACCCAAGTTGGATGCATCTGTGGTTAACGTCACTTGTGGAATTGGTTGCTGGAAGGGTAGACCTGTCGGCAAGTTGGCTTTGTTTGTCCACCAGAGAAGCGACAAACGTAGCTGGTGGGTTACTTGAATCCGGGATGAAAGAGGTTGAGTGGCTTGGAGCCACTGAGATTTCAAAGTCCATTGAGTGATTCTCATGGCCAGTCTGGCCATAGGAGTGACATGGACCATGGAAGCCATATGGCACAGTAAGGTTAGGGATTGATGGGCTGAGGCTGTTTTCTTTGCATGCAGAGACGTAGCTAGTCTGGAGAGTGTGTGTCAACGCAGTCGTTGGGCAAGAAGTCGTATGCAACTGTGATGTCCAAATCTGCTCAAATGAAAGTAAGAAGGTGAGATGGAGTCAGGTGGGATTTTTGGTAGTTGATGAGAAATCCCAATGAGTGTAGAAGATTGATAGTGAGCTTGATAGCATCGAGAGCTCCTTGTTTGGAATGGCTTTTGATTAGCCAGTCGTCCAGGTAAGGAAAGACATATATGCTTTTCTTGTGTAGATGGGCCGCAGCCACTGCTAGGCACTTTGTAAGGACACGTGGTGCCAAGGCCAGTCCGAAAGGTAGAACCCGGTACTGATAATGTTGATGTTCCACCAGGAAACGCAGGTATTTGTGGTGATGTGGGAATATTGGAATGTGAGCATAAGCATCCTGAAGATCCAGAGAACAGAGCCAATCTCCTTTCTGCAGAAGGGGAAGCATGGTACCGAGGGACATCATCCTGAATTTTTCTTTTTGTAGAAATGTGTTGAGATTGCAGAGGTCTAGGATGGGGCGTAGGCTGCCTGATTTCTTTGGAATGAGAAAATAGCTGTGCCCAGGGAACAGGTTCCACAGCCCTGGTGCCCAGAAGAGTGGGGAGTTCTGACTCTAGAAGGAGTGTGTGATCTATTTGCATCCACAGTGGATTGGGTGGTGAATCCGGGGGTACCATGAGGAAGTTTAGATGGTATCCCTGGGTTATGCTGGATATAACCCATTGGTCTGTGGTAATGTTGAGCCAGTTGGTTATGAAATGGTGAATTCGACCTCCTACTGGTAAATCTGGTTTTGGATTTGTGGAGCGGCTGCTGTTCTCTGGATAGATTTCAAAATCCAGAGGTTTGGCCTGTTTGCGATGGTGGCTGAGGCCTGGATTGCTTGGGCTGTCAAGGATGTCCTCTCCGAGACGGCTTGGTTGGCTTCATGCAAGATGTAGTTGGGTAATATCTGCATGGGTGATAAAATGGTTTTCTAGGGTCCCTTCTCGCAGGTCTTCTTGCAGAAGAAGGGCCCTCGGTAGTAATTGTGGACAATTGACGCAGGGTCTCATGATCTTTTAGTTGAGCCACTGCGTCTTGTATCTTATCGCCGAATAGGTTGTCACCGGTACATGGCAGATCAGCGAGTTTGTCTTGGACTTCAGGTCTCAAATCTGATGGTTTCAGCCAAGCCCACCTCCTGGCGCTGATTCCCGTTGCCGACAAACGAGAAGCAGTTTCAAAGGAGTCGTAAGCAGCCCGAACCTCATGTTTCCCAGCCTCAAGGACTTTCTGTAATATGGCGTTGAGACTATCTTGTTGTTGGGGGAAGAGAGTCAGCTATTCCCTGAACCTGCTTCCAGAGATTCCTTTGATATTGTGTCGTGTAAAGTTGGTATGCAGCTATGCGTGACACTAGCATAGAGCCCTGAAACATTTTGCAACCCAAAATGTCCAAGAATTTTTGGTCTTTGCCAGAAATTGTTGAAGAGTGAGGGCACAGACGCCTGGCCTTTTTCTGTGCGGATTCAATTACCACTGACTGATGGGGTAGTTGTGGCCTTTGAAATCCAGGAATATGTTGGACTAGATAAGTGGCATCTGTCCTATTCACTGGTTGAACAGTACAAGGATGCTCCCAGAGACGATGTTGGAGATCCACAAGCACCTCGTGGACAGGGATAGCCATAACTTCCTTTGGAGCATCAACAAATTGGAGAACTTCCAATGTTTTATGGCGTGTGTCCTCCTCTATAATCAGGTCAAAGGGGATTGTCTCTGACATTTCCTTTACAAAATTTGCAAAGGAGAGGTCTTCGGGAAGAGATTTTCTCCTTTCTTCCAGAGGAGATGGTTCTGATAAGATGTCCTCCGTGGATGTGTCAGTGTCAACATCTTACCATCTGTCAGAAAAGGTCTCTAGGCGAGATCCTGAAAGAGGGAAGAAGGTTGGTACTGTAGGACGTGTTGGCACCAATGGATCCTTCGATGGCCTCAATAGAAGATGCGGTGGCACTGATGGGGATTTCTGTGGCACCGAAGGCATCGAGGGGAAACATGGGCATCTCAGTCCCGAGAGCCTCGATGGACCAGGCATTGGAGGAATCAGTGTTGAGAGAGGACTGGAGTCCATGCCTTCATCTTCTGAGGATCCCGGAATAGGTATTGGGGCCTTCAGAGACTTTGCGGGTTGCTATGGCATTGGTGGCCTAGGTTGTGTCGGAAGGGCACCGATGAGTGTATCCAGTCTGCTTAGCAGTGGCATAAACATCGATGGCTCCGATGTCAGAGTCGATATGGGGGCCGGCATCAATGGCTGTAAGTCTCTGAGATCATCGAGCACTGCCTGGTGGATGAGACCGTCCAGTTCCTCCCTGAAAGCTGGTGTAGATATCGCAGCTACAAGAGGCGGCAGGCTAGGCACTACTGGTACCTCCACAGGAATTTGTGGGGGCTCAGTACCCGGCACCTATATCGGTGGGGATCGCCTTGGTTTTTCGGGTGGAGATGGGGTTGAAGGCTCCTCTACCCGTGTCCTCTTCGCAATTGGCTCGATAAACATCAAGGCCAATGTGGTGTTGGTGCCGGCAGCGGGAGTAGACTCGCGTCGGTGCCGGTGTTTCCCTAAGTGCTCGGTCCAGTCTTTCTCTGGCACAGAGGAAGACAATGCGGATGCCTTAGATGGAGTTGGTGACAGATGGTCACCGCTGCCCTGGTGCTCCCGGCGATGTTTGATGACAAGTTTCTTTGATGATCCTGCCGGTGACGAGTGGGTGGACGTTGCAGTAGTCAACTTGATTTTAAAAAGGACTCCATCTTGTCAAGGCGAGCCCGCCTACCCATTCGGGGTCATCTGGGCACAACTTGGGCAGTGAGACACGTCGTGTGATGAGCCGAGGAACAGCAGACAGACATCATGTGGGTCGGTAATCAACATGGTCCGGGGACACTCCAGTCATTTTCTAAAACCTGTTGCCAAGATAGAAAAAGGGGGAGGCCCAAAAACAATCGACACCGAAAACAGGGGAGGCAGGCATCGACAGACGACAGTGGAATTCACTCACCGAGCGAGGAAAATCGATGTCTCGATGGGAGACCCGTGTGAGGGAAGTTTTTGGATAAGTAAACGTCAAATATTCCGTGAGGAAAATATTGTGAGAAATTCGCACAGAGCTCCTAACCGCGAGGCAAACTGCAGCGCAGAAAAAAAGAGAGACTGAAGGGAGACCCCTGTGGCTACAGGGATTATGGCATGCTGGGCATGCTCAGTGTGCCAGTCAAAAGTTCTAGAAACTTTGACAGAAAAGTTTTCCGTGATAGGGCTCCATCTGCTGACTTTACCTATATGTGAGGACTACCATCCTGCTTGTCCTTGGAGAATCCATGAGACAGCATACAGAAGTATTTAGAAAACAAAAAACTCCCCAATAAACTTCTGTCTACATGGAAGCAAATGTAGAAGGACATTGTCCTAGAAATATGCTATAAACCTACCTTTTAATGAAGCTTTTTTCAATACTTTCATTGCATAGAGCTGCTCAGCATCAGGGCCAATTATTTTCCTTACAAGAAAAACCTGGAAAGAACAGCATACCTCTTAAAAAATATTTTAAATCTTTACAATTACTCCCCAAAATTTGGCTTCAACACTTGATCTCCACACTACTACATTGCAGACTTTTATAAACTAAGGCTGTTTAGCGGCCTTAAACCACTTCTTCATGAAGGATCTTTTTGCTTGGTGATTCAGGCCCTATTAATAACCATGTTAGAATTACAGTAATTCTATCTTTATGGGTTTACCAGCAAGCATGCTTCGATCTTTGCAACCCCTACAGAACTCTGCAACACACCTGGTTACTGGATGTAAATGAAGAGAATAAGATCTATACTGGCTTCCAATTGGTCGATTGAAAATAATAATGCTGGAACACAAGTTATCTATTGATTTGCTTCATGGATTAACGCTATGCTGTTTGTATACAACTCAACAAGAATTTTGTACTCTTCCCAAACAGCATTGCTCAACATTCCCTCAATTCACCAAGCAAGATTGCTGGATACAAGAGGGCATACATTCTCAAATGCTGCACCAATACTGTGGAACTCACTCCCTCAAGAGCTCAGGCTAACAGGCTGCACTAAGATGTTTAAAAACCTTCTATAGATTTTTTTCAAGCAAGCCTTTACTTGGGTGTAATAATTATGAAAGTGTTATGAGTCAGTTGTATTTTAGCTTTGTCAAGTGAGATGTCATAGATGATACACGGCAAATATTTTGTATGTCTAGTTGATTGTCACATGGGAATTTTATGTATGTGATATGGTAAACTGCCAAGGACCACTGGTGATGGCAGTATATAAATATAAATAGTCTAAGATCTCCAACGCTGAAAAACACACAGTTAATCAAACTATTTTATAAGATTAAATTACTATGATTTACACATATTCAATCAAAAAGTCCATCATCCATATTTAAATTTGATAACAGATGTAAAATTTAATAGCTAGACTGAAAATTACACGAAATCATGTGTACTCTGTAGCAGGCCCTGACTTTGGAACCAGTTACCTGAGGCAATACGCACTACATCTTCTACAAGTGTTTTCAAAAAGGCATTAAAGACCTACTTATTTGAACTGACTTTTCAGTAATTCAGGCTTCTTGCTCTTTTTAACACTTTTATTATGCTTCTGTTTTTATTTGTCATACTATATAATTTTGTATTTGAATATGTTTTGATTCATTACTCCTGTAAACCACTGCAAACTACCCCATGAACAAGCAGGTTCTAATAATCTTATTTATAAATAAACAGACTCCAATATACATGAGATGCATAATATTCATCTTTTGAAAATTTGTGCAACTACAGTTATATTATTTTGGTGCATAAGATACAATAGTAAATGCATCATTTTTTACTCTTCTAATCGATTTCTTATCATTTTACTAAAGGTGTAGAATTCTAGTGTAGCTATTGACTATAAACTATGAACATTAATTCTGGACATGACAGCATGCAATACTGTTCTTCTCACTTTGCTTATACAAAGTTTTATACACCTTACCTTTCCAAATGATCCCTGTCCAAGAACTTTAAGTAATTCAAATTGTGCAGGATCTGCTTTCTCACATCCTTCTTTCACAAGATGAGTAATAGGAATCTCTTTCACACTTCCTCCTTCCTGTTAAATTATCAAGTTTAATACATCATTATCCAACCTAAAAAGATTACTGAAGAATTAACACGATATGTAGTAACACACCAAAAGGATAAAACCCATAGGGTTTTCAATCTTTAGTAGTAAGAGTCTCTGGGCTCTTTGGATATATATGCAGCTGAATTAGCAAACAGTTTACCTAATTCAGATACCAAAACATGTTAAGGCTAATACATGTTAATGCTGCATTAGTAAGACAATAACATAATAGATGACAGCAGAAAAATTAATTGGCCTATCAAGTCTGCCAAACTGTACCACCTTGCAAAAATATATATGAACTACCATCCACAGAAGTCTGACCTCCCCTCACCCAAGTCAGTTTTTGTTCCTCATTACTTCTCCACCAATCTACGTATATAAGCATTAAGATCCCATCTGTAACCCAACACAAAATGATGCAATAAAAATGTTAGTTTGTATGTGCAAAAACATATAACACAGCTCATTAATAATCAAAATAAGGTTAACATAGATCACATAAAGCAAAGTGAAATATTAGAAATGTTTTTTTTTTTGTTTTTTTTACTCAGTGCATAACTAAACTCTGGAATTTGTTGCCGTAGGATGTGGTGAAAGATGTTAGTGTGCTAGGTTTAAAAAAAGGTTTAGACAAATTCCTGGAAGAAACTTGTCTAAAACTTATTAAGATTGACTTGGGGAAATCCACTGCTTATCTCTGGGATAAGCAGCATGGAATCTATTGACCTTTTGGGATCCTGCCAGGTACTTGGGACCTGAATTGATCACTGTTGGAAACAGAATAATGGGATTGATAGATCTTTTGTCTGACCCGGCATGATAAAAGGGGGAAAAAAAAAAAGTAATGTTACCCCACTAGTAATACAAAAAGCAAACTACATTTCCCTGAGGTATAATTAAGTATTGCTTTAGCCTCCAAGAACTATAGCAAGGCCCAATGTGAGTTGTGATGTTTCCCCCTGCTACTTCTTCCCCTCCACATGCACTCAAGTAGAGGCTCCCTCATCCACCAAGTAACCAAGTAGTAGACCCACTCACCCTAGCATCAAGGGCAGCTCCCCCCCCCCCCCCAATTCTGGTCCCCCTCCTTAGCCAATCCTATCCCATCCCAAGTCAGCCCATAATGGATGGGGTCAGAAGGGAGCAAGCATTTTTCTTGCCCATCAGCAACAAAAAATGCCAACGAGTTACCACTTGCTGTAAAGCATGAGTTTCACCACTAGTAACGCATTCCCAGATGGGAGGCTCCCATCTCCCTGACCCATCCCGGCAACCAAGAAGTAGGTTCCCTCATTTCCCATTAGGTTTCCCACCCAAGCCTGCACCCTGTCTAAAAGTTGACCCATGATGGATGGAACAGAAGGGAATTATCTTCCCTTTTGTTCTGCTGGGGCCAAAAAACTAAAACAGGATCCGTTGACCTTCCACAGTTTTCCCTCAGGGCCAAAAGTCCATGTAAGGTTAGCCAGTGCCAGTCTGAATTCTGGAGCAGTCAAGAAAAAAAAAAAAAAAAAAAAAGAGGATGTCTATCTTGCATCCATCCATCATGGGCCAACTTTAGATGGGGTAGGCTAGGGAGCAGGACCTGAAGTGATCCTCCATGAGGATATGCACTATCACTGTCATTAACACTGAAGCATTACAGGCAGTGATAATGCATTAGCATAATCTATTGAAAAACATAAGCATGCCCTTTAGTACATCATTTATTTAGCATAGTTTTGTTTTGGGGTTTTTTTTAATTAGCAAATCATGCCTGTGGTAAAACTGCCCATTTTTTTAATCCCAAAAAACATTACTATTTATGAAAGATTGGAATGCATTTCCATGTAGGTTGTAAAGGACATATAACAGCACAAATAGCACCATATTCCACAATTGTATGTGAACACTCACAGAATAACACTCCCAATTTATATGCAGTCTTTAAAGTTTAATTTAAATGTGGCCATGCAATGTTAATCATCCAAAATAAAAATTCAAACTTTGAAAGACTCAAAATCTTACATTTCTGGAAGCTAATAGAAATCTTGACAATTTTTCATTGAAGCCTTCCCTACAGATGATGCAAATAATATGTGAGCTAGATTTATATTTCATTATTGCCTTATGATTCAATATGCCAATAAGATATTTCAGGGAAAATACTATATTCATTACTTTATATCCTTCTGATATAGCACTAAGTGAAGACAAAGCTGTAAAACTTTCTATAAATTCCTGCCAGTTTAGTAATAAAGTTTTGCTGTATCAAACTTCTCTAACACAGTGTGTTGAGATCTGGTTCAGATGAGAGATGCTATACAAAATTCAGATTTGTTTGCTTTTACCCTATTTTGTTATTAGGGATAGCAGTATTTTCAACAAAATCATTGATATAATTGATATATGATATGTTATGATATATGATATGTTCACCTTATTTCATATTGCCTGTAAAGCTTGTTGCTAATTGTTTATTGTAAACCGAGGTGATGTTTTTTTTACGAAAAACATGATGTTTTTTTTACGAATGCCGGTATATAAAAGTTATAAATAAATAAATAAATAAATAAATGTTAACGTGCCGCGGTATATACAAAATCACTAAATAAATAAATAAAATCATAATAGCAACAAATTGTCCTATTTATACCTCTAGAGATTTGTATTATCTTTTAGAAACATTTTGATTTGTCCCAGAACACTTCTAAATCTCACCTCATCTACTCAAAGACGGGCGGATTTTAAAAGCCTTGCTTGCGTAAATCCGCGCCTATTTTCCATAGGCCGCCGGCGCGCTCAGAGCCCCGGGACGCGCGTACGGTGCGCCGGGCATTCATCTTCGCTGCGAACGGAGCACGTCCCACAGGACGCGCTCCGTTCGCAGCATGCTGGGGTCTCCTCTGCTGTTTTCTGTGCAGAATTTGTCAATTATACGCAGAAAATAGCAATTATGCCCGGGGGGGGGGGGGGGATACTGCGCAAATTCTGCGCTCCACAGAAGCGCAGAATTCCACTCAGCACACAATCAAGCTATGTAATCTATTGCCAGAAGATCAAGACAACTAACAGTGTGGTTTAAAATATAAAGTTGGAAAAGTCCATAAACAGTTATTAGCCAAGAAGACTTGGGAAAGCCTGAAAGTAAAATAGAACAACTATTTGGGATCTGTCAGGTACTTGTGACCTGGACTTGCCACTGTCAGATATGGGATACTGGGCTAGATAGACTTTGGTCTGACCCAGCATGGCACTTCTTATGGACCTAGCGGATCTGGGGGGTGAAAGGAGATCAGCAGGGTGTATATGAGAGAAGTGTTGGAGGGGAGGAAGTGAGACTGTGAGGTAAGAGAGGGGATGGAGTTGAGCGTAAGGAAAGAGGGAATGACAGAGGATCAGTTGGGAGATTTAAAAAAGGGCTTGGGAGTAAACAGGGGATATGCTGGAGGATGTGAAAGGGGCTGTAGGTGATGAGAAAGAAAGAAGGGCTAGAAGACAAGAGGAGCTGGGGGATATAAGAGTGGCATCAGATGGAGGAGCAGATGTTAAAAGAGAAGGTCCTCTAGAGAGGGCTAGAGTTGACATTCCAACCCTCACTTTGGGGTATACACGAAAATTAAACTGTTAAGTCCTAGCAGCAGAAAACTGCAAAACACAAGAGTTAGGCTGCCACCTGCATGTCAGTTTCAGGATTGCAAGGAAAAGAGGCTCAAAATAAGAAATCAGCAGGCATAAAGATCCCCATTTTGCCAAACCATGTAATAAGGATGTTTTAAAAATCCCACAGAGAATTATTCAGTCTCGCACTTTAAATCCAAGAAAGCAATGGCTTCAGTAGAATTCCAGCAACTGAACATTTGAAAACCAAAACAAAATAGAAAAAAATGTTCCAAGTGTTAGCCCAATTCCAAAGCACTTTCTTAAGAAAAAAAGTTTGCAGATAACAGTGAAAGTCTCCAAAAGCATACTATTATCAATAAAACTAGAAAAATCCCAAGCTCCAGATTGCCCAGACGCCTAAAATCTATTGCCTAGCAGCTCCTCCTAGGAGATAAGCTTCTGGCAGCAAGTGGTGGAGGAGCAGAGGAGCTAGATACCGATGGGCAAGAAGGAGCCATCGCTGGTGGGTGGGAGAGCAGCTACAGTGGGGTGAAGAGGCGTGGGAGAAAGGCCTGGGGAAGGGGGATAAAGGTTAGACAAAAAGGGGAAAAAAAGGAAGCTATAAAGAAATTGTTTTACCCTGGTTCCTAAAAACATGGGTTAGTGCCCAAGTTTCCTGTAATTTTTCCATTCCTGGCTACCCATAAACAACTCTCACCACATCACCATCAAAGCAACATTCTAACAACACTCGTTAAAGAAAGGAACCTATTGCAGCAATGTGACATCAATGGGAGACTATTATGCCATTCAGACATCAATAATCGAGCCTAACCATCAGCACATCAATGAATAGTCTACAACAATACAGGCATGACAAATAACACCAATACTTTACTAATACAGACTTTAAATACACATCAATGCAATACAAATTATGACTATTAGAACAAAAAGACTATGTCACAATGAAAGGGATGTTGTTAATATTAAATGAATAGGAGATGAGAACTATACATTTTGAAAAGCCCTTATTTATTGTTAAGCACACGATTCATTTTCACACTACAAAAACTTTTGATATACTGATACCATGTGTTTACAGAAAACAACAAGAACTTACATCTGCTCAGTATCTCACATGGTTTAAAATTCAAATAGAGTGCCATGAAGAAAAACCTGTTACAAATTAAAGAAATTGCTTAATAGTACTAGAATCAATTTAGTTAAAACATTGCAAGTACATATGGATTGTAATATCTGGAAAAACAAATATAGAATATGATGGCAGATAAGGACTATAGGGCCCACCTAGTCTGCACAATTTACTTCCTGGTGCAATGTCATAGACAACAGTTAACCTCTGGCTAGAAAGATTTTGATGTCTTAGAATGGAGGTTCTGCCACCTCTAATTCAGCATTGTGTGCTTTCTGACAGATGAACAATTACCATCCTCAAGTTTATATACTACAAGGTGAATTTTAAAACCAGCGTGTGGGCACAAATGTGAGCACGTGTGTCAGCCCGCGCCCAGGGACCCAGCTATTTTAAAACATATATGCCTCTATGCGCGCATGTTATAAGATAGCCTGGCAGCACCCATAAGTGTGTCCAATTTTAAGTGGACGCAAAAGCTGCTTCTACCACGTAATTGGGGGTGGAGGGGGTTTGGAAAGGACACGCGCTGATGCATTTTCCAGTTTTACCAGTTTGTCCAGTTAACAGAGAGGTACTCCAACCCCCTGGTTTGATAGCCTGTTCACCCCCCCCAGTTATCCCAGACCCTTTAAACCCCTCTGAAATGGCTTTTTTTTTTTTGGGGGGGGGGGGGGGGAGACGACATACACCAGGGGCATCGTCGCACACCGGATCGCGTAAGTATTTACACACAAATTTATGGTTAAAGTTCCGAAATACCCGTGTACCAGCCCAGACCACACGCCTTTTTGAGAAATCCCAATACGAGCGCACAGCAGCATTTAAGCACTATCCGGGCAGCTTTTAAAATCCGCTCAGTGCACATAAACCAGACATTCGTGCATCCCCTAATTTTGGCGCATGTTAGTCTTTTAAAATTCACCTTTGTTTGTATAGATTTGGGCGTAAAACCTGAACTACAAAAATGACTATCAGGCGGTTTGGCTCTTGCTGTTCTTTACATTATGCCAAAAGGCTCCAGTTAGTCACTGTAAAAGTGGCGCTCAGATGAAATAGAGGATTAGACTTCCTGGACATTTACTCACTTCTCAGTAAATTGAATGAAAACTTTCTTAGTAGAAGTAGGCCTAATCTTTCTCTTCCCTTATTCCAGTGAGGATTGGTACCCTCCTCGCAGCAAAATCACATTTAATATGTGGTTGCTTGGCACACACAGCATGTCCAAAGAGCACTGAGAAACTGCTGCTGTGAAATAAAATACTTGTGTGCTGCTCCCAAGCACCAAGACATAAGGCATTTTACAACCATGAATCAAGAGTTATCAATGCAGCTTTGCCAATGTGTGTCAGATTAACTACAGTTTAGCATATTTTCTTTTCTTGTTTATAGAGCAGGTGTTGGCAATCCTCGTCACACATGACACAAATATAGCACATTCCAAAATTCCTACTAGCATGCTAGCCATTACCTCTGACTGTAGTACCATTACCTCTGACTGTAGTACATTGCTGGTTGGTTCACATTAGTGTGCAAATATATTATATACATGTAGGCACCATAAATAATATATATGTTGCTGCTCATATATGATAAGATATGTGCATATTCACTAGAGTTTTCCAAGAGAGAAGGTTCTCGTTTTCATCACACTAATAGCCCATATAATTGATTTGAATTTTATGCCCACCTTTTCATCCATTTCTGTTTTTTATTGTATGTTTATGCTTAGAGTTACTGTTTTTTGTTTCACAGATAACCAGACTATTAAGATATTTGGTGCATTAATCCTAAAACAGCTTTCTGATATATATAAAAAGATCAAGTTCACCCAGGTACAAATATTGGTTTAACACAGTATTTCTATTTTACCTCTGTCTGCCCCTTTTTGGTTTAAATTGTATCCATGGTTTTTTAATTAGTGGTACCTTTGAGATTTAATGGTTTCTATTTTAAATTTTGTATTTATTTTTTTTGAATATGTTTTAAGAGTTCTTAATGTATCGTGTGCTTATTTATTTATTCATATTATGTATTTATTGTTTCTAGCCCCTGAGGCAGCCCCAAATTCGGCCTGAGTCAGGCATTTGTATGAATTCATGTCTCCATTCAAATAAAGTTTACACTTGGACTATTCTGGCGTCTAATCTGCATTATTGCCCAAACGGCTTTCTTAGATCGCCTACCCTCTTGCTTCATCAGTACCATGCTGGCAATGCAAGCACTTTCAAAAATATGCAGGTCACATATGGTGACACCTTGGTACCGCAGTCAAAGAGGGCTCAGCATTTTGGCAATAGTGGCAGCAGGTTCATATTGGGCAGCACGAATAACAAGATATTTGAGGAACTTTCATAAATAGAAGAACTTGATACAGGAGAATATTTAATTAAACATTTATATTCACAATAGTTACAGTCCCCATTTTCCCACTGCAGTTTAGGAGTACATGCTGACATTTTCATAATATTTGAATTATTTTGCATATTAAATAATGTAAAATTGTTTTGCATAATAAAAAAAAAAAGTTGCCAACTCACTTTGTGCATCTGTATAATTTATTTTAGCATTTTGGGAGTTTTATGGGTGGGAGACCAGAGAGGAATAGAACCTCAAGGATGGGAAGTGGAAAGGGAGATAGGATAGAGGATTAGTGATGGAGAGGAGAGGAGAGAAAAGAAGGAAGGACAGGAGAAGGAATAAGATGGGGATTGGGGACAGATGGGTGGAATCTTACACCTATTTAACCCACAGAATTTAAGTCTCACTTGACTTTTGTGGCCTAGTGGTTGGATTGTTGGCATGTGTAGGAACTTTGGTGCGAGTTGACTGTGAAGCTTTATCAGTCTTTGTACTTTTGTCCTTTGTGGGCTCTTACCCCACTCTTCATTTCATTTGTTAGTTGATGGAGATTTATATGCCTTTTCTGTCAGTTTGTGTGCCTGCTGTTTAGATGAAGTGATCTGCAGCTGATATGACTGCGAAACCTGTGTCAGAGGAGTTTTAGGTAAGAGAAAGAAAAGACAGAAGAAGAAAAGGAACAAATACAGCACCATGCCCATGATCAGGCTCTCTACATAAGAAATACATTCATAGAGAAACATCTTTAAACAGTTAGTAGATACATATAGATAGATAAGCAGACAGACAGATGTATATCAGTGTTTATGTGCACACCCACCACTATTCACAACTTGAAAATGGCTCCCTAATGTACCTCACTCTGTACTCCATGGTGCAACCACAACTTGAGCATTGTGAACAGTTCTGGTCACCGCATTCAAATAAGATTTAGTGAAATTAGAAAAGGTACAGAGAAGGGCATTAAAAATGATAAAGGGGTTGGAATGATTCCCCTATGAGTAACGGCTAAAGAGGTTAGGGCTCTTTAGCTTGGAGAAGAAACAGCTGAGGTTAGACATGATAGAAATCTATAAAATAATGGAGTGGAATGGGTAAACACAAATAAGTTGTTTACTCTTTCAAAAAGTACAGAGACCAGGGGGTCACATAAAGCACAGTTGCTTACCTGTAAGAGGTGTTCTCCTAGGACAGCGGGATGCTTGTCTTCAGACATGGGTAACATCATCGGATGGAGCCCAGCATAGAACTTTGATCTCAAAGAATCTAGACCTTTTAGTATGCCCTATTGAGCATGTGCAGCTGTAGTCAACATCCTGCCCCCTAGGCAGAAGTCCCTCAATCCATGATATAGCTAATACATGGAGAAACCAACTACCAGGGGACGCGGAAGGGTGATATGAGGATTAACATCCTGATGTCCTAAGAACACCTCTTACAGGTAAGTAACTCTGCTTTCTCCTAGGACAAGCACGATGCTAGTCCTCACACATGGGTGATTCCCAAGCTATAGGCTCTCCGAGCAGGAAAAAGCAAGAAACCGCACAATCCTGGAGCACTACCTCCCTCCTTTGCCTGAGAGGCAGCCGACCCACCAAGGGTGCAGGCTGGAGTAGAGTTGGGTTCTACAAAAAAAGCCATTAGAAAAGATTGAGACACAAACCCTCATGCATAGCAGGGATGCCTGAGGCAGAGAAATGATGCGAGTCCTAGCAGAAGCAAACTCCGTGTCACAGAAAACAGAACAAGCAGGGTTTCTGATAAGTGAACCCCGAAAAAACAGTGGACCTAGAACCTCCTGGTTACAGAAAGGAGTCAGAGATGTAAATAAGAGAGACTCTAGGACGAAAACCGCACAAACTAATGTCTGAGAGCCCTCCAGAAAGACTGTCGACACGGACAGCCAAAGGTCTGGAGAAGAGTGCCCAGGTATGACCGGTAGGCCGAATGGGCAAAGAAACTCAAGCCATGCTTGGAAAAACAAGCAGTAAAGCATGGCAGGGCCTGAACAGACCCTGCATGCTGAAGCATCAGACCTAGCTGATCATGAAGGACAGTGTCAACGGTTCAGGGGATGAGAACAATCTCAAAACAAGCCTGTAGCCCAAAGGTCCCAGCAGGAAGATAAAATAGGCCTGAAACTCACTCAAGAGCACCTGCCAGAAACAGTTCATCTATCCTGTACCAGGATAACAGAGGAGCAGAAAGGCCCTTTGGGCAATCCAAAGAATGAGAATAACGAAGGCAGTATCTCCCCCTGCAGGAATACGGAGAGCTACCACAGGCACCTTAGCTTCATCTCCACTCCCCCCGACAAACCAATCGGAAGTCGCGAAGAACCAGGATGATTTTCAGAAGGCATTTGACAAAGTTCCTCATGAGAGACTTCTAGGAAAAGTAAAAAGTCATGGGATAGGTGGCAATGTCCTTTCGTGGATTACAAACTGGCTAAAAGACAGGAAACAGAGAGTAGTATTAAAAGGACAATTTTCTCAGTGGGAAGGAATGGGCAGTGGAGTGCCTCAGGGATCTGTTTTGGGACCCGTACTTTTCAATATTTATTTATTTATTTATTATTTTTATATACCGACATTTGATCTCAATTGAGATATCACACCGGTTTACATTCAGGTACTGTAGGTATTTCTCTATCCCCAGAGGGCTTACAAATCTAAGTTTTTGTACCTGAGGCAATGGAGGATAAAGTGACTTGCCCAGGGTCACAAGGAGAGACAGCAGGATTTGAACCCTGGTCTCCTGGTTCATAGTCCACTGCTCTAACCACTAGGCTATTTATAAATGATCTGGAATGAAATACGATGAATGAAGTAATCAAATTTGCAGATGATACAAAATTGTTCAGAGTAGTTAAATCACAAGCAGTTTGTGATATATTGCAGAAAGTCCTTGTGAGACCGGAAAATTGGGCATCGAAATGGCAGATGAAATTTAATGTGGATAAGTGCAAGGTGATGCATATAGGGAAACATAATCCATGCTATAGTTACACAATGTTAGGTTCCATATTAGGAGCTACCACCCAAGAAAGATCTAGGTATCATAGTGGATTTATTTATTTATTTATGGATTTTTTATATACCGGGGCACGTAAGTAACATCACCTCGGTTTACATTCAAACATTAATTCAGCATAGTGCTTTACAATATAACATTATAACTGAAAGAATACATGACTGACGACAGCAATCCTTGAGGAAGAAGCCCACAAAGTCCAGCAAAAACAAACTAACACCCAAACCAGGGGAAAACCTGGAGGGTCAACGGAGGGCAACACTGGACATACTCCCCCAAGGTTAGACATGCTATGCCTCAGAGCATCCAAGGGAGAGTTATTCTTTGTCATCAAGCTAGAGAAATAGGAGCCCAGATTACAATTCGATATCCTTGTAAATGCATTATGAAAATTAATAATGTCAAATATATATATTTGGAACCCTCTCATCTGAAGTCCTTTTTAGACTCTTATGCTCTATTAGGAAATATAACCAATTAAATAGTTATCGCAATGTAGAAATATCGAGGCTCTCTCACCT
The DNA here is from genome assembly GCF_901001135.1 of Rhinatrema bivittatum. Taxonomy (NCBI): domain Eukaryota; kingdom Metazoa; phylum Chordata; class Amphibia; order Gymnophiona; family Rhinatrematidae; genus Rhinatrema; species Rhinatrema bivittatum. The sequence continues at coordinate 218,217,199 of NC_042620.1, forward strand.
TAATTTCCTAAATTGTATGAATATGCTCTTTAGAATCTTGGCTCCCCTACTGCATGGTACCTAGATTATATTGATTTATTTCCTAAATATTTTCTTTGTATTCTGTATTCTATACTAATGCCCTTATCTATTGACATGTTTGTTTTTTGTCGAATTATAATTAATGAGAAAATTCTAAAAAAAACAAAAACAAAAACAAAAAAAACCCAACTAGTCCTGGAGGAATTCTTGCTACTGTGGAGCACAAAATTTGTACAGAATTCCACCCCCTCTGCGCAGAATTGCCAAATTCTGCACAGAAAATGAAAGAGGAGACCTCGGCATGCCTCGAACAGAGCACATGCCGTTCACGGCATAGATGAAGGCTCCCATGACAGTGAATGTGTGTAGAGAGGTGTGGGGGGGGGAGGGGAGAGGAGGGGTTGGGAGAGTAAGGGAGGAGAGGGGATGGGAGAGTAAGAAAGAGGAAGGGGGAGGGGTGTGAGAGCAGGGGAGTGAGGAGGGTGTGAGAGAGCAGGGGAGATGAGAGAGCAAGGGGTGAGAGAGACCAGGGAGGGTAAACAGGGAGGTGTGAGAGAGAACAAATGGGGGTGCTTGAGTGTGGGTGCCAGAGAGTGAGCCTATATGAGGAGATTGTGAAGGAGCGTACCTGTCTGAGAGATTCGGAGCTGGTGTGTATGAAAAAGGGATCGTGTGTATGTGAGGTTGCTAGATTGTGTATGTGTGAGAGAGCCTGTGTGAAGGGGTGCGTGAGAGAGACATAGGTAGCCTGTGTGAGGGTGTATGTGAGAGAAAGAACAGGAGCTTGTGTGGCTGTGTATGCAAGAGAGGGACCCTGTGTGAGGGGATATGTGTATGCAAGAGAGTGAGGGAGCCTTTATGAGGATGTGTGTATGTGCACTAGAGAGAGGGAGCATGTGTGCGAGAGAGGGAGGGACAGAGGGAGCCTGTGTGAGGGGCAGTACTGAGAACAAGGTCAAAGTTGGGAAGTGGTGACAGAATGGAAAGGGGCTGAGCCTAGATGTGGATTGGAGAGATACTGGCAGGTGGAGGAGTTTGGGCCTTAGAGGGCAAAGTGGCCAGGGGAGTAGGGAGAGTGAGTGGAAGGGACACTCTTACAATGAATTTCTATGGAAATTCTGCTCAAAATATTTAAAATTCTGCATCTTTAAGTAATAACGTTTCTACATTAATTTAAAATGTAATTATTTAAAGGTTGTCATGTAAATTGTTATTTTGGCCAATATAAAGCTTGCAGAATTTTAAATATTTTATGCAGAATTCCCCCAGAAATACTAAACACAGATTAGAATCTATATGGGTTGAAAAATTCTATGTTTGTTGGGTAAGAGTATAGTGATAGAAGTATACTACTGTCCACCTGGCCAAAATGATGAGACAAATGATGAAATGCTAAGATAAATTAGGGAAGCTAACCAATTTGACAGTGCAGTAATAATGGGAGATTTCAATTACCGCTTAGTCAAGAAGCATTGAGATGCAGTGTCCATTTCAAGATGGTAGCCTGTTTACATTCAGATAAGTACTTTTTTCTCATTATAAAGATTGGTTTTTAATAATACCACTAATGTTATTCCTAGGTGACTATTTATATAAAAATATTCACATGCCCCTGAAGAAACTATACCGCAAAACACCACCGTGTTGGGCTGTTTGGATTACATTTTTAAAGAGTCTCTTTGGCATACACTGTTCTGAAAACGGAGGACTTTTTAAGAAAACTGACATAAAATTAACTAAAAAATATTTTTGAAATTAAAAATGTTTTGAAGGTGGATAGTTAGAAGACCGTTTGGTCACTTTTATAAGTCACACAATGTCAGGCTTGCTGACACCTTCAAGGCTATAATACAATTTAAATTTTGGTTTCCACTTTGTTGTTTTAGATTTCAATTACCCCAATATTGACTGGGTAAATGTAACATCAGGACATGCTAGAGACAAAGTTCCTGGATGGAATAAAGGACTGCTTCAGGAACAACTGATTCAGGAACCAACGAGACAGGTAACTATTTTAGACCTAATCCTTAGTAAACACAAGATTTGGTAGGGCCACTTGGCAATAGTTAACATAACATGACCAAATTTGAACTAATGGCTGGAAGGGGGACAACATGTAAATCTACAGCTCTAACACTAAATTTTCAAAAGGGAAACTTTGATAAAATGAGGAGAAAGAAACTGAAAGGTGCAGCTGCAAAGGTGAGCAAATTTGTTTACCATAAACAGTGTTTTCCGTGGATAGCAGGATGAATTAGCCATGACTTTGGGGAATGTCCTCCAGTCCTCTAGGTGGCAGAGCTTTCTCAAAGCACACAAAGCTGTGCTCTATGTACCCATGTGGGAGTATCTCCCATGTGACTCCCATCCTGCCTCAGTCTGTTATCCAAGCTGAAGGAGTCCAATAGGAGACTGTCCGGGGAGGCGGGCGGGAATTACATGGCTAATTCATCCTGCTATCCACGGAAAACACTGTTTACGGTAAGCAAACTTGCTCTTTTCCGCATATAAGCAGGCTGAATTAGCCATGACTTTGGGGATTCCCAAGCTGGAAGGTTGGAGCATCGGTGCCCCCTGGGGGCAGTGTACAGCCTCTTTCAGTTTCCAATGATGCGATCAACCTGACCTGTGGTCGCGGACAGTCTCTCACTTGTCCTTGACAGAGGATGGGTCGATCCTCTCTACCCTCTGAGGCCACCTGCTGATCAGCAGCGGTGTAATGTGTAAGGCATGCAACAATGATCACATGGTGGCTCGCGAATGGCCATGACGAGCGCATCCCTCATAGTGCGATGGATGCCGCAATTGCTCCGTCTTGGTGGCCTCGGTGCAGCATCAGAATGCTTTATGTTTGCTGGAGGAAGACAGGATGCACTAGGACCCGGATCCTGAGCATTTCATCTTGAAGGACGCCCCAGTTGGGCATGCAGACTCCGAGTGTATGCAGTGGTCATAGTAGGTTGGGCAGATTTGAGATCTAACGTGTGAAGACACCTTCTGCGTCTGCCTTAAGCGGCTCTGGGAGTCAGTTGGCACAGTTACCGCCTGAGTAAGACGGAGAGCTGAGATAACCCCAGGAAGGGCGAGGACTCGTTCATAGTGCTGCCCTGTCGCAGCGAGATTCGAGGTACTATGAAGCAGCGGATAAGCGCCCATCGTTCACTGATCCTCTTTCCTGAACTGAGGGCAACCCGGGCGGACTTCCCCGGGCACGATGTCCCTGGTGACAGCTGTCCGACAATGCATATAGCAGAAACCTGGGTTGAGTCAGGCTCAGGCTAGAGTTTCACTGGACCACTCTCCTTGACTGCTGGTGTAGACAGAGGATCCTTCAGTAATCTGGAGTTCAACACTAGGTATGACATCAGGGAGTCATCCTGAGGAGATGATAGGCTGCGATGGCACTGATGCACCCGGTCCAATGCAGTTGCCCTTCTTGCTCGACATGGGGGAGAAAATCTTCTACATGCTTCCTAGGTAGCAGAGAAGGTTCGGTCCATATTCTCCACTCCACCTTGCATGCTTGGTGCAATTACCATAGTAGTCCTTCTAGGCAGGGTGCTTACTGGAAGACCCCCCCTACGCCATGCCTCCAGATCGGTAGGTTCAGTATTGTTGATGTGTTCTTCAACCTCCCCAATGTTGGATGCTAGCAGGAGCGCATCAGGTGGAGGAAGGATCAACCTTCCTGACAGAAAGTCTCGTGTATGTCCATGGGCATTAGCTTCCCAATGGGTGGCGAACCAGGAAAGCGTCCCACGGTCTCAGTAGACCATCGAGATCCTGAGTGTGATACCGATCCCATTCGAGCTTTGTGTTTGAGTGGTCTTCTTGAAAGCGGGATACGAAAAAATTATATGGTAGTCTCTGTCTCTGGGAAGAGGGAAGCATCTTGTACTAAGCAAAGCCCGTGTGGGAATACGGGGAAGCCTGGATTCCCTATTGCTTTTGGTAACCAAGGTGTACTAGGGCAGTCCCCCGCCTGACTAGGTAACCTGCCTCTGCATGGCTAGATTCCCATTCTCAGGAGTAAGATGTCACCGCATCCGTCTACTGTGGAATCCCTGCACAGGCTGTTACTATTCAGAGTGTGAGGCCTGAGCTCTTGTCTACTGCCAGACGAGTCCTGCTTCTTGGCGGTCATCTGCATAGTCGATCCCCCCTCCTTTGTCTGTATAGGGGATCGTCCTCTGACCAACCATGCGGGCCATGATTACTGCCCTCACTGGAATTGCTTGGGTTTGAATTTGATGTGTTTGGGCGCCCCCGTCTTCATTGGAGGTGTGGTACATCCATTGGCAGATGGCCCTCGTTTGGGTTGCCGTGGAGGGTGACTAGCACCAGAGTTGCTACCTCTTACACTCATCTTATGTTGATCTGGCCTGGTGAGGGGGTAGGCATTGCATCCCTGTGTTGCCTGCCTCGATTATTAGCGGGTTATGAATAATCGCATGGCTGACGCCGCTATAATTTTCCGACTGGTTGACACTTGCTGGCTGGACACTGCACCTTGCCACTAATCCAGCTGCAGACCACAGTCCTTGGATTTGGGTAGTCATATTTTGTTTTCCTTTATGTTGACTGTTGCCCAGGGCCGCCAAAGAATTTGCCGAATTTGGCGCTACGTTTTCTCTGTAACACACTGTTAAAGCCCTAAGTCATCCCTTTCTCCAATGAGTTGAAGGGTTCGGGCCCCATGTAACTGATAGCAAGGCCAGCTTTCTCAGCGTTGTGGCAGGATCATTGGCGCCCCAGTCGCAACTAACACTGCTTTGTCGATATCCGAAGTGGTCGTAGTATGCCATAAACCTTCACCCTGGGGTCAGGCAACCTCAATCGACATGACCAATGTGCTGGACAGGAAACACATTCTTCCTTCTTAGGCAAAAGGATGGATCAAGCCCATGCGTGTAAGCAAGATGGACGGACAACCTCACCACTCTGTCATCCTGATCATAGAGGTGTTCGGTCTGAGAGTTTTGGACATAGGCTCGCATAGGAAGAGTTTCTCAAAGGGGCCTATCTCGGAAGTGCTAGTGCCATCTCACAGACTGGCGATGCTTTCCTCCGATGAAGCCTAACAAGGTAAGTCCACGTACACCTGCTGGCCGGCCTTCTAGGCCTTGCCTATATTTATGTGGGAGCAACATCTCCACATGTCAGGGTACTTCCAGCCTAGATTCTGCATAGGGATGTGAATCGTTTTTTGACGATTTAAAAAAATCGTCCGATATTTTTTAAATCGTCAAAAATCGGTACAGTGCATGATACAATAGAAATTTTCACGATTTATCATGAAAAATCGTTACTCCCGTTAGTGTCCACTAACTGGAGTTATTTGGGGGGAGGGCGGGAAAACTGGCACACCGAAACAACCCCTAAACCCACCCCAACCCTATAAAATTGACCCCTTACCTTCCCCCACCCTCCCGAACCCCCCAAAACATTTTACGAGTACCTGGTGGTCCAGTGGGGGCGCGGGGACCGATCTCCTGCTCTCGGGCCATCGGCGCCATTTTGGCTGCCACTCAAAAATGGCGCCGATGGCCACTGGATGGCCGGCGCCATCTTTAAAGAGTGAGTGGCGCCGGCCATCCAGTGCTCCTACCATGTGACAGGGGCCGGCCAATGGCATGGATACCCTGTCACATGGTAAGGGCAAAGGGCCATCGGCGCCATCTTTATGATTGGCAGCCGACGGCCCGAGAACGGGAGATCGCTCCCGGGACCACCACTAGAGCACCAGGTAATTTAAAAATGTTTTGGGGGGGGGGAATCGGGAGGGTGGGAGAAGCTAAGGGGTCATCTTTAAAGGGTCGGGTGGGTTTTTTTTTTAATCGGGTCATCGGCGCCATTTTTGAGTGGCAGTCAAAATGGCGCCGATGGCCCGAGAGCGGGAGATCGGTCCCCGCGCCCCCACTGGACCACCAGGTACTAGTAAAATTTTTGGTGGGGTTCGGGGGGGGGGGGAAGGTAAAGGGTCAATTTTAAAGGGTCGGGCCTCACTAAAAAAAAAATTAACGATGTGAATCTGAACCGATTCCGATTCACATCTCCAGCGATCAGATTTTTTTCTCCCAACAGCCAAACCCGATCGTTAAGATGATCGGGCACACGAGTTACATCTCTAATTCTGCACGTCAATGCATCGGCCAACTCTCCCCTGCACCTCAATCAGGTCGCAACACCTCTGTGCCGGCAAAGGGAGGTACGCAGCTTGGGATCCCCAAATAAGAAGATACCCACTGCCTAATGAGTCAATGCCCCGGCTTCAACCAGTCACTCCAATGCTTCGATGCAAATGCCTCGCTGCATCGGATGCATCGCATGGATGAAGGTCGTGGATGCCTAGACTTCGATGAAGTGCACCGATGTGTCAGGTTTGTCAAAAAGTGCTTCGATGCATCGAGTGGATGGAAGCGCTTTGAGTGGTTGGAAGCACTTCGAGTGGCTGTCCTCGCTCTCAGGGAAGTCTCATCTGGGCCCCCGGAGTGGACTCAACGACACCTGGTCTGGCACAAGCAGCACAGACCCAGCTTCCAATCAGCGAATGAAGGTAACTAAATTAATAACAAAAATAAAGTAAGAGAGAAAGAGCTCTGCGTGCACCCAGCAGTGCGGAAAGAACAAGACTGAGGCAGGATGGGAGTTCACATGGGAGATACTCCCACACGGGCACATAAGAGCATAGCTCTGTGTGCTTTGAGAAAGCTTTGCCACTAGAGGACCAGAGGACGTTCCCCATAGTCATGCCTAATTCAGCCTGCTTATCTGTGGAAAATAAGTGTACAACAGGCGTGGACATTGTTTAAAAATACCATCTTAGAAGCACAGTCCAGATGTATTCCACACATTAAGAAAAGTGGAAGGAAGGCAAAATGATTACCAGCATGGTTAAAAGATGAGGTAAAAGAGGTTATCTTATTCAAAAAAAAATATCCTTCAAAAATTGGAAGGATCCATCTGAAGAAAAAAAGGAAAAGACATAAGCATTGTCAAGTTAAGTGTAAAACACTGACAAGACAAGCTAAGAGAGAATATGAAATGAAGTTGGCCGTATAGGCAGAAACTCATAATAAAAACTTTAAATATATCCAAAGCAGGAAACCTGCGAGGGAGTCAGTTGGACCATTAGATGACCAAGGGGTTAAAGGAGCTCTCAGGGAAGATAAGGCCATTGCAAAAAGACTAAATTAATTCTTTGCTTCCATGTTTACTAATGAGGATGTTGGGAAGATACCAGTTCCAGAGATGGTTTTCAAGGGTGATGAGTCAGATGAACTGAACCAAATCACTGTGAACCGGCCAGTTTGACAAATTAAAGAGTAGCAAATCACCTGGACCTGATAGTATGCATCCTAGGGTACTGAAGGAAATCAAAAATGAAATTTCTGATCTGTTAGTTAAAATTTGTAACTTATCATTAAAATCATCCATTGTACCTGAAAACTGGAGGGTGGCCAATGTAACCCCAATATATAAAAAGGACTCCAGGGGCGATCCAGGTAACTATAGACCAGTGAGCCTGACTTCAGTGCCGGGAAAAATAGTGGAAACTATTCAAGATCAAAATCGAGGGCATATAGAAAGACATGGTTTAATGGAACACAGTCAGCATGGATTTACCCAAGGCAAGTCTTGCTCACAAATCTGCTTCATTTTTTATGACGCAGTTAATAAACATGTGGATAAAGGTGAACAAGTAGATGCAGTGTATTTGGACTTTCAGAAGGCGTTTGACAAAGTGCCTCATAAGAGGCTTCTAAGAAAACTAAAAAGTCATGGGATAGGAGGTGATGTCCTTTCATGGATTACAAACTGGTTAAAAGACAGGCAATGAAGAGTAGGATTAAATGGTCAATTTTCTCAGTGGAAAAGGGAAATCAGTGAACTGCCTCAGGGATTGTACTTGGACTTGTGCTTTTCAATATATTTATTAATGATCTGGAAAGGAATACGAGGTAATCAAATTAGCAGATGATACAAAATTATTCAGAATAGTTAAATCACAAGCGAAATGTGATAAATTGCAGGAGGACTTTGTGAGACTGGAAGACTGGGCATCCAAATGGTAGATGAAATTTAAAACTGAAAAGTGCAAGGTGATGCATATAGGGAAAAGTAACCCATGCTGTAGTAACATGTTAGGTTCCATATTAGGAGCTACCACTCAGGAAAAAGATCTAGGCATCACAATGGATATTACATTGAAATAATCAGTTCAGTGTGCTGCGGCAGTCAAAAAAGGAAACAATGTTAGGAATTATTAGGAAAGAAATAGTGAATAAAATAGAAAAATGTCAATGCTTCTGTATCACTCCCTGGTGAGACCACATCTTGAGTACTGTGTACAATTCTAGTCGCCGCATCTCAAAATAAACATTGACAAAACTGAATTCTTACACCTTGAACATAAAAACACACACCACACACAACCAACATTCTCAATAAAAAATATTCAAACCGCTGAGTTAGCAATAAAAGGTAGGAATCTAGGAGTAATAATTGACCCCGAGCTAAACATGAAACACCACATCTCACAGAAAATAAAAGAAGGTTACGCAAAACTAATGATCCTGAGAAGACTAAAACTTCTACTAACAATTTTCGCACAGTTCTACAAGCAATGATATTCGCAAGTACAGATTATTGTAACTCCCTGCTTTTAGGATTACCTCAATCTACAATTTGGCCCCTGCAAATATTACAAAATTCCGCTGCCAGAATTTTGACTGGCAAAAAAAAGAGTGACCACATTACAGGAACACTTGCTAAACTCTACTGGCTTCCAATTGAACAAAGAATACAATATAAGGAACTTTGTATAATCCATAAACTAATCCACGATGAAAAAGCCGACAGGCTTAACACGGCACTGCGTGTGCATGTACCACAAAGAAACCTGAGATCTGCAAATAAAGCTCTACTAACTGTCCCCTCTGTCAAATCAGCACATCTCACGCAAGTAAGAGAAAGAGCACTGTCACTGGCTGGTCCCATACTATGGAACAACATGCCACTCGAAATAAGACTACAGAGAAATTTGAAATTATTCAAAACTAATCTGAAAACCTGGCTTTTTAAACAAGCATTTTAAAGATAAAGAGAAGGAGAAAAATAGTTGATAGATAAAATGCACCAAGCTAGAAGTTATTAGTAACCTACAAAAGCAAATTAATGTTAAAATCAAAACAGCCTAATTTGTTCCTAACAATCAGGATTAACTTACACACTTAGTTTATTATTTTAAATTGTTACCGTACTATGATGGCACATGATTAATTTGTAATCTATAACCACCTATATTTCTCTTTATCATGCCTTTCTGTAAACCGTTGTGATGGTTATTTAACTTAATGACGGTATAGAAACGTTTTTAAATAAAAAAATAAAAATAGTTGCACAGAAGATACAGAGAAGGATGACCAAAATGATAAAGGGGACGGAATGGTTCCTCATTTAGGAAAAGCTAGAGGTTAGGGCTATTCAGCTTGGAGAAGAGTCGGTCGAGTGGGGATATGATAGAGGTCTATAAAATCATGAGAGGACTAGAACGGATAAATGTGAATCGGTTATTTACTCTTTTGGATAATAGAATGACTAGGGGGCACTGCATAAAGTTAGCAAGTAACTTATCTAAAACTAATTGGAGAAAATTATTTTTCACTCAATGCACAATTAAGCTCTGGAATTTGTTGCCAGAGGATATGGTTAGGGAAGTTATTGTAGCTGGGTTTTAAAAAGATTTGGATAAGTTCTTGGAGAAGTCCATTAACTGTTATTAATCAAGTTGACCTAGGGAATAGCCACTGCTATTACTGGCATTAGTAGCATGGGATCTACTTAATGTTTGGGTATGTACCAAGTACTTGTAACCTGGTTTGGACACCATTTGAAACAGAATGCTGGGCTTGATGGACCCTTGGTCTGACTCAGTATGGCAACTTATGTAGAAAAGAAGACTTAATCTTAATAGATTTGTATTGCTTTTATATACCCCCACCCCAAAGTTATAGTCATAATGGGGTACAGCCCTTGGTTATTCATAAGTACAGGTAAAATAGTGATAAAGATTCTAAACTAATTATATTCATCATTGTGTTCTTTAACATTTGGGATATTAACCAGTCGGACTATACCTGGAATTTTATAATGTACCTTGTAGTGATGTGTTCTGTTTAGACATCTACCCTTTCCTAATTCCACAGTACTTAATTTGCCATCACACATACTGTCCCTGTTATACTACGACCTTATAACCGTATTCAGTGTATATTGTGATGTGATATAATACACTTTAAATTCTATGTTGTATCTTTAACCTCCCCCCCCCCCTTTTATTTTTATTTTTTTAAAAACACACAATATATTTGGTCAGCATCTTTGTAGATGTGATCCAGCTACCAAAAGTGAGTCAGTCTAAATTGTAAGTGACCTTAACCTACACTAAGCAATGCTCTCTATTTGTTAAACAATGCAGATAGAATAAGGGGTGATGTGACTTTAAGGAATGGTTACGTCAGAAGTCACATCTAGTAAATACAAATGGTAAGACTTACAGAAGAATGTCTCTTTTTTGCCTGTCGTTTGATAAAGATTTTCTGGCAGAACATGGCTTCTGTATTGTAGCAACAAACAGGCCCCTGTGGATTTGAAGATGGAGGGAGTAAAGAAAACTTTGAACTCCTAAGACCATGGCCTCACTTTTCTGTTAGTGACCCTAGAAGGAATATGGGGACAACTTAAGAAAATCCTGTTTACTGATAGTCTTGTAATTATCTTCATCATATTGACTTAATCACCATGATGAACTGTGCAGCTAGTTTTCACAAAACATGGATTTCGATGTGAGAAAGAAATAGCATTTCTTTTGTGTGAATTTACCATGGATCTTGTTGATCAGCTGCTTATTTACCCTGTTTGTACTATGCTACTGTGATTACCCACAATAAAGTTGTCTGTTACCACCAAAAGGATTTGGCTTGACTATTCCCAAAGAATGAGTTCCGTTGAGCTGGAGGATCCAGAAGATTAGTGATTTTTTTTTTTTTACTGATTATTCTAAAGCCTTCTTGAATGACAGCATTTGGGAGATCTTCTGCCTACAGAAGGGATTTGCATTTTTAAAAGTATGCATGTAAATTTCCCCAAACAATATGCAAATAAATTAGCAGGTGTAATTGTATGCCAGTAATTTTAGTGGGATAACTTTGAAGAGGGACAGTATGTGCATACTTTTTTATTTGAAAACTGATATAACTTATGCACATATTTGATTTTAAATTTATGTAGGCAGTTACAAAATTATCCCCTAAATGGCATTACAGATTCATTCTAGCACCACTTGAATTTCAAGTGCAACATGGCACCCTACAATCATGCAAACTTAAATCCATCAATATTTCACATTCTGAACTAGAGGACAAGCAAAGAAAAAAAATAGCTCTGAGCATTCTCGAAAAAAATTGTGATTTGAATAAGTTTATAAATACACATTCAAAACAAATCATGTTTATTCCATAATTATGCAAAGATTTTGAACCGTTAGAAGACAGAAATGGAGGAAAAAGCAAGTTTTGCTTACCATAAACTGAGTTTTCCCGTAGACGTCGTTATGCGGCACAAAGCGGAGGTGTCTCAAAGTCAATTAAAGTTTCTGTGTATTGAGCATGCATGGGCATTCCTGTGCAATTGGAGGTTCCAGAACTCTCTTCAGTCAATAACAAAGCTAGTTGATGCAGTTCGAGTCGTTGCTGTCCAGGCAGGAGGGGCAGGTTTTGCATGGCTAATTCATTCTGCTATCCACGGAAAACACCTTTTAAGTTGAACAAAATTTGCTTTTCTCTGTCACTAATCAGGCTGAATTAGCCGTGCTCAATCGACAGTTCCAAGCTGAGGGTTGCAATGAAAGTACAGTTTTTGTTTTTTTGCAACCCGGATTCCTTTGTTGACAGCAAGCTAAGATGTAGTGGCATAATTGAGGACTGCCGCTCCTACTGAACTATCAGCTGCGGCTGCTTTATATATTTAAGTATTTTTATATATCGACAGTTGTGAACATCTCATCGGTTTACATATAACAAAATGTAGCAAACAGGCTTTACAATAAACTAGTAACTGGCATATAAACAGGATTTGCAATAAACTAGGAAAAGGAGTATAAAATTATGTCTTTTTGCGGATGACACCAAGATCTGCAACAGAGTGGACACGCCGGAAGGAGTGGAGAGAATGAGACGGGATTTAAGGAAGATGGAAGAGTGGTCGAAGATATGGCAGCTGACATTCATTGCCAAGAAGTGCAGAGTCATGCATATGGGGAGTGGAAATCCAAATGAACTGTATTCGATGGGGGGAGAAAGGCTGATGTGCACGGAGCAGGAGAGAGACCTTGGGGTGATGGTGTCTAATGATCTGAAGTCGGCGAATCAATGTGACAAGGCGATAGCTAAAGCCAGAAGAATGCTGGGCTGCATAGAGAGAGGAATATCGAGTAAGAAAAGGGAAGTGATTATCCCCTTGTACAGGTCCTTGGTGAGACCTCACCTGGAGTATTGTGTTCAGTTCTGTAGACCGTATCTCCGAAGAGACAGAGACAAGATGCATTTTCCACGTGCTATTACACCCCTTATTGTATAAGGGGTAAAATAGCACGTCGAAAATGCGTGGCCAAACTGGGGCTAACGGTGTGCTCGGCCAAGCACACCATACTGAATCAGCCCGATTGGTAGTGAGATGATCCATTTCAAGTGGAATAGTGATACCACATTTAGTAAGAACTTTGGGTGGGGATGAAGCCCCACTTTATCATGTAAGAACTGGAGACAGGGTGGAAAGAGGGCCAAGGTCTGGATCTCGCTTACTCTGCATGCAGAGGTTACTGCCACCAAGAAGATTACTTTCCAGGTGAGGAATTTCAGCGAGACTAAATCCAAGGGTTCAAATGGAGGCTTCATTAGAGATGACAAGACCATGTTGGTATCCCAAGGAACTGAGGGTCGTTTAACCGGAAGTCATTGGTGAAGAAGGCCCTTCATGAAGCAGGATATTAATGGGTGTGTCACACTGGAGCTCCATTTTCCTGATTATGGTATGCTATGGCCCCTAGGCACATTCTCACTTAAGTGGTGCTAGTCCGGTTAGAGAAAGATTGTGTAAAAAAGTAATAAAGTAAGTGTTTGGGTTCACAGGTAAAAGGGTCTAGTGAATGATGCATGCACTAATGTCGCACGTTCAACATCCATGCGATGCGATTTAGATTTCCATGTAATGGATGGAAATTCTCCTGTGTTAATAGATCTGGTTGCTCCTGAGGTGTTATGGAAGGAAGGATGAGTACTATATAAGATGCACATACCATCACAGCCTCAGCCAAGCAGAGGCAATTAGAATCATCTTGGCGTGATCATGTATGCATTTTTTCAGTTTTGGGGATTAGTGGTAGCAAAATAAACACGTAAAGTATACCTTTGCTTCAGGATATCAGGAACGTGTCTGGTGCCTCTCAGTTAGGGCTGGGTCGAATTGAGCAGAACTGTTAACGTTTCTGTTGTTCTCTGTGGCAAACAGGTCTATCTAGGGTTGACCCTTTCGGTTGAACAAATCATCAGTTCCTATCTGCGTCAGAGACCATTCATGTGGGCAAAATATTCTGCTGAGGTAACACACCTCCACGTTCACAATGCCTGGTAAGTACATGGCTTGTAGAATTACATTGGCATGAACTGCCCAGTTCTATATTTGTAAGGCCTCTTCACCAGGATCCATGATCCCGTGCCAACTTTTTTGTTGACATAAAACATGGCCACTTGGTTGTCTGTGTGGATCATCAAAGCCATTTCCTTGAGGAGTTTTGCATAGTTCCAGGTTCCAATAGAGTGATTAAGTATGATCGTTTGTCGCAATTCCAAAAGACTTGTATTTTGTACTTGAGGAGGTGAGCACCCACCCCAGTGTGGAAGCATCTGTCATTAAGATCAGTTGGTGTGGAATTCAATCTAAGGGGGAGCCTTCTTCCAATATGTTTGGCTGTAGCCACCATTTTATTTCTTGTACCATTGACTGAGTTATATGAATCCATGTTGATAGGGGTTGAAGGAACTGGCACCACTGGCTTTTTAGACCCCACTAGAACCAACGCATATGGAGCCATAAGAACATAAGAAATTGCCATGCTGGGTCAGACCAAGGGTCCATCAAGCCCAGCATCCTGTTTCCAACAGAGGCCAAACCAGGCCACAAGAACCTGGCAATTACCCAAACACTAAGAAAATCCCATGCTACTGATGCAATTAATAGCAGTAGCTATTCCCTAAGTAAACTTGATTAATAGCAGTTAATGGACTTCTCCTCCAAGAACTTATCCAAACCTTTTGTGAACCCAGCTACACTAACTGTACTAACCACTAGAGATGTGAATCGGAACTGAAATCTGAACCGATTCTGGTTCCGATTCACATCTCTACTTAACCACATCCTCTGGCAACAAATTCCAGAGCTTCATTGTGCGTTGAATGAAAAAGCCTTTTAAGGGGACTATGTGTACAGCAGCTGCCATGTGGCAGAGTATTACCAATATATAGCGAACTTCTGTTTTGCAATGCAGAAGTCTTTTAGTCAAGATGAGAAGTTTGAGAGCCCCAAAAGAGAGGACCTTGTATTGGTAGTGAATCTGTGACTCTGAAGCAGAAGTAGCACCTACACATAAGGGGTGGATCTCAATGTGTGCATATGCATCCTTTAGGTCGAGAGAGCTCATCTAGTTGCTGGGCTGGATGAAGGGCAATATGATGCCCAGGGATATCATTCTGAATTTTTCTCAACAAGGATGCTTGTTCAATGATCTGAGATCAAGAATCGGGCGAAGATTCCCCATTTTCTTGGATATAAGAAAGTAATGAGAGTCATACCCCTTATTATAATCCTAGGGTGGTATCTCCCATATTGCATTCTGTTGCATGCCTCGAGTTAATAGAGCTACATGGTTGGGATTCAGGGGTGGGAGTGCTCAATGGGTAACTTTGGTTGGCGAAAAGCTGAGATGGCAATCTGTGCGAATGATTTTGAGGACCCATTGGTTCAAGGTTATTTCTATCCAGGACCATAGGAAGTTCAGAATTCTGCCTCTGATGTAATTAGCGGCTGTGGAGACAGACTAGTTAAAAACCTTGCTGGGGCTTTGGGGGGGGGGGGGGGGATTGTGACTTCACTGTTCATCAGTTGATCTGGTGTCCACTTCGCTGAGTGAGTTGCTGTTGCTGGCACAGTTGCTAGAATGTGGGTAGATGATGTTTATATGACTGGTATTGTCTGTGGGAATAGTAGGGACGTTTAAACTGAGGGAAGTTTCGATTACTGCCAGCCCCTCCAGCTTGCTCTGTGTCGAATACTGAACAGCCACGTTCTGATCCTTTAGTTGAGAGACTAATTCTCTTAGTTTTTTCCAAATACATGGTCTTCTAAGCAAGGGATGTCAACAAGCTATTCATGAACATCCTCCCTTATGCCACTTGCACGCAACCAAGCCATTCTTCTGGCATCTATGGAAGCCGATGTTGTTCTGGCTGTAATGTCGAACACGACAGACTGAGCAAAGGAAGTGTCAGACTTTCGTCTAAATCGTAAAGAGACTGGGGTGCAATCTACTCACCAGAGTCTGACTGTATATAGGTTTTCAGATTTTGGACACAGTCACATAGGTATTGGCCCATGTAGAACTGTTCTAGTCTTACAATTAGCATGGTCCCTTGGAAGACCTTCTTGCCAAAGTCATTCAGCAGTTTGTGGTTTTTACCTGGTGGCGTACTGGAATGCAGTCTTGTCTTTTTAGGTTTTTCATTGCTGATTCAATTACTACTGAGCTGTGTGGTAATTGTATCACTCCATTTCCAGAGGATTTTTTTTTTTTTTTTAAATAAAAAAAAATTAAAGACCTTTCTAGCTGCTACCGGTCCCAAGAAAAGGGGTTTCCCATTTCTTTAATAGTACTGTGTCGAGCACGTTGTGAGCCTCATGGCCATAGGGCAGAAATCACTAGCGACCTGGGAGTAATGGTGGGAAGGGAAGACATCAGGTGGAAGGTCATATAGGCACCTGAAACTAACCTAGGCAGAAGTATTGCTGCTTATATGATATCTTTCACCATGTCTCTTTGTGGTATTAGGGTAACTGATGTCTATCCGAGTGGGAAGAATTGGATCGAGATGGTGGCTAAGAGCAATTAGATTAAGAAAGTTCTGAACAAATAATAAGAGACAGTTCTCCTATGTCCATGCAAAGTGTGAATTAAAAGAGAGACTGAAGAGAGTTCTGGAACTTTCGGTCGCGTAGTAATGCCCACATATGCTCAATACATAACAAGCTTAACTGACTTTGAGAAACTGCTCAGCGCTGTACCGCCTGATGTCACCCAGTGAGCATGGCTAATTCAGCCTGTTTATCAATGGAAAAAGTTAATCTTACCTGTTAATTTTCTTCCCTTGAATCTTACTAAACCAATCCAGATGCATAGATTTATATCACCTACCAGTAGTTGGAGTCAGAGAACACACCTTTTCAAGTGACATCATCCTCTGGTATAGGATGGTACAAGGTAGGCAAAAGCCAGAATTTGTTTAGGCATTTTATATACTATCATTCCAAAAGAAGATCACAAAGGTTTACAAATGCAATATTCACAATATAGGTCAACACAACATCAGCACATGCAATATTCACATTATAGGTCAATACAACATCAAAACAGGTTAGCTAGATTGTTAAATAGTAATTCATGATCAATTAGTTCCTTTTAAGTAACCTTCATGAGGTAGTCAGTGGGTTGTCTTAATATTCTATGTCTCTTACTAATTGTCATTTGTTCATCAATCTATATCAATGCAATGATGACGGTGAACACTCCACAATTAGGACAGAGAAGACCACACGTGTGATGGTGAACACCCTGCACACAGGACATAGCACAGGATAGTGAATGTTGCATATATAAGACAGTGAATTCTAGATATATGTGAGTGTGAACGCTGCAAACATGACAATAAAAACAACAAGAGGACATACTGATATAGAGAGCAAAGATGATTTAATGTGGACACGGGGAGGATAGTTCATTGGGGGAACAAGAACAAGCAGGTGCAGTATATTCCAAAGGGGGCAACTAATGACTGGCAGACATAATGAAGGCTCTTTAAACAGGGAACCTGAGCGAGCAGCTTCTTCCTAGGACTTCTTTGAAGCCACAGGCTGCACAAATCCCCTGCCCTTGTCTTAGTGTCCTTTATTGTCAAATGACCCATTGGATTAGCCTCTGGGCACCATTAACCACAACAGCAGACTGATAACCCAGCAAGGGCAAACAAAATGTAGAAAATAAACAAAAACAAATGGAAAACAGGATTTTTTTTTTTTTTTTTTTTTTTTTTTTTAAAGAGAAACCTTTTTCTGCCCTTGGAAATTGAACTGTCCAGGGCAGCATCACTTTATTTATTTAGGAATTTTATATACCGTCGGTCCAGAGTAAGATCACAATGATTTAACAATCACATTCTGAGCCAGCATTCATAATCTAGGTCAAAACCACGGCATATATATGTTCTTATTCATGTTCGTACAGATTCTTGGTCAATATGACAGTAGATTTATAGTCTTCATATTCGTACATTTTCAAAGTTGGCATTACAGCAAGTACAGATTTTAATTCAACTACCTATACATTTTACATCAATCATTACTTACTGCTCACTTCACTGCCATAGTCTCTTGTATTGAGTTGAGGTTTTCAGTATATTGGTATTTTATGTTAAATCGTAAGCTTTTCTAAAGAGCCATGTTTTCAGTTCACATTTGAAATTCTTTTTTTCAGTTATCTGGTGTAATGACTCTGGGAGTTCCACAACTTGGGGCCTGCTATGGATAACATTTGGCCCCTTATTTGCGTTAAATGTGTGTTCAGAGTAGAAGGCACAGTTAGAAGTCCTTTGTTTTGTGATCTTAGGGTTCTTTCTATGTGGTGTGTATTTTATATGTCAAAACAATGAAAGCAAAAACTGCTCTTAAAAAGTATGAACATTGATTCATTTTATTTGAACTTGTTGCCCATCTTATTTTATTTATATTCTACCTTTTGAGAGAGACATCAAAGCGGATTACATTTAGGTACTGTAGGTATTTCCCTATACCCAGTTTTCACCAGGAGCAGTATTACTATAAAAATTCTGCACAAGTTGTATTACACAACAGAATGCACAGGGCCATTTTGATTATTTCATCACCAATGGCATCAAACACCTAGCATGAACTGATCCAAAACTATTCTTTATGGCCTAAGCTGTAGTTACCTCTATTTATACAAAAATTGATATAGTAAATTTTCATTCCATTAACTATGTTTTCTGTATATAGTACAAAGAATTAGCCATTACATGTGGGTGACGTCATCCAGCACCACAGAACAAACTCATTTCTACATAGAGTTTGACATCTTACTGATCATATGCTGGATCTCCTGCGGGGGTGTTGCCTCGTGAGCCTCCTCATTCTACATCAGAGCTAAACTTAACTATGTAGTCGACTCTACAGAGAGATGAGTGGGTATTCCATGGCTAACATCCTATCTACAGAAAATACCAGTTATGGTAAGCAAATTGGCTTTTTCCCATTGATAAGCAGGCTGAATTAGCCATTACATGTGGGGAGTCCCAAGCTGAGGCTTGCAGCGAAGTGTTTACTGAATAAGCAACCTTGTCTCCACTGTGAAGAGTGGATTACTGCGAGAAAAGATTACACAAAACTACCTGTCCAAATTTACTATCACACCTTGAGAGGTGTCAAGACAGTAATGGAACTTAAAGGTATGAATTGATGACTAGGTGCAGCTTTGCAGATGTCTTTGAGGTGCATCTCTTGCAGACGAACAATGGAAGAGGCCTTAGCTCTCACTTGATGAGCTTTGACAGAAGCATGGATCTGCACACCTGCCAAGATGGAGCATTGTTGAATGGAGTCTAACTAGATGGACAAGGTCTGAGTGATGACAGGCACACCTAGGCTGTTAGGGTCGATGATATGAACAGCAGAGATCAATGATGTAGCAGAGTTCGTTTTTAGCTAAGGTTCTTTTGCAGTCCAAATCTTGGAAAGAAAGTAGGTAACATGATGGATTGATTGATATGAAAAAGCAGAAACCACCTTCGGCAGACTGTGGAATACCGCACTGTTACGGAAGAATAGGATGTACAATGGATAGTGAACGAGAGCTTGGAGTTCGCTGATGTAACTGCTACCAGAAACAGTACTTTTCATGTCAAAAACTTAAGAGAAGCAGACTAATAGTTCAAGAAGAGGCTTCATGAGTTGAGAAAGAACAACATTCAAGTCTCATGGAACTGGAAATTTCTGCAACGGAGGTTAGATATGTCATAGCTCCTTCATGAATTGAGAGGCCAGTGGATGAACAGAGATTAATTTACTGTCCACCACTGCATAGTAAGTATGCTGCTATGGTGCTGAGATGCACCTATACTGAAGATATGGCAAGACCTGAATCAGAAAGGTGGAGCAAGTACTTTAGCAGATATTTAAGTTCATAAAATCAGATCCAAAGCATTTTGCTGACACCACTTGCAATATCTATTCCATTTGAAACCACAATTTCTTATAGTTGATGGCTTTCTGAATGAGATTAGACTATCATCCCTGTAGGTAGATTGAGATATGTGATTATCGAGCACTCAACTTCCAAACCATTAGGTTGAGGGCCAGGAGGTTGGTATGATAAAGTGTTCCTTAGTCCCAACAATGTAGAGTCCGTCCCTAAATGTATGAGAGGACTGCTGAATAGTTGAACCAGACATGCAAACCTCATCTGTCTTAGCCAAGCTGGATCTATGAGGATCAACCAAGTATGATCTTGTAGAAGCTTCTGTACTGTTATGGCGATCAATGGTATTGGTGGAAAAGCATACATGAGGGTTGTTTCACAGTAGCATAGGAAAACGCTGAGATCACTAGGCAGAATTGATCAAAATTGATTTAATTTTCCATTTTGTTCCAAGGCAAACAGATCCACCGATGGCAGACCCCATAAGTAGAAAAGTCTGTTAGCTAATGATTGTTATATCATCACTTGTGGGGAAAAGACTCTAAGGCAATCTGCCAGCATGTTGGAGACTCCTGGCAGATAAGAACTGGGCTGTCCTGCAAGCCACCTAACTGCCCAATCCCAAATCTTCAGTGCTTCCTGTCAGAGAGGCCAGGACCCTTTGCCTGTGGCACTGTGTGCAATCAGAATGAGTCAAGAATAGACAAGCTAGGCTCTAGCTGAATATCTGGAAACTTTATTAAGTCACAACAAAATATACACTATGCACATAATCACAGCTTACAAACAAAGAAGCAACAACTTACATTCTCTCGGTCTGGGCTTTTCCTAAGGTTACTCCAGTTTCCCCAGGGCCACCTGTTCCTTCTTGATTAGCAGACATCTTCCCAGAGGCTCCTCCAGGACCAGGATTCCTTGTTGTCTGGGGTTTAAAGAAGACTGGGCCAGATCTCTGAATCTAGTTCCTTAAGGTATTTCTGGGGTTTTCTTGTGTATAACCCTTCATAGTGCCTCCCTGTCTGTTACCGTAGCAACTTGACTGTCTGACTCTGGATGCGTTGTCCCTGAAGATAAGTGAATGCCAAGAAAGCAAACCTTATTATTCTTAATTCTAGTAGGTTGATCTGAAACAGATTTTCCTGGAGAGATCAAGTACCCTGGGTTCAAAAGGATCCTGTGTGAGAGCCCTCAGTCTTTGGTGCAGATGTCAGGCAGCATTATTTAGTGAGGGAGCATTCAGAGAGGGACTTCTGAGAGAACTGAGGGGTATAGCTACATTGCAATTCTTGCTTCATATCCCTTGTGACCTATACCATCATCAACAGTGGATGACTTAGCTGGTTTCACTGCAAATGTAGTAGTCATTGAAATAAATATGGAGGTGAGTCAGCAGTATTACACGTATGGCTGCCACCACACATCCTAAAGACACTAGTATGCTTTGGCTGTTGAGTGTGAACAGGAAAGCAGCTCATGGATGAGTGATCTCATGATGTTCGCTCTTTCTGAAGGCAAGAATGATCTCTCCTGTAATGTGTCTATCCATGCCTCAATAAACAAGTCTCTGGGTAGGGACTAAATATGATTTCTCAAAATTAACTAGGAAGCCCCACTGTTGCAGGGAATTGAGGATTTCCTTCCAAGAACTTGCTGTGACCATCCAGTTGTCCAGGTATGGGAAAACTTGCATTCCTTGATGCAGATGTGCTGCTACTACTATGAGACATTTCGTAAAGACTCTCAGCACTATCAATAGGCCAAAACGGAAGTACCCTGGATTGGTAGTGGGAAAAATCTACCTGAAAGCAAAGGTAGCGCCAATGAGAAGGATTGTTAGGTATGTGGGCATATGCACCCTTCAGGTCCAGGCACACATCTTGTATATAAGGGAGAAACATGCTAAGGGAATTCATTTTTAATTTTTCTCAGAGTAAATTTTTATTCAAATTTCTCTAGTACAGAATGGGCCTTAACCCTCCCAACTTCTTGGGGGATGAGGAAGTATTGGGAGAAGAAGCCCTGTCCATATTGGGTCACAGGAATTGGTTCTCTCACTTACTGTTGAACAAGCAATTGGATTTTCAGGCGAAGCTGTGACAGGAGAAGGAGATCTGGCCTGAGAGGCACATAATGCGGGAGGGGTGGCTAGCCAAGAGAAATGTAACCAGACAACAATTTTGAAGACCCAGAGGTCCTTGGTTATCTAGTATCACATTTCTAAGAAGGGTTGGATTCTTCCCACTGCTGAAATGAGGAGCAAGGATTGTTTAGAGGAATCAAAAGTTGGATCCAAGTTTAGGTTGGCTCTGTTGCATGGTATTTTGGTTGATGTTACCACTGTCAAGATCTGACCGGAAGCGGCTGATACTGGGCCAGAAGAGGTGGAAGACAGTACTGCTGAAAAGACTGGCAAGGCAGTCTGTGAAAAATGGTCGCTTATATGTGTCTCAAAGCAGAAGGATATTTAGAAGCTGTCAAGAGACTGTACTGCTACATTCTGGATCTTTAACCTGAGCGACAGTTTCTCTGAGTTTGTCACCAAGTAGGTTACCACTTAAGCAAGACAGAGCAAGCAGCATACAGGAAGATGTCCATGAGAAACTGGCTGACCTAAGCAACACCATATATTGAATCCCAACTGAGGCTAGGAAGTAAGTGAAACTGAGCCAAACAACTCATACCACAGATCTGAGAAGGTGGTCGATTTCCTCTTCAGCATCCAAAAGTGGCTGGGTGTAATAAGTACCAGCTTCCACTGGTTGTAGAAAAGGCTTTTGCTTCTGGATGTAGTCATGAATATACTGCACCATATAAAACTGTTGGATGGTGATATTAGCAGAAAGCATGGAACTTTAAAAGAAAGATTTCCTTGCTGAAATTGTCCGTTTGTCTATGATCTTTCCCTGGCAACGAGCGAGTGAATTTTCGGTTTTTGGGAGGGTTTTCATAGCAAATTAGACCACAACTGGTGTGGAAGTTGGACGATGCCAGATCCCAGAAACTTCTGAACTCTGTTTTTAAGATCCAAGTTTTTTTGCCATATTCATGCCTGAAATAGGAGTTTCCCACATTCTCATTTGTAAGATGTTGAGGATGATGTTAACTAAAAGGGCTGCTGGCTCAGAAAGGGTGTCTAGAATTTCAAACAGATTAAGTAACTCTAATCTGGGGGGGGTTTGTCTTTATGGACATGGACTCCCAGCAATATCCCCATCTTTTCCACAAAGAGTAAGTGAAGTCTTCCACAGACAAAGTGTGGTCAAGAGGTTTCAATAGTGGGTCAGACAGTATACCTGTAGAGTCTTCATCTGAACTTAATTGCAAAAGTTCACTTAGCCAGGACTCCAATGATGAAGAGGATGAACCAGGATGTTCTTCTGCTTTTCCATCCATGAGGAGATACACTCTGGCCAACTGCCTCTGATCAACTGGATTTTGGATTGCCAACTTTCAACTGTGAAAATTCCAAACACTTGAGCTTGCGGAGTATTTCCTATATGTCCTTCCACATGACAACTTTTATTACTTGCCTTATTACTAAGAAACTGTGCACCAAATGATCCCAAATATAAAAATATCAATAACATTCCATCAGAACAGTCAGGAAAACTACAATTACATAAAGCAAAATTGCTTACCTGTAATAGGTGTTATCCCAGGACAGCAGGATGTAGTCCTCACATATGGGTGACGTCAATGGACAGAGCCCTATCTCGGAAAACTTTGTCAAAGTTTCTAGAAAATTTTGACTGGCACACTGAGCCCACTGAGCATGCCCAGCATGCCATTATCCCTCGAGCCACTGTTTGTAGCAGTAAGTGTAAGCGAAAAAATAAAACGTTTCGGACCCAACTCCACGGGGTGGCGGGTGGGTTTTGTGAGGACTACCATCCTGCTGTCCTGGGATAACACCTATTACAGGTAAGCAATTTTGCTTTACCCCAGGACAAGCAGGATTATAATCCTCACATATGGGTGATTAGCAAACTACAGGCTGAGTCATCTTTGTTGTGGACCAACAGCGTACAACTTGTGCAACAGGCACAACAACTGGCATACTGTTGGAAAATTGAGGCAGCCTGAAATCACAGCAGGTTGGACGTGGAAGGAGTTGGGATTATACTGGAAATAAGTTCTTTAAGACAGATTGTCCAAAAGGCTGTATCTTGTCGACCTTCCTTGTCCAAGCAGTAATGAGCTGCAAATGTGTGTAGAGAACTCCATGCTGCAGCTCTGCAAATGTCAACAATTGATACTGAACGATAGTGTGTTACTGATATTGCTATTGCTCTGAGTGCACTTTTACTCGTCCCTGGAGCAAAAGGCCTGCTTTTTCATAGCAGAAGTCTATACAATCTGCTAGCCAGTTAGAGAGTGTTTGTTTGTCCACTGCAATACCCGGTTTGTTTTTGTCAAAAGAAACAAAGAGCTGGGTGGATTTTCTATAGACTTTAGTGCGGTCTAGATAATTCGCTAGTGCTCGTTTACAGTCCAAGGTGAGTAAAACTCTTTCGCCTTGGTGAGAGTGAGGTCTTGGAAAGAATGTGGGCAAATTTATAGACTGATTCAAGTGGAAATCAGTAACTACCTTGGGAAGGAATTTGGGGTGAGTACGTAGGACCACTCGGTCATGTAGGAATCTGGTATAGGGTGAGTATGTTACAAGTACTTGTAACTCACTAACTCTTCTAGCAGATGTAATAGCTACTAGGAAGAGAACTTTCCATGTAAGAAATTTAACATCGCAGGAATCTATGGGCTCAAAAGGAGAATGCATGAGCCTTGCTAGTACTACATTAAGGTCCCATTCTGTGAGTGGTGGCCGTAAAGGAGGTTTTAGTTGAATTAAACCTCTCAGAAATCTACTGACAAGAGGTTGTACTGAGATCAGAGCATTCCCCTATTCCCTTGTGGTAAGCTGAGATAGTACTCAGGTGTACCCTTACTGACAAAGTCTGGAGACCAGAGTCTGAAAGGTGCCAGAGATAGTCTAATAAAGATGATGTGGGGCAGGAAAAGGGATCAGTACTTTTCTGCATGCACCACGTGGTGAATCTTTTCCACTTACAACGATGGGATTTTCATGTGGAAGGCTTTCGTGAAGCTACAAGCACTTAAGAGACATTAGTTGAAGCATTGAGTGATTGCAGGATCAAGCTTTCAACATCCAGGCTGTGAGGGATAAGGTTTGAAGGTTGGGATGGCGCAACCTGCCCTGGTCCTGAGTTATGAGAGTGGGTGCTGAGCCCAGGCGAATTGGTTCTCTGATAGAGAGGTCAAGAAGTATGGGAAACCACACTTGTCGAGGCCAATAAGGAGCTATGAGTATCATTGACCCCCTTGTCCTGTTGTAGCTTCATTAGAGTTTTTGCTATGAGTGGTATCGGAGGATACATGTACAGAGGCCTGAGTTCCAGGGGCGAGCAAAGGCATCCATGGCTAACTTGTTTCTCTGCTTGTATAGGGAGCAGAATCTGTCCACTTTGTAATTCAGTTCGGATGCAAAGAGGTCTATTGTTGGTTGACCCCAATGTTGAAAGATTCTGGTCGTTACCGCTGGATCCAGAGACCACTCGTGGGGATGGAACTGATGACTGAGGCGATTTGCAACTACGTTGTGTATGCCTGCTAGATAAGTGGTCCGGAGAAACATGGAATGTGTTAGGGCCCATTGCCAAATCTGCACGACTTCCTGGCAAAGGAGATAAGAGCCTGTACCTCCCTGTTTGTTCAGGTACCACACGGCAACCGTGTTGTCTGTTTGGATGAGAACAGTCTTGTGTGAAAGGCAGTCCTTGAACGCATATAGAGCATAGCATATAGCCTGAAGCTCTAGGAAGTTTATTTGAAATGTTGCTTCAAGTTTTGTCCAAGTACCTTGAGTCTGAAGATTGTCTACATGTGCTCCCCAACCTAAGGTGGATGCATCTGTAGTTAAGGTCACTTGTGGAACTGGTTGCTGAAATGGTAGACCTGTTAGCAAGTTGTTCATGTCCGTTCACCAGAGGAGCGATGAACGTAACTGGTCGGTTATGTGAATTGGAGACAACAGTGGTTGAATGGCTTGGAGCCACTGTGATCTCAAAGTCCACTGCGTTACTCTCATGGCTAATCTGGCCATAGGGGTGATGTGGACTGTGGAAGTCATGTGGCCCAGCAGAGTTAGAAACTGATGGGCCGGAGCCATTGTTTTTGCGCACAGAGATTTCGCTAATTTGGAGAGTGTGTCTGCACGGTCTTTTGGTAGGAAGGATTTTGACATGGTGGTGTTCAATTCCGTTCCAATGAAATGTAGAAGGTGAGATGGGATTTCTGGTAATTGATGAAAAATCCCAACGAGTGAAGCAGATTGATTGTGAGTTTAAGAGTCGAGAGCTCCTTGATTTGACTGGTTTTTGATGAGCCAGTCAACCAGATAAGGAAAAACGTGTATGCTTTTCTTGCGTAAATGGGCCACTGCCACTGCTAGGCATTTTCAGGCAGAATCAGTAAGGACGCGTAAGAAAGAGTGCGGCAGTGCCGGGCGCACCCTCGTTTGCCGTGTGCATATTTTGGTTCACATACCGCTCGATTCAGTATTCAAATTAGACGCAAATCCAAGTGGCGTCCAAAGCGCGTCAATGACGTGAAAGGCATGTGCAATCCATCTTACTGTATACAGCGGTACACAGCGCCTATACAGTATCCAGGGTGCGCTGGTACATGTCATTTCAAATGTCATTTGAAATGTCATTCCACCAGGTAAGTGGATGGTTCTTTCCTACAGACCCTGCTGCCTTGAGCGCCCGGCTGGACGTCCAAGCCGGACGTCTGAGGTCGCGGCTTGGAAGTCCAGCCGGGTGCTCACGGCAGTGGGAAGGTCCATGAACGTTTGTCCACACTGAAGCAAGTACCACACACTAGTTACTCACCGAAATACTTTCTTCATGTGCAGCTCCAGCTCCTTCTCTAGTTCCAGGGTCAAGGCTTCCAACCTCCTCTCCGCCTGGTTGGGTCCGCTCTCCCTGCACGGAGTCACCTGATAGGGCAGCTGGAACTTGTGCAGCGTGGCCGATCCTCGGTCAGGATGGGGGGCGGCGGCGGCTGCTGCACCAGCCGGGGCGGCAACTTATGCCAGCACGCGTCCCTGAAGTCGGGCGGGACGGGCTTGTTCTAGAAACAAGCATGGAGCCTTGCCGGAGGAGCCCGTTCCAGAAGAGTCCCATGGACAAGCTGGGAGAGGGGGTCCTTAATCCAGGCACCAGCGGGAAGCTCAGCAGAGGGGCTCCATTCCCCGGCAAAGTTAGTTCAGAGCCACAATCCTCCACCCGCCGCAGCCCCCTTCCCTCCCCCCGCCAGAAGCGATCGCATGTGCGGCTCTCTCTCTCTCCCACCAGGGGCTCTCCTCCCGTGCTGGGCTGGCGCAGCGACAGCAGCATGGTCAGGCCGAGGGGCCGGCAAGCCAGCCCGATTCCCGGCCCCTCAGAACGCGCATCGCACCTCCCAAAAAAAAAAAAAAAAAAAAAGCCTGGTTTTTTTTTTTTTTTTTTTTTTTTTTTTTTTTACAGTCCAGGTCCGAGCCTCCCCCTCCTGCCACCAACTCAGATCCACCAGCCACACCGTGCCGCTGGTCAAAGCCCATGCTGATGCCGCTGGTCCGGTTGCTGTTGGGCTTGCTGGCGCTGTCGTAGCCGGGCGCTCAAGGCAGCGGGAAGGTCCATGAATGGATGCCACGACCTCGGACGTCAAGCCAGGCAGCAGAAAGCCCAGCAGCAACCGGAGCCCAGCAGGGAGGCACAGGGCGAGGACAGCGGCAGCTCCGGGTAGGCGTGCAGGGAGCCCCTGGAACTGCGGGAGCTGTGGCTGGAGATGCTGGAGCGCGGGCTCAGCACGCAGGGGTTCCGGACGTCCGAGGTAGCGGCTTGGATGTACAGCTGGGCGTTCAAGGCAGTGGGAAGCTGACTGAACACCACACTAACGCCAGGGTCAGGGTAGGCAGTTAAAGACGTGGCAAATAAGCTGGTTAAAAGCGATAATCTGGGCGCACGTTACCGTATCGGAGGGAATAGCTAAATCGATCATTAACATATCATATACATGCGGCGGACAGATACGTGTCCATTTCGGCATGCGGTAAGGACGCGTAAAACCTGATACTGAATCGTGTCCAAATTGTGCGTCCAAAGCAGGTTAGAAACAGGGTAACCGCGGCCACGCTTTACTGTATCGGCCCGTTTGTAAATACTCGGGGTGCCGATGCAAGTCCAAATGGCAGAACCCAGTATTGAAAGTGTTGATGACCCACCAGGAAACGCCTTGGGGATTATTGGCAAGCCTTGGGGGGGTCAGGAGGGGGCTCCTGACCCCCCCAAGGCTTGCCAATAATCCCTGGGGGTCCAGCAAGGGTCCGAAAGCGATTTCGTTTTCGGCTGCCAGTAACCAAAATGGCGCCGATAGCCTTTGCCCATACTATGTCACAGAGGCTTTCGGCGCCATTGGTCAGCTCCTGTCACATGATAGGAGCACAAGATGGCGCCGATGGCCATGTGACAGGGGCTGACCAATAGCGCCGAAAGCCCCTGTGACATGGTAGTTCGGGCTATTCGGCACCATTTTGAGGCGCACGGCTTGCAGCACAGCACACCGGGCACGGAGGGCACGGAGGGAAAATGGACCCCGGGACCCCGCTGGACCACCAGGGATCTTCGTAAGTCTTGGGGAGGGATCGGGATGGGGGGGGGGGGTTGTTATATATGTACAAAAATGCTTAAAAATGTTTTTAAATGCTTGGGGTGGTTTTTTTTTTCCGATTCGTTACCGATTCGTTTTTCGGTCCGGTTTCGGGTTTCTCGTTTCGTTTTCGGGCAAACGAACCGAAAACGAAACGAGAAGACCCGAATTATACCACGAAGTATTCGAACAGAAAAACGACCCGGTAGAAAAAAAACGAAGCACATCTCTAACAGCATCTTGCACCTTTTCTCCAAAAAGGTTGTTACCAGTGCAAGGGAGGTCTGCTAATTTCTCCTGAATTTCAGGCAGGAGATCAGATGCCTTTAGCCTGGCCCATCTTCTTGCGCTAATACCTGTCACTGCCATCCCGGAAGATGTCTCGAAACAGTCATAGACTATATGTACCTCGTGTTTACCTGCTTCTAGGACAGTGATGGCTAACCTATGACACGCGTGTCAGAGGTGACACGCCGAGACGTTTTTGCTGACACGCGCAGCATTTCAAGGACTATCGGGATTTTTTTTTTTTTTAATCGGCTGCGCAGAGCCTTTTCTTTTTCAGCTGCACCGACCCTTTAAAATTTGTTTTTTTTAGTTTCCCCCTACCCTCCGGACCCCTCCACCAATGCCCCCGGGCGCAGGGAGGCTCATGCGGCGCAGCGATGAGGCTCAAGACAAAGATTGCATTTAAACATGCTGATGCTCCTCCTCCTTCCTGCCTGTGCGTCCCTGGAAGTAAACGTTGCTGGAGCCGCGTGGGCAGGAAGGCGAGAAGCATCAGCGCGTGCAGAAGAGGAGCAGCATTTGCGTGGGCCGCCGCAAATTCCAAGTCGCAGCAGCCTGAGAAGAGGAAGAGGCCCGGTAGCAGGGCCGCCACGGCCCGAGAAGATCAGGGCCGCTGCAGAGCCCATCCTGCCACGACCCGCAAAGAGGAGGCCCAGAGGTGAGAGAGAGGCTGAGGGACTGTAGAGTGTGCATGTGTGCGTGTTTGAGATGAGTTGAGAGATTGTGTGTGAGAGTGAGGACCTGAATGTTTGCAGAGACAGCATGTGAGAGCCTCTGTGTGTGTGTGAGAGAGAGAGAGCATGTGCCAGTGAGAGCCTGTGTGTATGAATGATTGTATGAGAGAGAGCATGTGCCAGTGAGAGCCTGTGTGTATGAATGATTGTATGAGAGAGAGCATGTGCCAGTGAGAGCCTGTGTGTATGTGAGAAAGAGAAATGCATGTGAGAATGATAACCTGACTGTGTGTTTGAGGGAAGAAGATGGAGAGAAAAGAAACAGAAAAAAAGACAGTATAAAAGGAATTGGCAAAAAAATAAGAAAGGGAAGGTGGAAAAAAAAGCCTGTGACCAACCAATTAGAAAACTAAGATCAGACAGCAAAGGCAATAAAAAATTACTTTTTAGTGATTGGCACATGTAATCTTTGGGAATGTGCAAGAGTAGCACTTTCTCTACGGATCTCACAATGTACGAGATCAGCATGGAGAAAGTGGAAGCCCACGGGGCCTGCACAGAGGAGGCAGCAGAATGGGCTTCAGTGTCAATAGCAGCAATCGGCACCTCCCCAATAGCCATGTGGCAGCAGTGACAGTGGCAGCAGAGGAATGAGAGAGGTTCCGAGGTTGCTGGCAAAAGAGAGGGGGGCCTACCTTTAGTGTGTGCATGTGTATGAATGGGACTCTGCCTGGGGGTGTATGTGTGTGAATGCATAGGTGCCTGCCTGGGGGTCTGTGTGTGTGAGAATGAATGTGTGCATGCCTGGGGAATGGGGAGGGAGTGGTGTGAAAAT
Organism: Rhinatrema bivittatum; assembly: GCF_901001135.1. Classification (NCBI taxonomy): domain Eukaryota; kingdom Metazoa; phylum Chordata; class Amphibia; order Gymnophiona; family Rhinatrematidae; genus Rhinatrema; species Rhinatrema bivittatum. The sequence continues at coordinate 218,247,323 of NC_042620.1, forward strand.
GAATGGGAGCCAATAAAAGAAACCAACAGATGAAGTTTGTAACTCTTGCTTGGACTTGAAGTGTATGAAATACCAACCTTCAATTGAAGATTTAGCCAATGAAATTCAGCAACAAAAAAGTCACTAAGCAGGTAAGGTAAAGAATTATTTGTTTTTGCTTTATTAATAAATACAGTACATATTAAAATTATAACTTTTTGTTATTGATTAGAGCTACAAATATCACAAAATTATGGATTTTTCTAGAAGTGACACACCACCCGAGTTATGCTCGGTTTTTTTATGAATTTTGACACACTGAGCTCAAAAGGTTGGCCATCACTGTTCTAGGCCCTTATAAATTATAGAATTGAAGGAATCTTGGTGCTGCTGTGGCAGAGATTCAGACAGCTCTTGTATCTGTTTCCGTAAGTTTCATTGTATTGCTTCATGTATAATTGGTATGATGCAATTCTAGAAACAAGCATGGAGCCTTGAAATATCTTTCTTCCCAGAGTATCCAGACATTTCTGCTCCTTGTCAGGAGATGTGGATGAATGTGGACGGATTCTTTTTGATCTTTTATGGGCGGACTCAACCACCACAGATTGGTGTGGGAGCTGAGGCTTTTGAAACCCTGGTATGTGTTGGATTACGTATGTAGCATCCGTCCGCTTGTTCACTGGTGGAATTGAACAAGGATGTTCCCATAATCTATGTTGAAGATCAACTAGGACTTCATGGACTGGTATGGCAAGTACTTCCTGGGGGGGGGGGGGGGAATCTACAAACTGTAGAACCTCCAGAGTTTTATGTCTTGTGTCCTCTTCAGTTAATAACTGGAAAGGAACTGTATCAGATATTTCCTTGATGAAGTTGGAAAAGGAGAGGTCTTCTGGAGGTGACTTTCTCCTCTCTTCTGGTGGAGGTGGGTCAGATAACACATCTTCAGAGGAGGAATCAGTATCCACATCCTCCCAAGTATCCAGATAAGGGGTGATGTGGAGGAGTGGAATTGGTATCGGTGTTGGGTCTTTTATCGGTGTCATCGATTTTGATGGTAGTGGTTGCATCGGCAGGGCACTGATCAAGGCATCAATTCTTTCGATTAATGGTGTAAACACTGATAGCTCTGACGTCTGTGTCGGTGCTGGCATTGGCACCGGTGGATGGAGATCTTGAAGAGCTTGGACTATTGCCTGGCGGATGAATCTGTCCAATTCCTCCCTTATAGCTGTTGAGGTCAGAGCAGCTATAGGGGGTGGCAGAGAAGGTGGAGCTGGCTCTTCCACAGATCCCTGTGGAGGCACAGAACCCAGCACAGATATCGGTGGGGATCGCCTTGGTCTAAGAGGCATCGAGGGCATAGATGGCTCCTCTGCTAGAGTCCTCTTCGGTGGTGGCTCGATGGTTAGCGGAGCCATCCTGGGAATCGAGCCGACAGCGAGCATGGAATTTCGTCGATGTCTGTGCCGATGTTTCTCTCGGTGCTCGGTACCCTTCTTTTCTAACACCGAAGTCGATTTTATCGAGGACCGTGATGGCGTTGGGGACAGCTAGTCACCACTTCCTCCACGAAGCCGCTTGATTTTAATGACCATTTTTTTAGCTGCTCCTGCCAGTGACGACTGCATCAACATCAAGGTCGATGGAAGAAGTTGAATATGGAAAAGGCTTTCCATCTTTTCCAGACAGGCCCGTCTGCCTTTAGCCATCATTTCGGCACATTGAGGGCATGCAGTTACACTATGTCCCGTGCCCAAGCAAAGGACACACTCGACATGGGGGTCAGTAAATGACATTGTCCGAGGACAATTTGGGCATTTTTTGAACCCGGTTGCCATTACAAATAATTGTTTGAAGGCCGGACAGCCGTAGACTACCTTCTGGCAACAAAACCCAACAGAACGGTATCGACCGCGAGAGGGTTTGCTTACCATTCAATGTAAAAACGGGAGACCCCTATGAAGGGGGAAAATTTTGAAAATTTTTTTGACCTTTTTCCGTGAGGAAAAAAATGTGTGAAGTACCACACAGGGCTCCTTAACCGCAAAGCTAACTGCAGCATGGAAAAAAGAAGACTGAAGGGAGACCCCTGTGGCTCGAGGGATAATGGCATGCTGGGCATGGTCAGTGGGCTCAGTGTGCCAGTCAAAAGTTTCTAGAAACTTTGACAGAAAGTTTTCCGTGATAGGGTTCCGTCCAGTGACTTCACCCATATGTGAGGACTATCATCCTGCTTGTCCTGGGATAACTGCCATCCCACCATTTAGAAAACTAGCCTTTTTTTTTTTTTTACCTATCACACCCTTTTACTCTTCACTGCTATCCCAGAACTGGTGTAAGGGTATTAGGTGCCCTAGACAAAGCTTACAGTATTGTGCAACCCCCTCCCTCACACATACAATAATTTTTAAGTAACAGATTTTACATGGAAAAGGACATTCAAAGAACTGTCTTCTGAGGTAAAAATAAACAACCTGTATATTATATTTATATGCACTGCTTGGTGCCAGCCAGAAAACCCTGCAAAAAAGACACTTAGGCCTGATATCATATAGGTTCCACTGTAAAGTGCCCTCAATGTGGGCTTGGCCACCAGAAATCCACGAATAAACTGAATTACAATTACAATATAGTAAATCTCCCACACCAAAACTGTACTAACTGACAGCACTCAATCAGTAACAACCCTACCTAAGAAAATAGACAAAACTGAAAATATTACACCAGGCCCTAAAATACCAATACCCCCTCCTATTAGGAAAACAGAACAAGTCAGGCTGCTATAGATCCCTGCATAGGAACTACATGCCAGCAGACTATCTTACCTCAGTCACACATGCAGAACACAGACAAATCCTCACCAAATACGGAATAAAGAGGCAATAATGTATAAACAGAAAGACCAAAAAGGAATGAAAACTGCAAGAAACCAACTTGCATATAATGCAAGAATGGAAAAACAGGATCATTCCTCATGAAATATTAAAGAATAAAACCAAGAAATATAAATAAGTGAAACCATACTAATAAAAATATTTCTAAACATTTGATGAATAGAATAACATCCTATAATTAACTCATTAAAATTTTTAAAAATTTACCAAACACCAAGAAAATATTTCAAAAACAGCAGATACATCAAATAAAGTCCAATAATTAAAACAAAGGGACAAAAATATATCCCCCACTCACCATACCTGGGAACTTTGGATTTCCAGTCACCCTGAAATTGTCATGGATTAGTGGGGGGAGAGTGAAGGTGCACACTTTATCCTCTCTCTGACTCATATACACAAACTCCCTAATACATATTCATTTTCTCTCACACACAAACAGGCTCTCTCACACGCACGCGCGCACACACACACACACACACACACACACACACGAGTTCTCACACTCACTGCCTCTCTCCCCCTCTTTTTGACACACACATAGGTTTGCTCTCTCACATACACACAAGCTCTCACCCTCACTAGTCCTCCCTCACTTCTTTACACAGACACACATGCTCTCTCCCCCTCTTCACACACATACACACGCAGGCTCTCTCACACTCATTTGCTCTCTCCCCCTTACATACAAATATGCAGGCTCTCTCGTACTCACTGGGTACTGCCTCTCTTCGCCCCTCTCTCTCTCTCTCACACACACAGTCTCATATTCACTGACACTATCTCCCTCACAAACACAGGCTCTCTCACACTCACTGCCTTTCTCTCCCTCACACAGACACAGGCTCTCTCACTTATCTATCTTGAGTAAGCCTCTTTCTGTTGCACTGCAGATGGGTGGGGAGATACCGATGCCCTGCACCTCCCAAGCCTTTATATATTGTGCCACAGGCAAGAGGGAAGGACAACACAATGGCCCTGCCTAGCTTCTTTCTATTGCACCAGGGGTGGGAGGGAGGCAATGTCAATATGCCCCCCCCCCCCCCAGGCTTCTTTCTACTGCACCGTGAGCGGGAAGGAGAAGATACCACAGCCCCTCCTGGACTCTTTCTATTGTGCAGCCTCACTGGTGGCAGTGGGACTGCGCAGGATTTTCTTAATGCTACTCACCCCCATGGTGCTGCTGCAATTCCCTCACTCACCCTCCTTGCTCCAGAAGAATGGAAGGATCATGGCCTTGCAGCATGGGCTGCTTCTACAATGACATCAGATGCTAACAACCGAGGAGGAAGCACCGCGGGGTTGAGAGCATTAAGAAAATCATGCACTGTCTCACTGCCACCAATGAGGCTTCTCCTGTTGTTGGCACCCCCTCCATTCCAACACCTATGACTGGAAAAACAGTGTGGCCAGTGGGCCATGCTGCTTTTACACTTGCTGAGGCCCCACATTATAGCGCCTATGGCAGAGGTCATATTGGCCACAGGGACGCTATGGGTGGCTCTGAAAATCCGGACAATTTCTGGATATTTCAGCCCTCCATCTGGCTTACATACACTGCCTTTAAATTCTGTACTGTCCAGAAACAATATTGACAGTTCGCAACACTAGAGAGTACGATGATGAAGAACCCAGAATTATGGGTTCTGATGATGTGTTCAGGTCAATAGGCGAGACTGGGACTCCGGTCTGAAGAAGTGTTGCAGTAATGGAGTGGAGAAGATGGATCATTCCCTCTGTCTCTCTAGTCAGAGATGCAAAGAAATTTCTCACCAAAGCCACAATCTGGTCCAACTGGCTGATGTGTCCTTTGACCTGATGTGGGAGGTGGTACATCCTCTTTAGAGACCAGCATTGGATCTTGCATTTGAATTAGAGGTTTATTGGAAGCAAGCAGAACTTTGGAGCACACTTGATCTTGTCTTCCAAGTGAAGGTTCTCCAATAGCATCCTTGTTGGAGAGAAGGTTCTAGTTCTTGAAGGAGGCAGAGGTAACATAACCCTCTCCACCGCAGATCTAGGATGGGCTGCATAAAATTGTTAGTGGAGAATCCTGATGGTTCAGATGGAGAGTGGCATGCATCAACAGCATTCCATTCCAGCAAAGCTTCGACATTTTGGAAGAACAGGGCTTTGATTGCTTCAACAGCTGTTTAGTAAATAAAGAAGTCTATGCAGAAGGAAGATGTTGACCTGACTGAAGCATCAATCACATTACAACTGGACTATGTGCTCTTGTGCTGTGCATCATGAGGTCATGTATCGGAAGACAAGTCACAACCGTTCAGCCTGTGCATAGAGGATTAAAGATGTGTCAATGATGTGCGGACCACTGGTACAGCAAGCTTCTGTGTATCATGCGTCGAGCTCCTGGATGCTTAGGGAGTCAAGTGCATCTATGCACAGGCAGAACACTTCTCTGCTTCATGTGTCAGGGGCGGTGATGCACTGAGTGCAGATAGCACAGATAATGGCCATTTCAATGGTGCCGATTCACCGTGCTTAGAGTATGCGTTTCTTCAATGGCTTTAAGGACTGATGTCGCTTCTTCAATGCGGACAGCTGACAGTACTCTACCCCATGGCTTCAGTCTTAGAGGAGGTCCTTCTCAACTCTTTTCCTGGCAAGGCAGAGGACGCTGTACTGCAGGAAGAGGGCTTGCTGCAACTCTGAAGAGATTTATACAGCTTCTCAATTCAATTCATTCTGAAATGTTGGGAATATGGGGACATCTGTCCACAGGCATAGAAATTTGCTTGGACATGTTCTGGGTCAAGGCACAGATAGCAGAACTCAAATGTCAGTGAAGGACATTACTTTGTTACTGATGAAATTTTTAAAATTCCTTTTCTTAGCATTGGATGCAAGCAGATCTACACAAAAGGACCCCAACAAAAACATATTTCCTGAAAAGCTTCTTGACGACGGAATCTATTTTCTACTCAACCTGCCATATGGAATATAGACAAGATATTGTTGTGCCAAGAGACAATGAACCATTCTTGTTTCTTTTCATATTTCTTGATTTTAAAATGGGTCACTATCACCATGCTGTCTGACCATAAGATGGCTGTTTATCTTTAATGCTGCTTTGGACTATTTAGAGCAGTGGTTCTCAACCTTTTTTCTATCAGGACACACCTGAGAGATGATGCTCACATGTGTGACACACTGAACACATGACAATCATGGGACTTAAAAGCATATGCTCTGCATCCACAGGAGTCCCCTGCTTCCTAACAATGGGTGCAGAGCAGAACTAACTCACCATACAAAAAAAAAGATATTCTGATATCTCAATAACAGATGACAAACTCCCTCTACTACCAGGTGCTTGGTAAAATACAGAACCTGGAAAAAAAACAGAAACAAATAAACCCCTCTCTGTACATGTCTATCAAACCTGCCACACCACAGCAGCACTAACTCCAAGAAATGAAACAGCAATAGCCCTACCCATGAAAAGGCATCAGTTCACCACCAGTACAATATAATATTGAAAAAATAGAACAAATAAGGCTGATACAAACTTCTAGTAAAGTGCCTCATCTCAGTCACATACACACAGAACACATACAGCCCTGCCTTCACCAAATCTAGAATAAAAGTTGACAAATTACAAATGTGGAAACCTCAAGACCACCTTCTGCATGCAGTGCAAAACCGAGACTAGAAACAAAAATATATTTCCTCCTTCACTAAGCAAAGTTCAAAGAGAGAAGAAATGCATATTCTCAAAACTGACATAGTATGGCCCTTGTACCCAGTAACTGCCCTCCATGCCCCCATCACCTCTCACTTCTCCCAACTACTCAATCATCCCTTTACATGCTCATCGCTCTGTCCATTTCCAACATCCCCACCCCTGCATCCTCTTCCCCCATGCTCCCTCTCTCCCCGTTCAATCTTTTCTACCCTTCCCTACCCAGAATACCTCTGACCACTTTTTTCCTACCCCTTCCTGCTCAGCATCCTCTACCCCTCTCCCTCAACTCAGCAGCCCACATCTCTCTCCACTTCCACCTCTCTTCCCTACCCAGCAGCTCCCAACTCCTCCCTCCTCTATCTCTTCCTACCCAGCAACCCCAGTCTCCTTTCCCCAACTCCTTCATATCCAGCAGACTCCTGACTCCCTATCTTCCCACGCCTTCCTGCCCAGTACATTTCCCCCTCCTCCTAGTTCCCAGCCAGCAGAAAAGACTTCAGTCCAAACCAGCGTCTCCTTCCCTCTTTATCAGCAGCATATGAGGGTAGGAAGCACTGACGACAGGATCATGAGGAGGCAGCAGCAGAGGATCTACAGAGCAAGCACCTTTCTCCCTTATGCTCCTGCTTTCATATCCAGGCCACATTTAATTTAATTTAACATTTTTATATACCAATAGCCGTTTACACATCGTATCGGTTTACATGGAACAGAATGGATGGCCGCAGAAAGGGCAGATCCTTTACATAGAACATAGAACAGAGATAAACAAAATAAATATTGATAAACAGATAAACAAAATAAAAAAGTAACATCAAATGCTAACTTTGGTTCAGCATTTAAACCAGGAAGATAATAAATATATATATACAGCTTATATAAGTAAGAATAGCATATTTACATTGCAAATAATTAGCAAGGGGTTCAAGGGGGAGAGAAGTAATTAGACAAGTGATTAAAGAATAAGAGATAAGATCTGGAGAAGGGAAGAATAAATAATGGGTGAACAACTGAAACAAGTTGGGAAAGGGCACTTAGGAAGCAGAGGTAAATCTATTGACAGTAGCCGAGGCGTTGAGTTTAGGTGAAGGCCTGCTGAAACAGCCAAGCTTTTAATTTTTTTTTTTTTGGGGGGTGAATAGAGCATGGGGTGAATAGAGCATCAGCAGCCTCACTACCAGACCAGGCCAGGCTCAAGAAGATAGTTGGTGTCCTGCTGGGCCCATATGAACAGGAGTTGGTGATATCATGCTCTGATCTGGGTGAAAGAGGAGGGAACCACCTCCCACTGGGCCAGAAAAAGAAGGAAGGAGGAGCAGCTTCCTGCCATACCCAATAAGAGAGAAGTCATCCAACTCCTGCCCAGACTGATAAGGAAAGATCATTTTTCTTCTGGCTCTGCGACCCACCTCCCGGGACTTCACAACACACTAGTGTGTCCTGACACAGCTGTTGAGAACCACTGATTTAGAGTATAGAAAAATGCTTTTTATTAGAGAACAATGAATTTAGACCCCCTTCCTTAACGTACTTCATGTGGCTCCTATATCCTAACTGGTACCTATTATAAATATATCTACAGTCCATAATAGTTATCACTTAGATTCTCCTAGAGGTTTTATGACACATTGAAGACAAATAATTTTCTCACATTTTGGAACACATTTTTCCAGCTTAATCAGAACTGGGGATGGATCTGGCACAATGAACCTTTATTCTCACCTACCCTGGAATTTCTTTTCCCTTATTTTATAAACCTATCCCAACTTGTTGTTAGTCCAATCATTTGAGCGACCATCCTTGGCCAGGGCCATGTACCACAGGCCTTGCTGGAACTTTGGAATCATGAGCCCTATATCCAGCCATTAATTGTCACCATTACTGGATGACTGACTCCTTCCTCCATAGAGGCTGTGAATGCTGCCTCAGCGGCACTCCAAGCACTGGCTGACCTGGAGAATGGATGACCTAAACCAGGAGCTGACCCCAGATCCTTCCATATAGCAGCACACAGCACTGCCACTGAGCTAAATAACGAATTCTAACAGCTCAAAAGAGTTGTAGACTAGAGGATACACATGAAACTGTATCCATTAATCTAATTCAATAAACAATGCCAAAAACCCTAATACAGAAGTGGCCAATTTCAGTCCTCAAAAGGCACAAATGGCCAGGTTTTCAGGGCATCCACAATGAGTATGCATGAAATAGATTTGCATACAGTGGCAGCAGGGCATGCAAATCTATCTCATGCATATTCACTGTGGATATCCTGAAAACCTGGCCTGTTTGTGGATCTGAGGACCAGAGTTGGCCATCCCTGCCCGAATACCTCAAGATTGCCATAGGATTACAAAATTACAACATGTCTATAACCATTTCCATGACACATGATTTTTCTTTTTTTCTGACAGAAGTCAACTTTTGAATATGGTCCTTGAATACTCAAATTATTGAATAATTAAGGTTCGCTGCTCTAGTATGATCATTCATATAAACACTGAAAAACCTGACAATCTCCCAGTACCAACACTAGAGCTGCTTGAATGGATATGGCTCAGTTGTCCAACTACAGTCAAACTTGATAACTTTCCCATCAAATAAGTCTCCAGTTATAGTGACTGCAAAAAGATATGCCTTTATGAGATCTGTTGAGCCACAAATCATAAGCTACAGAGCTAAACTTGTTGATTTTGGTGTTACCATACAAAAAAGATTCAAATTTTCAATTCTAATACTAGCCTGCAACCTTTCATTCTTTTAGAAACCACAAATGTAAAATTTCTGCTTTAACTGGAGAAAGGGACTGAAATTCATATTCCTGCGATACAAGAAGGAGCCCATTCACAGGAAGCCAACAGCTTTAAGATTAGTGGGGCAGAAAACTAACCTCACATTTGCAGCATGTTGAAAAAAAACAAAAAACACAAGCATTTTTATTATTGAAAGAAGCTATGTATTAAGCTGACTCGTTGAGAAAGTAAATTTTAATGCATAAATATATCAAACATTTGCCAGAAGATTATTCCTCCACCATTACATAATACAGAACACCATATTTAGGCTGTAAATAATTTACTGTATTCTGAGAATGCCATAAGGAAAAAAAATCTTCATGGCAAAATATTAAAATGAAATAAGAACTGAAACTGAACAGAATATGAATTTGCTGTTTCATTCCTGGTGCAATTCGCCCAGTGAAGATTTGTTTTTGTTTTATAATATACTATGTAGTATATATGCTATTAATAGATTAAATATCCTATGGTATATATATCTGGGAGTAAATAGCTAAGTGACAGACCTAATTACTGGAAGCTTCCACCATAGGACAGATATCCTTCCCTTCAACATATCAAACTACATTTTAACAAATCATGTCATTTAGCATATCTCTGCACTATTTATATAAAAAAGTCAAAGTATGGTGTATATAGATATAGATATGTATGAATGTACAATTCTTTAGTCTTTTCCATTCCTATGTTGATATTACTCAAAAAAAAAAAAAAAAAAACCGCTAGTCACACCTTGCACATGTACCAATGTACCATAATATGGCACATAATGACAATGACATTCTGACTAGCACATGCCGGCCATTTGTAGGCGCAAAAGGCCATAAATCTCAGTTAGGCCAAAAGCCATTTTCTCTAAACCAAACTAAGATGGAAAGCACAGCAACAAAAACTGAATTTTTCACTATACCTTGGAAAGCTTGGAAAATACAGACATTATAGAAAAACAAGATCATAAACTGTTTCAGGCAAGGCCAGAGGTAAACAGTTTTTGGGGTCATCAAATAAAGCAAAATTGCTTACCTTGTAATAGGTGTTTTCCCAGGACAGCAGGATGTAGTCCTCACATATGGGTGACGTCACTGACGGAGCCCTATTCCGGAAAGCTTTCTGTCAAAGTTTCTAGAAACTTTTGACTGGCATCCTGAGCCTACTGAGCATGCCCAGCATGCCATGATCCCTCGAGCCACAGGTGTCTCCCTTCAGTCTCATTTGTAGCAATGAGCGTTAGCCAAAAATAAAATAAAACGTATCTGACCCAACTTCGCGGGGTGGCGGGTGGGTTTCGTGAGGACTACATCCTGCTGTCCTGGGATAACACCTATTACAAGGTAAGCAATTTTGCTTTATCCCAGGACAAGCAGGATGCTAGTCCTCACATATGGGTGATTAGCAAGCTACAGGTGGAGTCATCTTTTGTACTGGACCAACAGTGTACAACTTGTGCAACAAGCACAACAACTGGTGTACTGTTGGGCAAAACGAGGCAGCCTGAAATCACGAAAGGTTGGATGTGGAAGGAGTTGGATTATGTCGGAAACAAGTTCTTTAAGACAGATTGTCCATAAGCTGAATCTTGTCGTCCTTCCTTGTCGAGACAGTAGTGAGCCGCAAAGGTGTGAAGAGAACTCCATGTTGCGGCTTTTTATATGTCAGTTATTGGCACTGAACAATAGTGTGCTACTGAGGTTGACATTGCGCTTACTGAGTGAGCCTTTACTCGCCCCTGGAGAGGAAGGCCTGATTTTTCATAACAAAATTGTATACAATCTACAAGCCAATTAGATAGAGTTTGCTTGCCCACCGCTTTTCCAGGTTTGTTTTTATCAAAAGAAACAAAGAGCTGGGTGGATTTCCTATGGGCCGTAGTGCGATCTAAGTAGTACGCAAGCGCACGTTTACAATCCAAAGTGTGTAAAGCCCTCTCTCCTTGAGAGTGCGGTTTTGGGAAGAAAGTAGGCAAGATGATGGATTGATTCAAGTGGAATTCTGTAACTACTTTGGGGAGAAATTTTGGGTGTGTACGGAGTACCACTCAATCATGTAGGAATTTTGTATAGGGTGAGTATGTGACAAGTGCTTGTAACTCGCTAACCCTTCTAGCAGATGTGATTGCTATTAAGAAAATAGTCTTCCAAGTGAGAAATTTAACATCACAGGAATCCATGGGTTCAAAAGGAGAACGCATGAGCCTTGGTAAGACAACATTAAGGTCCCATTCTGTGACCGGTGGTCGATGTGGGGGTTTAAGTTGAATTAGACCTCTCATAAACCTACTAACGAGGGGCTGCACTGATACTGGTGCATCTCCGAACGTATTGTGATAAGCTGAGATTGCACTTAAATGTACTCTTACAGATGAGGTCTGTAGACCAGAGTCTGAGATATGCCATAGATAGTCTAATAAAGATGATGTAGTGCAGGAAAAAGGATCAACACTGTTTTGTGTGCACCACGTGGTAAACCTTTTCCATTTAGCACAATAGTTCTTTCGTGTGGAGGGTTTACGTGAAGCTACAAGCACTTGAGAGACATTAGTTGAAAGATTGAGAGGTTGTAGAATCAAGCTTTCAACATCCATGCTGTGAGGGATAGGGATTGAAGGTTGGGTTGACACAACCTGCCCTGATCCTGAGTTATGAGAGTGGGTGCTGTGCCCAAGCGAATTGGGTCTCTGATCGAGAGGTCTAGAAGTATGGGAAACCATACTTGTCAAGGCCAATACGGTGCTATGAGTATCATGGACCCTTTGTCCTGTTGTAGCTTCACTAGAGTTTTGGTTATTAGCGGTATCGGGGGATACGCATATAGAAGGCCTGAATTGCAGTGGCGAGCAAAGGCGTCCCTGGGTAAGCGGTTTTTCTGCTTGTACAGGGAGCAAAAGTTGTCCACTTTGTAATTCAGTTGTAATGCAAAGAGGTCTACTGTTGGATGGCCCCAAAGTTGAAAGACCTTGGTCGCCACTTCTGGATCTAGAGACCACTCGTGAGGTTGGAAGTGAAGACTGAGGCGATCCGCCACTACGTTGTGAATGCCTGCCAGATAAGTGGCCCGGAGAAATATTGAGTGTGTTAGGGCCCAGTCCCAAATCTGTGTGGCTTCTTGACAAAGGAGATACGAGCCCATACCTCCCTGTTTGTTGATGTACCACATGGCTACTGTGTTGTCTGTTTGTATCAGAACAGTCTTGTGGGAAAGGCAGTCCTTGAATGCATGCAGCCACCTCTAGCTTCAGGAAGTTTATCTGACAGTGGGCTTCGGGGGCAGTCCAGAGACCTTGCATGTGGATACAGTTCACATGGGCTCCCCAGCCTTGAGATAAAGCATTGGTGGTGAAAATCACCCGAGGCGGAGAGGCTTGGAAGGGAAGTCCTTTTTCCAGGTTGGAAAGATCTTCCCACCAGGATAGAGACACTCTTAGAGGGTCCATAATTGCAACAGGAGCCTCAAGATCCTGGGAGACCTGTCTCCACTGGGACTGTAGAGTCCATTGGGCCCTCTTGCAGAGGCGAGCCAGAGGGATCACATGGAAGGAGGCCGCCAATGGCCCAGCAGGCGGAGAAGAAGGTGGGCTGGTACCCTCTGGCTGTTCTGGACAAGGGTAGCCAGTGAGGCAAGGGCGATCGCCCGGTTTCTGGGCAAAAAAGCTTTCGCCTGTGCAGTGTCCAGCCTGGGGCCTAAAACTCCAGCTGAGAAGACTGGCAGAGATGAGACTTGGGGACATTTATAACAAACCCCATAGTCTGCAGCATCTGCACCATCAGGGCCAGAGCATGCAAGCCTCTGGAGCGGGAGTCGCTCTTCAACCAGTCACACGGGTAGGGGAACACGTGCACCGAGCGATGCCTGAGGTAGGCGACCACCACCACCAGGCATTTGGTAAAAATGCAGGGGCTGATATCTGCCCAAAGGGCAGCAATTTGTACTGGTTATGTGTTTTCCCCATCATGAAGTGGAGGTACTTCTGGTGGCTGGGGACAATTGCAATGTGTGCATAAGCCTCTTTGAGATCGAGGGAGCAAATACAGTCTCCTCCTCTGAGAAGTGGGATCAGCATGCCCAGAGAGACCATCGTGAACTTTTCTCTTAAGAGAAACTTGTTCAACGCCTGAAGGTCGAGAATGGGGCGCAAGCTGCCATTCCTCTTTGTAATGAGGAAATGCCTCGAATAGAACTCTTGGCCCTGCTGACTGCAAGGGACCGGTTCTACTGTGCCCACTTCAAGGAGGGCAGAGAGTTCTGTCTGAAGAATGACCAGTTGAGCGGAAGAATCCCATGATGGTCATGGTGGAGAGGTCTCTGGGAGCTGGCTGAAATTTAGACGGTACCCCTGACGGAAGATACCCAGTGGTCCAACATGATCTCTTCCCAGCGATGGGTGAAGCTCATGAGTCTGCCTCCAAGTTGGGATCTGATGTCAGGGGTACGGGTCAACTGAATTCTGCTCCCTTGCCGCCAGTCAAAAGCTTCTGGCTGGGGCTTACTGGGGCACCGGCTGGAGTCTAGGCACTCGCTGTTGGCAAGGATAGCCCCTGGAACCAGTGCGTGGTGTACAAGCCCGGGAGGGCAGAGGAAAATATTTCCTCTGAGGGTAAAAGGGCTTCGGGGAGCCCGGCCTGGATGATTTCCTGGCCAAGGACGGGCCTTCAGAGGCACTAGTGGACAGCTGTTGAAGGGTATCATGATGGTCCTTCAATTGCGTTACTGCATCCCAGAACTTATCCCTAAAGAAGTTTTCACCTGTGCAGGGGGTATTGGCTAACTTATCTTGGACCTCCAGCCAGAGGTCAGAAACCCTAAGCCATGCCATTCTCCTCATGCCAATGCCCACCGCCGCTATGTGGGCCAGTCTCAAACATCGTAGGTGAAACGCACTAAATGCTTTCCCACTTAAAGGACCCAGCAGGGCAATGGCCGAGAGGGCCTCCTGCTGTTGTTGAGGTAGGCCCTCTGTGAAGTCCTGGACCAGTTTCCAGAGGTTGCGGTTTTATTGGGTCATATAAAGCTGGTAGACGGTGCAGGCCACCAGCATGGCATCTTGGAAGACTTTCCTGTCCAGGGCATCGAGCTCCCTGTACTCACGTCCCGGAGGGGCAGAGGCATGGGTACTGGAGCACTGGGCCTCTTTCAAAGCGGACTCCATGACCACAGACTGGTGGGGGAGATGACACTTCTCAAACCCTGCTGCACCAAGTAGGTGGCATCGGCCATTCTACTGACGGAGGAGATAGAAATGGGGTGTTCCCACATGCAGAGGAGGTCCTTGAAAATATCGTGGATAGGAACTGCCATGATTTCCTTGGGAGCGTAGACGAACTGGAGTACTTCCAGCATCTTATGCTGTGCATCCTCCTCCATAAGCAGCTGAAAGGGAATGGCTTCAGCCATGGCCCTGACAAACCCCACAAAAAGACAAGTCCTTGGGGGGGCAACCGGTGCCATTCCTCCGGAGGAGAGGGCTCCAAGAAGGGGTCGTCTGAATAATCAGAGGACGACTCCATGGAGTCATCATCCCAAGGGTCGTAAGGCCCTTCCTCCTCACTGGGACCAGGGTGCCATGGGCGAAGTCTATGAGAGGCATCAGCCCTAGGCTCCGAAGGCTTTGGAGGCCTCAAGGGCACCGTGGGAATAGACGATTCCCCTGGCATCGAGAGGACCGGAGATCATGGAAGGCCGGAAGGACCTGGCAAGGGCTCGGAGAACTGTGGTCTGGGAAACATGGTATCGGCCGTATCTTCCTCCTCGGAGGACTCAAGAATTGGGATCACTCCGGTGGAGGGCATCGGTGACCGCTGGGAAATGAAGGCCCCTCAGACACCGGCTGCGTCGAAAGGGCACCTAGAAGGACATCCAGATGCTCCAGCTAGGGTGCTAGCATCAAGGGTGGAGGCTCAGGCACCGGTATGGGGCCGATGGCACCAGCAGTTCAACGTTCTGGAGAGCCTTAAGCACCGCAGACTGTGCCCTGCGGTCCAACTCCTTCTGAAAGTCCGGAGTGGCCAGGACTGATGGAAGGGCACAAGGCATCACCGGTTCTTCCTCGGGTTTCCAAGATGGCACGGTGCCCAGCGTCACTTCGATGGCGGCCGGTGGCGATGTTTGCGGGATCTCCTTCGGTGCTCAGCCCAGTCTTTCTGAGGTGCCGAGGAAGCAGAAGATCCCAATGTCCGGGAGGTCTATCACCATCCCCTTGATCCTTGGAGGTATTGGCAAGAGGAACAGCCAGGGGAAGCTTGTCAAGAGGCTCCCCATGACCACTCAGCATCGATGGGACCAACGCAGGAGTAGAAGGAGCAGACTTCGGAGCCTTGAAATGTTTCTTCATCTTATTGAGGTGTGCCCAACACTCTTTGGGAGTCATCTGATTACACAGACGGCACCCACGAACGTCGTGCAAGGCCCCCAGGCCGTCGAGGGGCGCCAAACATAGAAGGGGGACCAGATGCTGGAAAACAATTTCTGAATGAAAAAACCTTAGTCTGGCAGAGCTCCAAAACCACGAGGCAACTAACACCACGGGGGAAAAAAAAAAAAAAAGAGTCTGAAGGGGGACCCCACATGGACGCACGGATAATGGCATGCTGAGCATACTCAGTGTGCTAGTCAAAGTTTCTAGAAACTTTGTCAAAAGTTTTCCATGCCGGGCTGCATCTGATGATGACACCCATCTGTGAGGACTACCATCCTGCTTGTCATAGGAGAAAGTCGAATCAACCGGAAAAGCTTTCTGAGACAAAAAGAAAAAAAAAAAAGCATGAACTCCACAACTGAGAGACAGCTTCATGGGGGGGGGGGGGGGAAAAAAAAAAAGAAAGACTGAAGAAGGTCCCCACATGGGCATATGGATAGTGGCTTGCTGAGCATGCTCAGTGTGCCAGTCAAAGTTCTAGAAACTTTGACATAAGTTTTCCATGCTGGCTCCATCCGATTATGTCACTCATGAGTGAGGACTACCATTTTGCTTGTCCTACAAGGACAGACGTTAACGCCTAATAATGTTGAAAAGTTCAGAGAATTGATTCTAAGTAATCTGGTGGGATTTATGAATTAACAAATATGTAAAGTTTGCAATTCCTTGATCTGATGTAATTTAGAAAC
Organism: Rhinatrema bivittatum; assembly: GCF_901001135.1. Classification (NCBI taxonomy): domain Eukaryota; kingdom Metazoa; phylum Chordata; class Amphibia; order Gymnophiona; family Rhinatrematidae; genus Rhinatrema; species Rhinatrema bivittatum. The sequence continues at coordinate 218,263,804 of NC_042620.1, forward strand.
TATAAAAGCTCATCACCAAAAGCAGCTGCTACATATTGGCATAATTCCTAATCAATTATGTTTAATTGATTAAAAATCTTAATAAAGAAATTACTGAATCTTGAAAAATGAAAGAAAAGTTCCTTGTACTCTAAAAAGAAAATCTTCCCTATACGCTCCCTTTGCCAACTGCATTACACTCGTCAGCACCACAAGAATTTTTGAAAACTCACAGGTCTGCTCTGATACATGAGGTCAACACCATTGATCTGAGTTTTGAAAAAGCTTGCAGAGGCAGCATTCTAGGGCAGTCAGCAGAGGGATAGTGTTTGGGCAGCAGCAGGATTCTCTGGAGTGGGACCTGCACCTCCTCCCAAAAACGTGAAGCAACTCCCTATTAGTGGTTGCAGGATTTTAGAATTTTATCGAGAAGGACCCCTGTGCCTTGAAGGCTTTATAGCACTAATGAGTTAGATCTTAGCTGAGGATTTCAATTAATTTAAATAAATACTTAAACATTTATCCTATATAAATTAATAAAAAACACTTACATAAGAATACGACTCCCCTTCTTCCATAGGCTCATCAACCATTTTAAGATCATTCAGCTACAAAATTAAAAGTAAGTGTTAGCATTATAGAACAAAAATATATAAAAACAGCATATTATGAAAACAATGAACCCACAATAGAACTATACATTACTATGATAAGTGTGTAGTTAGATTTATTAAAATAAAAGATTCAGAAACATAACATTAAAAATGTTTTATTTTGTTATACAGTAATATATTACATGTTCATACAAGCTCCTAACAGACATTAGATAAATTAGAATATCTGCATCTCATGTTTGAATGAATCAAAAATCATTCTTTATAAAATTCTTAGTGATAAAAACTTTTTTTCTTTCCCTTCTAAATTTTGAACAATCCCAGAGAGAATATAAAAACACAATTCACTGATTTACAACCAAAAATAGTTTCTACTACAGAATAATAAATTGTCTCCATTCTCCTCTTCTCAGAAAGTAGCTACGGTAGCACTCTATAGTGCTTTTGGCTATTCATACTGAAAAAAGGAGCAGGATACACAGGCATATTTTTGGGATGGGGCTGTCTACCATGAAAAGAGCATTAATTAAATGAAACAGAAATAACTTGGCAAAAAACAGGGTGAGGCCGCCAAATTAAATTAGAATTTGCTACACTGATTACTAAGCTGTTTTAAGAATAAGCAGCAATTAAAATAACTACACCCTACCATGGTGCACACACCCCCTGTTGGAACAAAGCTAACCGCCCTAAAACATCAAAAGAAATGTATTGTGTGGAGGATACACTGGTTTCAGTTAAAGTTACTTAGATTTCAGAACATTTAAATACATCATTTTTTCAGATTAAGGCTGAACCTTCAAACATGAAAGAAGTCTAGCATATTTTCAACAGAGCTGTATGCTAGTCAACCAGCAGATTCATTAACCACTTTTAAAATAAAATGGTCTATAAAAGGTTTGAAATCATAACTGAAAATGAGTTTAAGACCTATTCAGGAGAAAACAATTTTTATTTACATTTGTGCTCAACAATATAAAAACTGAACCACTGAAAAAGTTAAATTCTATAATCTCGTTAACAGATATCCTAAAAACTGAAGTAAATTAAGACTCAAATATTGCTCAATCAGATGCTGCACATTGTTAATCTATTCAAGAAAACTAGTTTTTCATTGATTTGAAAAAGGCTGGTTAGTGATACTGATAAATGGCTGAGATATTAGGTAAGAACATAAGAACATAAGAAAATGCCATACTGGGTCAGACCAAGGATCCATCAAGCCCAGCATCCTGTTTTCAACAGTGGCCAATCCAGGCCATAAGAACCTGGCAAGTACCCAAAAACTAAGTCTATTCCATGTTACCATTGCTAATGGCAGTGGCTATTCTCTAAGTGAACTTAATAGCAGGTAATGGACTTCTCCTCCAAGAACTTATCCAATCCTTTTTTAAACACAGCTATACTAACTGCACTAACCACATCCTCTGGCAACAAATTCCAGAGTTTAATTGTGCGTTGAGTGAAAAATAATTTTCTCCAATTAGTTTTAAATGTGCCCCATGCTAACTTCATGGAGTGCCCCCTAGTCTTTCTATTATCTGAAAGAGTAAATAACCGATTCACATCTACCCGTTCTAGACCTCTCATAATTTTAAACATCTCTACCATATCCCCCCTCAGCCGTCTCTTCTCCAAGCTGAAAAGTCCTAACCTCTTTAGTCTTTCTTCATAGGGGAGCTGTTCCATTCCCCTTATCATTTTGGTTGCCCTTCTCTGTACCTTCTCCATCGCAACTATATCTTTTTTGAGATGCGGCGACCAGAATTGTACACAGTATTCAAGGTGCAGTATCACCATGGAACGATACAGAGGCATTATGACATTTTCAGTTTTATTCACCATTCCCTTTCTAATAATTCCCAACATTCTGTTTGCTTTTTTGACTGCCGCAGCCGACTGAACCGACAATTTCAATGTGTTATCCACTATGACGCCTAGATCTCTTTCTTGGGTTGTAGCACCTAATATGGAACCCAACACTGTAATTATAGCATGGGTTATTTTTCCCTATATGCATCACCTTGCACTTATCCACATTAAATGTCATCTGCCATTTGGATGCCCAATTTTCCAGTCTCACAAGGTCTTCCTGCAATTTATCACAATCTGCTTGTGATTTAACTACTCTGAACAGTAACAGTAATAACTGGACTCCACCTGAAGCATCTTAATATATTTTCCAAATTCCCTCTGCTGCTTATAAGAGTGCCAAAAACACAAAATAAAATAAGTAAATAAATCTAGGAATTTGGCAATGGAAGATTTAAAAATATATGTATAGAAAGCCTTTAATACCCTAGAATTTTCACAGGCTTGATACTGCCATTATCAATCTTTACAATTCTTAAGAATTTATGTCCTGCCCTTCCATGTTTTTTTTAAACTTGAGAACTTTGAGTGAACAATGTGGCATAATCAGGTCACATGAAAGCCTTCTAAGACCTATTAACTGGCCCAGACACTCTGGAAACCACTGGGTCGATTTGATTTAGTGGTATATTTAAGTTTAAATCGCATCTACTGCACCATTACATTCAACAGCTTGCTGGTTTTGCATGTACAGTATGGCATCAGTATACTCTGTCTTTTGATTTCCCAGGGAAAATGCACAAGCATGCAGAATGTACAGCTGAATTAACTGGAAGAGAAAAATTAGACAGTAGCCCTTCCAGACCCTCCTAGCTATCACATTCTTGATTATTAATTTGGTGGCACTTCAAAAGCAGCTAATTAGAGTAAAGGAGCATGATATGGCAGAAAATGCAAGCAGGCTAACAGATGTCTTTCGTAGCAATAGCACAATATAGAACTTGTTCAAGTCCCCTTGCCTCATCCAAGCACTTCATTAAAAAAAAAAAAAAAAGAACCATTTCCCTATATCATTAATTAAAACAGATATCACCTAATTAATACCCCCACTGGTAGTTTCTCTAGAAAACATTTTCCATTTAAAACAGAAGTTTTAAACACAGGCTAGAAATTACCAGTGAGCGGGGATTCTTGGTAAACAAGTTCTGTGCTGTACTAATGCTACAACACACATGTTTATGAACTAGCATCAGCCAATACATCATGCATTTTCAGAATCAAGTGTCCAACTACAGGAGTCAGCAACCATATTTTTCAGAAATCAGAGTTTGACTCACTCACCTTCTCCACCAAGACAGGCCTGACCAAGATCCTAGATTAGGGATGGCAATCTGCAGTCCGAGTGCTACAAACAGGCCAGGTTTTCAGGATTTCCACAATGAACATGCATGAGAGAAAACCTGGCCTGTTTGTAGCACTCGAGGACTGGAGTTTGCCATCACTGCTCTAGATATATGGTTCAAGGGAAAAAAATCTGAAAGTGCTGAGATGAGAGACTTGTGCAAGTAAACCTGAAGCTGGAACTGTGGAGACTGAAATGACTGACCACTGACGGAGAGGTTTGTGCGCTCAGAACAAGAGACTCTTCCTATGCTACTGTAAGGATCAGGCATATTTTCCTTTGGCAGTAGTGTCCAGAGGCATCACTAGGGCAGTCTTCTTCATTTGGAACTCCAAACACAAATCATATGAAACAAGCAATTATGTTCAAGGAGCCCATGACCTCACCACTAGATTTTGTAGCCAATTCTCTTATGATTTCTCAGAGAAGCAATTCAAAAAGACCATGTGGATACCTTGTGTCCCAGCCTGTAGGAAGCTACAGTAGTGAGTTTATCCCAGCCTAACAAAAAAAAAATCCCCTCTGTACTTAAAAAAAAAAATAAAATAAAAAAGGATCTTTTTGTGAAGGAGCCTGAATTACATCATGCCTGCCTCATGGATCCCAAGAACCATTTACAAGCCAAAATGCACAAAGAAAATTACAGAATTTGTCACTATCCTACCAGAAACCACCTAGTGTGGAGACTGACAAACCAGCACAAAGATATTGCACTAATGGCTTTACAAGACAGCTTGCCCTCAAGAGCATTCATGCAACAGAGGGGTCCTCTACAGGTACAGGCACTGCCTAAGAGGATATATAACAGAAGAGACAATCAAGCACTGGCTCTGGAAGTACCCTTTCATACACGACTTACTGAAGGCAACCCAAAGAAATACAGAAGCCACTAATCAATACGTTACAGAATATTCACAAAAACACTCATGTGGGTAACCTCCTCTCTGCATCAAGGATGTCATATACCTGTTTCAGAGGGAGGTGGTGCCCATCCAGGTATGCCACAGGCTGATCCAGGCCAAAGGAGGAATATTAAGAATAAACTACTTTTTGTAGAAATCTTCAATATAGGGAACACTACTGACGGGGGGACGACTAACTGGGTCAGTATCAGCAGGCATTTGATGGCCTGGTAGCATCTACTTTAGTATGTTAATCTACAATATATAAATGGTGCACACAACGATTACCTGCCAAACAACAGATACAGAAAATAAGTTATATACTGTAACTAATGTATTCAATATCATGTTACTGAATGCTAAACTATACTGAAATCTTGAGTTCAACTACTCAGTATTTAAATGCTTATGAAATCTGCCAGTTATAACAGTTATGCTATTGATCCCTCTAACTGTGTGTAATGCTGCATTAACAATGGCTACTGTAAGATTTTAACCAATAACAAATCGATTTTTTAAAGTATATATTTATATTTCTATAATCATTTCTTATATCCTATAAATCATATGTAAAATACAATGAAAAGAGTGAAAAATACTGACTATATAATAAACCTATCAAGTTTTCCTCTTGTGGTTACTCAGAATCTGATTGATATATTTATGAAAGCAAGGGTGGGAGGTATTCTATACAAACATCCCAACACTATAAGCATGAGCCACAGCCAAGTAATTTCAGCCTCCCAGGAAGTACAGTTACACCCTCCTCTGTAGCATTATTGCACTAGCAGAATATTCTGAAAGTTTAATTAGCTTTTAATTAAAATCTTTATTTTTTGTTTATAAAAGCCTCACTAAGCCTTTATTGTGCTGGCAGTCACCACCTTGCCAAATCAGAGAACGGCAGTTCAAATTCCGTGAATCTTGCTTGATGACATTTTTCAGCCAGATCAATGCTGGCAGGTTGGTGGTAGCCAGGTTTTGTCCAGCAAGGCCACAAGACCTAGGCAGCCAGATATCTGGCTGTCTTTACTTGTTTTGGTAAGCGTTGAGATTACTATAAAATTTGGAGTTAAAAACATATGGTGGTAGGGGGTTGTGGACATTGAATTAAGTATGGGAACTTGAATACTCATCTACCCAGGATGGTAAAGAACCAAGAGGATAATGAGCAATATTCTATAAGCGGTTAAGGAATCTACAGCTGGATTATATCCTTAGCAGTGTGGGGCCAGAATAATTTAGGAGACTGAATAGGTCAATTGGTTTTTATCTGCCATCATCTCCTCTGTTTGCCACACCAAGCATAGTACAGTAACTTTGTAATGTCATTAAGTATGTGAAAGCTGACTCTCCACTAGTTCTTCAAATTGAACCTCAGATATAATTTGGCAGACATTAATTACTATGTACTTAAGTGAGGCCAACAGACAAGCTATAAATGATACCTTTTTTAGAGGGCTAACAATACATTTATGACTAGCTTTCAAGAGCCACAAACATATTAAGTTATTCCAATAAAAAGTTATCAGCAAAAACTATTTAAAGAAATAAAAAAACAGACTGCATTTATGTTATAAAGTGAGGTTGTGAGAGACCATGTACAAGTGCTTTCAGCTCTGCAATAAATGTTCAGAAATGCACAGTCTGAATGTATGTTTATGCTGTTAATAAATGATTAACAGATGAAAAATAATTTCAAAACTTCTGGAAGTGTATTTACTGTAAACTATCAGCCTATAAGATTATTCCACAAATGCCACGAGTTCTAAAATTGTTTTATGAGATGTTTCCATGGCTGGAATAATTATCCACTCAGATTTTTTTGCATGTAACTAACAGCATGGTTACTTTCTAAGTGCAAATGCTATTTTATGGCATTTCCCCATGTTGTACATAGAAGGGCTCCAGCACTGCAACATTTACTATATAAAGGTCTTTACGACCACTGTTACAGCTGCCTCTCATGGGTAATGTCACACACACACTTTGGAATAAAAACAAAAATGTACCAAATATTATTCCAATATATAATTTCAACCAATTTTCCCCTATAACAGGAGCCATGCACTACTCTCCAAAGTACTCGTACGTCCGTGTGCAGTTTGGAGGGAGTAGGAGAAGAGAATACTTCAATTCTGAGAGATTATGTAAGCAGAAAAATATGAAAACTAGACAGAAACCAAACTCATTATTTTAGTGTGTTTACAGCTACCTTTTCTTAAAAAAAAAAAAAAAGTATACAAACAAGTTGTGCAACTCCACCTTTGAAGACTACAAATATTTAGATATATTTGCAATCATGAAACAAGCAATTTTGCATATTTTGGTTATCCTGTAAATCAGACTTTTTGGCTCTCAAAGTACTATTTAGCAGCTCAAAAAAAAACATCTAAATATAGCAACAATGAATTGCTGTTTAATAATATTACTTTTGAATCCCAAAATAATGTATGGCTACTACACTAAAAACTGTTCAATACATATATCTATTGCTTTATTTGTTTAAAGGCCAACAGGAAAGGACCCTTGTTTGAACAATATACTCTTCTTCTGAAAAGATACAAACACTCCGACACAGCTGTGTTTTGCACCAAGGCTACGTCAGGGGGAACAACAAGTCTTCATATCAAGTAAAGACAAAGAGCATTTCCCAGGCCACCACAGTAGCTCAGCCCTGTGAGAGCTGTATATGATTTCTTGACTGGAGGCAGCATTAAAGAGGAAGCTTCCAAAGGGGGACCACAGGGGGTCAGAAATTAATATCATTTCAGTACAAAAGTAGCTTAATGCTGTAGGAACTAGCATAGGAGACTGTGGAATCTCAAGGACGAGGCAGCTTAAGATACAATGCAATTTGCTTTCAGTTGGTCTGTCGGCAAATTCTCTTTGCACGAGGCGAATCGGAAATCTAAGCGCAAGCGGGAGCCAGCAAATATGTATTTTAATTTTAAGAAATGAATGCCAAGCGGGAAATGCTCTTTGTCTTTACTTGATATCAGTACTCACTGCTCCCTCTGACACAGCCTTGGTGCAAAACACAGCTATGTCAGAGAGCAGAGTTGCTTACCTGTAACCCGTGTTCTCACAGGACAGCAGAATGTTAGTCCTCACATATGGGTGACATCACAGGATGGAGCCCAATCACGGAACACTTTTGTCAAAGTTTCTAGAACTTTGACTGGCACCTACTGGGCATGCCCAGCAATGCACTGACCCTGCATCCAGCAGGAGGCCCCCTTCAGTCTCGTCTTATAGTAAAAAGTACATGCGAAAAATAAAATAAAACGTAAGCGAACCAAACTCCGCGGGGTGGCGGGCGGGTTTTGTGAGGACTAACATCCTGCTGTCCTGTGAGAACACCTGTTACAGGTAAGCAACTCTGCTTTCTCACAGGACAAGCAGGATGGTAGTCCTCAAATATGGGTGAGTAGCGAGCTGAGGATGCCCGAGCAATACACCAAATGCACCCAAAGACGGGCAACAGGCACAACAACAGGGATGGAATTTGGTGAGGAGGGCATCCTGAACGGGTCGGTGGAAGGATGTTGGAAAGTTAAACTGAAAACAAGTTGCGAAGAACCGACTGGCCGAAGATGGAATCTTGCCTGCCAGCCTTATCTAAGCAATAATGGGCTGCGAAGGTATGGAGAGAACTCCAGGTAGCAGCCTTACAAATATCAGAAAATTGCACCGACCGGAGATGCGCTACTGATGCCGCCATGGCCCTGATAGAGTGTGCGTTCACACGGTCTTGCAGCGGAATGCCTGCTTGCTGGTAGCAAAAAGAGGTACAGTCCACTAACCAGGAGGAGAGGGTCTGCTTTCCCACAGGATTTCCTAATTTGATGGTGTCAAAAGAAACACAATTGAGTGGATTTCCTGTGGGCCGACGTGTGGTCTAGATAGAAGGCTAGGGCACGTTTGCAGTCCAGGGAATGCAGAGCCTGTTCTCCTGGGTTTAAATAGGGCCTGGGAAAAAAGGTAGGTAGGATGATGGATTGATTAATATGAAATTCCGATACCACCTTTGATAAAACTTGGTGTGAGTGCAGAGCACTACCCTGTCATGCAGAATTTTAGTGTAAGGCGGGTAAGGTAACTAAAGCCTGCAATTCACTAACTCTGCGAGCGGATGTAATATTGAGAAGAAAAACTACTTTCCAGGTGAGATAACGGAGATCACAAGAGTGGAGAGGCTCAAACGGAGGTTTCATGAGCCACTCCAAAACTACTTTAAGGTCCCAACAGGGGCCGGAGGGTGCAGTGGAGGTTTTAAGTGGAGCAAGCCTCTCATGAAGCGTGTTACTAAGGGTTGTGTTGAAATAGAGACATCCCCCCATGCCCTTATGAAATGCAGCTACTGTGCTGACATGCACCCTGATGGAGGAAGTTTTTCAGGCCCGACTCCGACAGGTGCCAGAGATAGTCCAGAAACTTTGCCGTAGAACAGGTGAAGTGGTCTATGGACATGGAACTACACCAGACCGTAAACCTCTTCCATTTAGAACAATAAGACCTTCTCGTAGAAGGCTTTCATGAAGCTACCAGGACTCGGGACACCGACTCTGAAAGGTTAAGAGGTTGGATTATCAACCTTTCAACATCCAGGCGGTCAGAGATAGGGCCTGGAAGTTGGGGTGGCGAAGGCACCTGTCGTTCTGAGTTATCAGAAATGGATCCTTCCCCAGAGGAATGTGCCGGCGCACTGAGACATCCTGGAGGATTGGGAACCACACCTGGCGTGGCCAGTGAGGGGCTATAAGAATCATGACACCCTTGTCCCTCCGTAACTTCACGAGAGTCTTTGATATGAGTGGAAGTGGAGGGTACGCGTACAGAAGACCGCTGGCCTATGATAAGGTAAAAGCGTCCCTCGGTTGTGAGTGGTGGCTGCGAGTTAAAGAGCAGAGGTTTTCTACTTTGCAGTTGTGGACTGATGCAAAGTGGTCTATGTGAGGGTAACCCCAATGTTGGAATATTATGTCCGCTACCACGGGGTTGAGAGACCACTCATGCAGATGAAACATGCGACTCAACTTGTCCGCCAACACATTGCCCACATCAGGCAAGTAGGTGGCTGTGAGGTACATGGAGTGGGAAAGGGCCCATGCCCATATCTGTGCAGCTTCCTGACACAGGAGGTAGGAGCCTGTTCCCCCTTGCTTGTTGATGTACCACATTGCCACCTGATTGTCGGTTTGAATCAGGATGATTTTGTTCAAAAGGCAATCCTGAAAAACCTTGAGGGCATATCTGATTGCCCGAAGCTCCAGGAGATTTATCTGGTATTTGCTTCCTCTGGAGACCAGGTTCCCTGGGACTGGAGGTTACTGACATGAGCACCCCAGCCTAGGTGGAGGCATCTGTCATCAAGGTAATTTGAGGATCTGGAGCCTGAAATGGAAGGCCTTAAAGTAGATTGGAGTGTTGTATCCACCAGGCGAGCGACAGGCGTAACTGTGTGGTAACGTAAATAATGCTGGACATTGGCTGACAAGCTTGAACCCACTGGGATTTTAAGGTCCACTGCATTACTATCATGGCTAGGCGGGCCATCGGAGTGACATGCACCATGGATGCCATGTGACCCAGCAGTGTGAGGAAGTGACGAGCAGTTGAAGATACCAGAGTCTGCAAAAGATGTGCCAGAGAGGCCAGGGTGAAAGCCCGATTCTGAGGGAGGAAGGCTTTCGCCTGTATAGTGTTTAGGTCGGCCCCTATAAAGGATAGGGTTTGAGATGGAACTATCTTGGATTTGGGATAGTTGATTAGAAACCCTAGGGAGATCAGGGTATGGAGAGTGAGATGCAAGGACGCCAATGCAGCTTGTTGAGTCGGAGCCTTATTAACCAATTGTCGAGATAAGGGTAGACATGGACACCCTGACTCCTGAGGAAGGCTGCGACCACCATGAGGCACTTGGTAAAGACTTGTGCAGCGGACGCTAGGCCAAATAGTAGTACACGGTACTGGAAGTGGCGAGGGCCAACCAGGAATCGCAAGGATTTGTGATGAGATGGAATAATTGTGATGTGAGTGTATGCGTCTTGGAGATCCAGAGAGTACAGCCAATCTGCTCTTTGTAGAAGAGGAAGTAGAGAGCTACCTTAGCTGCTATGTGTGCTGTGGGTGGGGGTGAGTGAGTCAGTATGTGTGTAAGAGAATGTGTTAATGTGTGTGTAATTAAGAGAAATGTGTGAGAGCAAGAGACTGCTCAGGAAAGTCACTGGTGTGTGTGAGAGAGAAAAATTGGTCAGGGACATGACTGGTGTTTGTGAGAGAGAGAGAGAGAGAGAGAGAGAGAGAGATTGGTCAGGGACGTGACTGGTGTTTGTGAGAAAGCGAGAAAGAGAGATTGGTCAGGGACGTGACTGGTGTTTGTGAGAGAGAGAGAGAAAGAGAGATTGGTCAGGGACGTGACTGGTGTTTGAGAGAGAGAGAGAGAGAGAGAGAGAGAGAGAGAGATTGGTCAGGGACGTGACTGGTGTTTGTGAGAGAGAGATTGGTCAGGTGTGTGTTTGTGTGTGTGTCTCTGTGAGATGGACTAGTCATGGGCCCTAAGGAAGAAGAGCATAAGGACAGAGCTTCAGCAGCCCTTGCTGTTTCTGGTAAGTACTATTGGCCTACAAAAGAAAGGAGAAGGAGAGTTACTGGAGAGGGTAAGTAAAGGTAGCTTTTTAAGTTTATCTTTCTTGATTGACTGCCATTTTAATTATTATGTGATGTGTCTGCTGTTAGAAATATTTTATTGGTGTTTGGAAAATTTTTAATAATTTTGAAAATTTTTAATGATTGGATGTTCCATTTATTAGTTTTGAAACATTTATTATATTCTAGTTTTAGAATTATTTTATATTTCTCATGGAATGTATAAATAGAAATGTGGAGACAAACTGAATTGGAAACAGCAAGAAGCCAAACTCTGTATGCAGTAAAACACAAAAACATTAGCTTTATGGTCACTTTATTCTGTATTTGATGAGGGTCTGTCTGTTCTGCGAGCTTGTAGTTTCTTGGTAGGGATCTATAGCAGCTTGGCTTGTTCTGTTTTCCTAATAGGAGGTGTACTGAATTTTTATATTTATGCTGATAGCATTCAGCTTCTGATCCCTGTATCAGATACAATTGAACAAACTTTCAAATGAATAACCATTTATCTTGCTGCCATTAATCAACTATTATGTCACATGAAATTAGCTTTAAACATGGAAAAAACTGAAATCATTCTCCTTGATAGAAAACCAAAAAGTAATATGATTAATACTAATAATACTCTTGCTTTACCAAATAATATTAAACTAATGCTCTCGATTCAGTTAAAGATCTGGGGATAACCATGGATTGTCATTTGAATTTCAAAAAACATCTCTCTATAAAACTAAGGGAAGGTTATTATAAATTGTTGGTCCTGAGAAAATTGAAGCCACTATTGGATATCAATGATTTTCGATTAGTGTTGCAAGCCTTAATTTTCTCATCACTGACTATTGTAACTCTCTTCTTCTGGGTCTTCCACAAACCACCTTGCGCCCTTTACAGGTGCTCCAAAAATCTGCGGCGAGAGTGCTAACAAATTGTAAAAAACGGGATCATATTACTCCTGTTCTGATTAATTTACATTGGTTACCGATTTCACAGAGAATACATTATAAGGCGTGCTGCATCTTACATAAAGCTATACATGGTCAAAAAACAGATTGGCTGAATTTTTTAATTCGGCTTCACACCCCACAAAGATCATTAAGATCAGCTAATAAAGGACTATTGCAAATCCCGTCAGTAAATTCAGCCCACCTCATACTAGTACGAGATAGGTCCATCTCTATTGCTGGTCCCTGTATTTGGAACACAATGCCCGCTGAATTACATTTGGAATCAGAGTTTAAAGCTTTCAAGAAAACATTGAAGACATGGCTCTTCGAACAGGCCTACGCAGACCATTTAGAGGAAAGAAGTAGCTAGAATGAAAAAACGATTATTATGTTTTTCTTTTATCTGTCCTTTTATTATTTTATTTTTATATTGAATAGGTTATTGTATTTTAACCACCATAATTTATTGTTTTTTATGATTCTATGATGTGGACCGTTGTGATGTTTTTTGCAAATGACGATATACACATTTTTTAAATAAATAAATAAATAAATACTGTGTTTACGGCCTGGTGTAATTTTTGGATTGCTGCCTTTTCATAGGTAGGATTGTTACTGTTTGAGTTCCATAATGCAGGTGTAACTTTGTGCACATTAGTTTGTATACATATTTTCAGATCCTGGAAGTCTGATAGGTGCTATATTTTTGTTCTGCACAGAATACAGAGTGGCATTCCTGTTTCTGTTTCCATATTTGTAATTTGTGGTCTTTCTGTACTTGGTGAAGATTGATTCTGTGTGTGTGACCAAGGGGAAGTATTTTACTAGCATGTAGGCATTTGTATCAATATTATTTGTGTGTTTTCTCAATAGAACATGCATTGGTGGTAAATTACTGTTTTTCATAAGGAGGGCTATTGCACCTGGTAGGAGAACATAAGAACATAAGAAAATGCCATACTGGGTCAGACCAAGGGTCCATCAAGCCCAGCATCCTGTTTCTAACAGTGGCCAATCCAGGCCATAAGAACCTGGCAAGTACCCAAAAACTAAGTCTATTCCATGTAACCATTGCTAATGGCAGTGGCTATTCTCTGTGGGCCTGATTTTAAAAAGCATTTACTCAAGTAAAAACCAGGTTTACTGGAGTAAATTCACTTTACTTGAGTAAGTGGGTTTTTGAAAATTGCTACAATATATGCCATTTACTTGTCTATAGGATTTACTCACATAAGTGCACTTTACTTGAGTAAATGGCTTTTGAAAATTGCTACAATAGTAGCTACATTTACGCATGTAACTCCTTTTGAAAATTACCCCCTAAGTGAACTTAATAGCAGGTAATGGACTTCTCCTCCAAGAACTTATCCAATCCTTTTTTAAACACAGCTATACTAACTGCACTAACCACATCCTCTGGCAACAAATTCCAGAGTTTAATTGTGCGTTGAATAAAAAAGAACTTTCTCCGATTAGTTTTAAATGTGCCACATGCTAACTTCATGGAGTGCCCCCTAGTCTTTCTACTATCCGAAAGAGTAAATAACCGATTCACATCTACCCGTTCTAGACCTCTCATGATTTTAAACACCTCTATCATATCCCCCCTCAGTCGTCTCTTCTCCAAGCTGAAAAGTCCTAACCTCTTTAGTCTTTCCTCATAGGGGAGTTGTTCCATTCCACTTATCATTTTGGTAGCCCTTCTCTGTACCTTCTCCATCGCAATTATATCTTTTTTGAGATGCGGCGACCAGAATTGTACACAGTATTCAAGGTGCGGTCTCACCATGGAGCGATACAGAGGCATTATGACATTTTCCGTTTTATTCACCATTCCCTTTCTAATAATTCCCAACATTCTGTTTGCTTTTTTGACTGCCGCAGCACACTGAACCGACAATTTCAATGTGTTATCCACTATGACACCTAGATCTCTTTCTTGGGTTGTAGCACCTAATATGGAACCCAACATTGTGTAATTATAGCATGGGTTATTTTTCCCTATATGCATCACCTTGCACTTATCCACATTAAATTTCATCTGCCATTTGGATGCCCAATTTTCCAGTCTCACAAGGTCTTCCTGCAATTTATCACAATCTGCTTGTGATTTAACTACTCTGAACAATTTTGTGTCATCTGGAAATTTGATTATCTCACTCGTATTTCTTTCCAGATCATTTATAAATATATTGAAAAGTAAGAGTCCCAATACAGCTCCCTGAGGCACTCCACTGTCCACTCCCTTCCACTGAGAAAATTGTCCATTTAATCCTACTCTCTGTTTCCTGTCTTTTAGCCAGTTTGCAATCCACGAAAGGTCATCGCCACCTATCCCATGACTTTTTACTTTTCCTAGAAGCCTCTCATTAGGAACTTTGTCAAACGCCTTCTGAAAATCCAAGTATCCTATATCTACCGGTTCACCTTTATCCACATGTTTATTAACTCCTTCAAAAAAGTGAAGCAGATTTGTGAGGCAAGACTTGCCCTGGGTAAAGCCATGCTGACTTTGTTCCATTAAACCATGTCTTTCTATATGTTCTGTAATTTTGATGTTTAGAACACTTGCCACTATTTTTCCTGGCACTGAAGTCAGGCTAACTGGTCTGTAGTTTCCCGGATCGCCCCTGGAGCCCTTTTTAAATATTGGGGTTACATTTGCTATCCTCCAGTCTTCAGGTACAATGGATGATTTTAATGATAAGTTACAAATTTTTACTAATAGGTCTGAAATTTCATTTTTTAGTTCCTTCAGAACTCTGGGGTGTATACCATCCGGTCCAGGTGATTTACTACTCTTCAGTTTGTCAATCAGGCCTACCACATCTTCTAGGTTCACCATGATTTGATTCAGTCCATCTGAATCATTACCCATGAAAACCTTCTCCATTACGGGTACCTCCCCAACATCCTCTTCAGTAAACACCGAAGCAAAGAAATCATTTAATCATTCCGCGATGGCCTTATCTTCTCTAAGTGCCCCTTTAACCCCTCGATCATCTAACGGTCCAACTGACTCCCTCACAGGCTTTCTGCTTCGGATATATTTAAAAAAGTTTTTACAGTGAGTTTTTGCCTCTACAGCCAACTTCTTTTCAAATTCTCTCTTAGCCTGTCTTATCAATGTCTTACATTTAACTTGCCAATGTTTATGCTTTATCCTATCACTGTAGTCTTCCAGGGAAGACTACAGTGATAGGGGTATACTACCGTCCACCTGGTCAAGATGGTGAGACGGACAGTGAAATGCTAAGAGAAATTAGTGAAGCTAACCAAATTGGTAGTGCAGTAATAATGGGAGACTTCAATTACCCCAATATAGACTGGGTAAATGTATCATCGGGTCACGCTAGAGAGATAACGTTCCTGGATGGAATAAATTATAGCTTTATGGAGCAATTGGTTCAGGAACCGACGAGAGAGGGAGAAATTTTAGATCTAATTCTCAGTGGAGCACAGGACTTGGTGAGAGAGGTAACTGTGGTGGGGCCGCTTGGCAATAGTGATCATAATATGATCAAATTTGATTTAATGACTGGAAAAGGAACAGTGTGCAAATCCAAGGCTCTCGTGCTAAACTTTCAAAAGGGAAACTTTGATAAAATGAGAACAATTGTTAGAAAAAAACTGAAAGGAGCAGCTACAAAAGTAAAAAATGTCCAAGAGGCGTGGTCATTGTTAAAAAAATACCATTCTAGAAGCACAGTCCAGATGTATTCCACACATTAAGAAAGGTGGAAAGAAGGCAAAACGATTGCCGGCATGGTTAAAAGGGGAGGTGAAAGAAGCTATTTTAGCCAAAAGATCTTCATTCAAAAATTGGAAGAAGGATCCAACGGAAGAAAATAGGATTTATTTATTTATTTATTTATTTAATGTCTCTTATATACCGATGTCCGTTTGCACATCGCATCGGTTCACAGTAAAAGTTCATGTTTTACTGTGAACCGATGCGATGTGCAAACGGACAGTAAAAGTTCATGTTTTACTGTGAACCGATGCGATGTGCAAACGGACATCGGTATATAAGAGACATTAAATAAATAAATAAATAAATAAATCCTATTTTCTTCCGTTGGATCCTTCTTCCAATTTTTGAATGAAGATCTTTTGGCTAAAATAGCTTCTTTCACCTCCCCTTTTAACCATGCCGGCAATCGTTTTGCCTTCTTTCCACCTTTCTTAATGTGTGGAATACATCTGGACTGTGCTTCTAGAATGGTATTTTTTTAACAATGACCACGCCTCTGGGACATTTTTTATTTTTGTAGCTGCTCCTTTCAGTTTTTTTCTAACAATTGTTCTCATTTTATCAAAGTTTCCCTTTTGAAAGTTTAGCACGAGAGCCTTGGATTTGCACACTGTTCCTTTTCCAGTCATTAAATCAAATTTGATCATATTATGATCACTATTGCCAAGCGGCCCCACCACCGTTACCTCTCTCACCAAGTCCTGTGCTCCACTGAGAATTAGATCTAAAATTTCTCCCTCTCTCGTCGGTTCCTGAACCAATTGCTCCATAAAGCTATAATTTATTCCATCCAGGAACGTTATCTCTCTAGCGTGACCCGATGATACATTTACCCAGTCTATATTGGGGTAATTGAAGTCTCCCATTATTACTGCACTACCAATTTGGTTAGCTTCACTAATTTCTCTTAGCATTTCACTGTCCGTCTCACCATCTTGACCAGGTGGACGGTAGTATACCCCTATCACTGTAGTCTTCCCTGACACACAAGGGATTTCTACCCATAAAGATTCAATTTTGTATTTAGTCTCATGCAGGATGTTTATCCTGTTGGACTCTATGCCATCCCGGACATAAAGCGCCACACCTCCTCCCGAGTGCTCCACTCTGTCATTGCGATATAATCTGTACCCCAGTATAGCACTGTCCCATTGGTTATCCTCTTTCCACCATGTCTCTGAGATGCCAATTAAGTCTATGTCATCATTTACTGCTATACATTCTAATTCTCCCATCTTACTTCTTAGACTTCTGGCATTAGCATACAAACATTTCAAGGTTTGTTTTTTGTTTGTATTTTCATTCTGCGTTTTAATTGATAGGGATAAGTTAGAATTTTTTAGCTCAGGTGAGTTTTTAGTTACAGGCACTTGGACTACTTTTTTAATTATTGGAACCTCACTGTCGGGATGCCCTAATTCTAATGCATCATTAGTATCCTTTAAGGATACCTCTCTCCGAACCATGTGCTGCTGAGCGACTGTCGGCTTTCCCCTTTATTCTAGTTTAAAAGCTGCCAAACTCCTTTTTAAAGGTTAGCGCCAGCAGTCTGGTTCCACCCTGGTTAAGGTGGAGCCCATCCCTTCGGAAGAGACTCCCCCTTCCCCAAAAGGTTCCCCAGTTCCTAACAAAACTGAATCCCTCTTCCTTGCACCATCGTCTCATCCACGCATTGAGACTCCGGAGCTCTGCCTGCCTCTGGTAACCTGCGCGTGGAACAGGGAGCATTTCAGAGAATGCTACCCTGGAGGTTCTGGATTTAATCTTTCTACCTAAGAGCCTAAATTTGGCTTCCAGAACCTCCCTCCCACATTTTCCTATGTCGTTGGTGCCCACATACCACGACAGCTGGCTCCTCCCCAGCACTGTCTAAAATCCTATCTAGGTGACGCGTGAGGTCCGCCACCTTCGCACCAGGTAGGCATGTTACCAGGCGATCCTCACGCTCACCAGCCACCCAGCTATCTACATTCCTAATAATCGAATCACCAACCATGACGGCCGACCTAACCCTTCCCTCCTGGGCAGTAGGCCTTGGGGAGATATCCTCAGTGCGAAAGGACAATGCATCACCTAGAGAGCAGGTCCTTGCTACAGGATCCTTTCCTGCTACACCTGGTTGGTGCTCTCCCATCATGAGACCTTCTTCCTCCAAGGCAGAACCAAGAGAGCACCAAGAGAGCGTTTATATGTTGCTGTCACCAGAAATATTGTAAATTGAACGGAGAATGTCCTAGTTCTGCTCTGCAACCATTGTTGGGGGTCGAGGGGGTTCCTGTGGAATGCAGAGTGTTTGTTTACATTTAGCCTGGTGATGGTCACATGTTCAGTGTGTCACATATGTGAGCACCATCTGTCAGGTGTGTCCCAACAGAAAAAAAGGTTGAGAACCACCGATTTATACTATAGTGCTACATATTTTGGGATTCATATTTGTGTGTATGTGTGTGCTATTTATTCTGCAGTCTCGGTGTGCACCTGTAAAGGTATTACTTAACAGAATCACAAAGATTATAGACCTGATTTGCTAAGAGTTCATTCCCATTTTGAGTCTATGAGAATAAAACAGTCAAATCAGACCCACAGTAAAGAGTAATCAACAAAGAAAAATATTTAAGACTCCCATTGCATAGCAATTTGAACTGCTCCAGCTTTTTCTTTTAGATTAATTAGCCACACTTGAAGAAAAGATAGTCAGTCCCCTACTCAAGCACAACATGAAAACTGGAACCTCACTGCTACCCCAGTGGAGTCTAAAATTATTGCCTGGATCCACACCCACATCTCGCACTGTAAAATCTGTTCACTTTTGTTCTTTTAAGCAAAATATTTTTTTGTAAAGGATGGCTCACTGATCAGTAAAATTGGCTGTGTAGATCATGAAACATACATACAGTGCTCCCTTTTCTAAGATGAGCCAACACACACACACACACACACACACAAGGCATCATTACTAAGGGATTATTTTCCCCTAATATGAGTTTATGGGGGGGAGGGGAAGCTTAGTAATCAGGCCCAAATATCAGACCTTTAGGTATGTCAAGACAAAGGCAGATAACCTATGTATCACTCTCAATCCAAAAGAAATACATCATTTACGTTATCTACCCAAGAGTAAGACTTAGCAAGGAACAAGAGACCAGAGAAATAAACTAAACACTAACAACATTAGAAGAAAAATTCCAATAGCAAGGCCTGAAAAGTGAAAATTACTTTTCTGTTTAAAAAAAAAAAAATGGGGGGGGGGGGGGGAGAAATGGGGTGACTGTTTACACCACAGCCTAGGACAGTAATTGTTATCCTCTTATGCTTGGCAGAACAATTTCACTTATATTCTTCCAATATTAGAATATCTCAGTTATGCTGCTCAAAGTTACTCAAAAGCATATGAAGATGCCACTTTGCATGTGTTAAAATGTCAGCAATAACTGCCACCAACAGGGAGAGTTCCAAGCCTTTGCTGAGCAAAGCAGTATCCACAACTTGGCTCTGTAAAGAAGCTGTTTGTAAACTCAGGACTGGGATGCAATCCCACTCCCATCCCCACACCTGTTCCAGCTGTTCTGCGGAGTTTGGAGGATGCCCTGGGTGTGCATCAGTATTTGCAGATCTCAGGAAGTTTAAGCTGCACACTACCCATATTTCCATGCTATCACTGCAATAATTGCCTAGGCACATGGAAGTACAGATACTGTGGGCAGCACTTTCATCTTTTGATCTAGATTGGAAGCAGATCAAAACAGGCAGGCCAACCTACCTTAAATGAACCAACTGAACTCTTTAGCCATATTTGCTTTATACAGTGTTCCAAATGGTTTATAAGTAACATCAATGTCTAGTTTTAGTTATCAGTTGACATGAAGTAGGTACAGCTAGCTATTATTTACCGTCATCTGTATTTTATGAAAAGTCCAGTCAGAAGATGATATTGTTTGAGTCACAGAGTACTTTTTTTTCTATTGGGTCCCAAGAAAAACTGTCTGAAAACCACTGCTAGCAGACATCCTCACACAAACACACATATATAAAATAATCCCTTAAAATTCTTCACTAGAGCAATATATTGCATGATTTTATACAATTACAGAAAAAAATGGGAGTTGGAAAATAGCATGAGGGTATTTAAAATAAATAGTTCTGAGCCTCATCTGACAGGCTTGTTTTACAGATATTCACAGTGAATAAGCTAAATATGTACAAGTGCATGCAAAAGTATAACAGCATGTCCCATGCATATTATTCATTGGGAATATCCTGAAAAAATGAAACCTGTCGGATGAAGCTCAAATACTCAATTAGGAACCTTCTAGCCAAGACATCTGCCTTCAGACAAAAAACTGAAATTTCTTTTGATACACTAAAGATACATTTCATAGATTTCTTCAAAACAAGCACATGCTAGAAACATTGGTAGGTCTTGTCCGTGTTCATTCTGGGTGAGATACCATTACTTCTGCTATGATGTAAAACATTCATAATTAAAGTCTGACTTCAACAGTATATCCAACTGCAAGTCCAGGGACAGACATGAAAGAAAAATAACTCTGTGATAAATGCAGTGGAATACCAAAATGTGTCCAGCACTTTCCATGTTTAAAACTATGGCACAGTAACCATGTCAGAACAGCAAACTGGAGGCATAACAAAAGTAAATAAATAAATAAATCTGGTGAGCAGCATTATAGACCATTAATGCTGAACCATGAAGCTGCGGCAACTGGACAAGATTACAAAATCCAGCATTATAAATATTCATCCTGTAGCATGAAGCTTAACTTAATTGGGATGGGAATAAAAAAGCCCCTGATGTTGTTCTTGTTCAGTTTTTAAAGTTTATGCACAAGCTTCTTAAACATGAACAAAACCCAAATCAAATACTTCAGGAAACCGTGTGCTCTAGCTATTTCTCTAGGAAGCTAACACAAGGATTACATTTTAGTCTTACAAACAATTTATTGTATTATACAATGACATGTACAGGAAACGTCTCCATATTTACATAGTGCAATTTCAATTTATAGCAAGCTCTTATACAAGTTCTCTTTTTTAAATTGTTTACCGTTGCTCAAATTACTAACAAAATGCTACCAGATTACCAATTAAGATATGAACTACTAAAGAAAAAAGCATGTACTTTCCCTTCTCTTAAATTTATCATACACCTACAGCTCTAATTTAAAAACTTGATGAAAAATTACAGTACACTACTCTTCATACAACTACTGTATATTCCATTTTAACTAACTAAAAGCATTAAATAAAGTACATTTTGATTATGGCCAAGTACCCTAGATGCCTACAAATGATTTTTGTTCTGATATTAATGAGAGTTTCTGGCCTGTTACCAACAATACTGTATTTGGATCATCTGCATCCACTATAAAACAAAATTCCATCTATTCTTCATTAATTGGAACAGCTTGTGCCCTTTGAAAGAAGATCCCTGTAAAAATTCTGAAAAATGTTTCTCTCAAGTGCTGGTTTCCCAAAAGCAGTTGATATTTTCTAGATTTTACTGCATGGTGCTATAATAGTCAAGCAAAAACACCACAGGGAAGGTAATTTTGAAGCTATTTCAATGGCTAAAACAGAACTTCACCTAGGTAAACGGGCTTTTAGCAAACTGTACGCCCCATTTTTGGGTCAAGTTCTAAACGTAGCTGTTATCTATGGTGAGAAGAGGCATTCTCAGGGCAGGGGCTTGTACTTACGTGCATACTTTTGAGATTTTAAAAGCAGGCATGTATTTTTTCTTGGAAAAGCTATTCATGCATATTAACAGGTATAAGTGTGCAAGTGGTTTTCCTGGATAATTTTCAAAGTGAAAGTACCTGCATACTTCCACTTTGAAAACCGGTGCAGAGCTCGGGGGTAAAAAATTAACATGGGCTTTGTACTAATGCGGAAAGTTAGAAAATGACTCTCTGGAGATCCAAGATGGTCGACTGAAGGAAAGATGCTTTGGGAGCCCTCTCCTTCTGTGCATATTTCTTGTTATATTTTCTTCTCTTATCTGTGTGATGGAGCTGCTGAGAGTTCTCCCCTTGGGAATGGTCTATTGCCTGTGCTCTGACCTACTTAATAGACCTTTGCCGGAAAAATCTTCCATTATTACTCTGGATTCCTTTTGGGGTATGATGGCCTCTTTAGAAAAAGTAATTTCTTCTATGGCCATTTTGACTGTGGAAATACTTAAACTGTATTCCAATGAACTTTCCATGAATGCACAACTGGAGAGAGTTGGGAGTTTAGTTGTAACCCAATCCATATGGTTCTCTAAACAGGCTGAAATGTTGTACTCTAATTCTTGGCTCTGCGGAGGATTGAGAACTTGGAAAATTCTTCCAAAAATTTTGAAACATAAGGGTTTTGAATTTTCTGAAATTACGCTGAATACCCTGATTGGGATTTTTAGAGAGTATCTTTTAAAGATTCTACAGCACTTCCTGCTATTCATGGATCTGTTTATGCTGAAGATGAAGTGGAAGAGTCATCTAGAGAAACACTCCTTGTTTCCTTTGTTTTCTCTCAAGATAAAGACTGTTATAAAGCTCTTTTTTTTTTAGAAATAGAGCTGTCTTGTTCTATGGAGAAAAGGCCTGGCTCCCGCTCTCCCCCCATCTCTCTTAAGGGCCACTCAGGCCCATAGGGAAAGGTTTCTGGCTATGTGTTCTGAGGTCTTGGCACTTACAGCCTCCTTAATTCGATTGTCTTGTAAATGTATCCTGCATTAGAATAATGTTAAGTATAGTTTCTATGATCCATCTTAGCTACATTTTTTCTTAGGATTCCAAAAAGACCCCTCCAGGGAAATAATGAGAAAGATTATATGCTTGCTGCATTTTGTATGTAATATTGAGCTACTTCTTCCTTCTTGGCTAGATTTCTTTAGATCTTGCAGGGCTTTCTTAAGCTCAAAACTTTTGGATCTCCCTCCATATTATGGACTCCAAGGACTATGTTTTGTTTTTGGTTCTCTTGGTAATTTTTTTCTCTTTTTATTGATGTGTTTTTCTTTATTTCCAACATGATGTTTTTGACTAGCAAGATACTGTTATAAACTGAACATTTAATATAATGTTTTAAAAAATTATTCCCTAAACATATATGGCAGTATTTACCTCTGTTAAGAAAACTACAATTTAATGATGAATGAGTACAAATAATTTAGACTTTAAAAGGCGTGCAAGAGCTACCACTAATCACTTTTTTATTGCCTTATTCTTTGTCCTCCTTTTTTGTCCTATTTTACGTATTTTTATACTTTATTGGAATAAAAGAAGTTATTATAGTTATGCCCTGTTCTTTCCCTGAAGTCCACCTGTCAGCTGCTCATAGTATATGAAAAGTATTCATGTTATGCTTGCATGGGGTTCCAAATCAGCCCTCAAGAAAACAAGTCAAAATTACAAAAAAACACAAATAGTATTCTTAAAGTGTGACTGCAGCCAACTCACCCCACTGTGTGCCTCCATTTGCCAGCTAACTAATGCTCTGACAGACGCGTGGGGGGTTCAGCTCTCCAGGGTATAATTACAAGTAACACTGTACTGAGAGCTGTGTATATTCAGTCCCCATGGCAGCCCTACCCCCTTCCATCAACCTATTTTGGAAGAGTGGAGTGAAGTGGGAGGAAGGGCATGCAAGTTGGATTTTCTTGCAGTTCTTGAGGGCTGGTCCTGATGAAGAGAAACAATTATTTTGATAGTTTTAATTGCCAGTTATATTGCCAGAATATCTGGTTGGCACCAATTGTTTTAAATTAGAAATACTACCCAAGAACATCAAATCATCATCTTGCCAACTTCTTGGTTTTGTCTCACTTAGGACCCCTATTTCCTAAAACATGTTAAAAACACGTGTTCATGTCCTGCCATAAAAAGCAGCATTTACTAAAAGCATTAAGACCTTACTAAATACTGAGTTAAACCTTAATACTGCTGATAGCAGGCAGATTGTGACAAGAATGCATCCGTGTTCCCATCGCCAATAAGATGCACAACCCTCCACACCCTGCTCGGTTTAAAACGCCAGTGGCAGACTGATGTAACCCTACCCAACGAGCCATCAACGCCATCCTCTGCTCAGCAGAGAAGTATCCCATTGAGACACCCCTAGCCCCAAGCCAAAGAACAGCCCCTACTCAGAAAAAGCACTCCCCCACCCCCCACACTTCCAAACATCTGAAGTGGCAGGGGCACCTAGGCAGGAGCAATCCCCACTTGTTCTGCCTCACAGGCTTCAATGTTCAAAATGGTGCTGGCTCACTTGTGCAGGGAAGAGAGGATCCTCCGGTCAAATGGTGCCATTTTGAACATTGGGGCAAACAGGAAAATGATAGCCTCTGCCCAAGGAACTCTGGAAAGGGGAAATCTAGGGCAGTCACTTGGCACTACATGCTCATTTTTAAAATGAAGAAGGTGCCAAGAAATCATCAGGCACATTAGCCTGCTAATGCAGATTCAAAAGATTTATGCAGGTAAACAAAAAAATAATAATTTTGGATTTTACCTGCATAAATCTGGGGCTTAAAAAATATACCCTCTTTGTCTGCACAAATTTGTGTGGACAAAATTACCCAGACAAAAAGATGACAGAGAAAGGAGGCATGTGCTAAAATATTCAGCAGAATAGTGCAATACTGAGCTCTTTCTAGCTAAATATATGCTGACAACTCAGTCCACTGAAATAGCTGGAATAAACTTGTCTGGATAACTGTACCTGATGGTTCAGCTTAAAAAAACAAAACAAAACAAAAAAACACATTATCTAGGTAAGATGCACTGAAAATGCAGATTAAAAAAAAATGCTACCCACAGACGTTTATCCAGATAACCTACCCACACTTGATAGCTTTCCAAAAATGAAGCTCTCAGGTACAGTAGGCACCAATTTCAGGCTTGCCCAAAATCCATGCAGCCTCCCAAAACACACTTCTGAGCTATACATTAGCACACTATCAGACCCCTAGCAAAGACCCTCTCCCATATTTTACTTATGCTGGAATGGTAGCGTTCATCAGTATCTTGTTCCCTACTTCACGGTTTTCCTGGGCCTTCTCTTGCTTGCTTTTCTGGCAATTTACTGTCTTTAAAAGCAATTCAGTTTGCTCTCAGCAACTTTTGAATTAATTAACCCTGCCTGCATTCCCCAATTCATAGTTCATTCCTCTATGGTCATTACCTTCCCTCCTGGTTCTGGACTAGTACAACCTGAACTATACTTACATAGAAAGATAGAAATGACAGCAGAAAAGGGACCAATGATCCATACAGTCTTCCCAGCAAGATTCCCATGGTAGTATCTGCTGCACTGTGCAGGTTACCCCCATGTATCAGTCAGTTTTGCTTATGGACTTGGCTGTAAAAGCTGTCCTGTTTTGTTTTTCCTTAATGTCTGAGAATCAGTACCACAGACAGTTAAAAAAAAAAAAAAAAAAAAAGAAACCCATGGCTCTTGTTGGTTGACCCTGAATCAAAATTTCTTTTTTCCTTTCAGCCCCATCCCCCTCCTTCCAAGCAGAGAGAAATGTTGACTTTGTATCAGTAGTATATACAAAGATTTCACTTGAATAAACAATGCAAATCGCTTGTTAAATAATATTAAATGCTCTGCTTAAGGTGACCTCTTACAAATAGGCACTTTGACAGCACCATTTAGTCATGTCTTAAAATGAAAACGGTCCAGGATAACACCTGTTACTGAGGGTCCCAAGTATATTTTTTCTGAGAAAACATTTTTTATATGCAAATAAAAACATAGCAAAGCAGAGACAAAGACAGAGTTCTTAGCTTATAAACTCCAGAAGGATAAATGTAGCCATAGATTGCTTGTAAAAAAAACTTCCACAGGAATCAGTTGGTACAAATAAATTGTCTCCTATATTATCCTAATCACCCAACGCTGTGGCATTTCAATGCAGTATATCTTTGTCAGGGGTCAATTAATATGTAATAATGGAGATAGCAGAAAGCTTACTTGGGCTAGCAAGACTTACTAAGATCCTAGGAGTGAGATATAAAGCTATAAGATAGCATTATACAACCGCAAGAGACAGAATAACTGCCCCTTTAAAATGGTGTTTGCTAACGGCTACTTTTTTAAGCTGAAAATGCCACAGGAACATCTTTAGTCCTATGCAATATGCTCTGCATGAAATATGTAAGCTCCACACATTATAAATCTAAGCATTTGCTCTATATTGCATATGAGATAGATATATCTAAGTTCTGCACGCTATAAATTTAAGTCTTTTATTCTAATCATGAATGTATGTTGTTTATGGTTATTCAGTTACCCTCTAGGAACGTTCCCATTTTGACAAAGTCTGTATTTGTGAAATTCAAAACTCAGGTCTTTGTGTGTCTTCTCTGTATCCTGGAGTGAGATATCAAACCATACCATTTGATGGTCACTGGTGCTCAGGTGTGCACCTACTTGGACATTTGAGACATTATCCCCATTTGTGACCACCAGGACAGGTATCACATGGGTTCCATTATCATTTATTTGAACACAGCCCCTTGAAAAGCATCCACTAGCTCTCTACTTCTTGTAGATTCTGCAGATGGGATGCTCTAATCCATATCCAGCAGATTAAAATCTCCAACTAACACTTCTCCCCTTTTTCCCACCTTTTGGATGTTTATAACCAGATCTCTGTCCAGTTCTTCTGTTTGAGTTGGAGGTCTGTAGACCACACCAATGTTATTTATTTATTTATTTTTATTTTAGGACAGCCCATAATGCTTCTTCCCTACCCCAAGTCCCTTGCATTTCAGTTGCTTGCATACTGTTTCTGACAAAGAGCTACTCCTCCACCTTATCTGTACTCTGTCCTTTCTAAATGACTTATAGCCAGGGATGGCCGTATCCCAATCATGAGACTCAGTGAACCATGTCCCTGTAACAATATCCAAATTTGTTTCCACCATTAGAGCCTAGCCTACAGGTCTGGGATTTTATTGCCAAGACTATGGGCATTTGTGATCATGCCTTTCCAGCTTCATAACTATATGACGACTGGCATGTATGTTTCAGCTTAATTGTCACTGGCAAGGGTAACCTCAATAGTTCTTTTTATGAAGAGCAAGCACCCTCTGAGTTTAATAGGGACTGGTAGATTACCCAAATAATCTGGAAGACTTGATTGCAGAGCTCTGAAAGTCAGAATAGCTTGAACCTGATTATTGACATAAGCAAAGAGTGAAGTTCTTCCAATAACATATCATCATACCTGCAGGCCCCAAAAAGCAAACTCTCGGCTGTATCTTGAAGGAGCTGTAGTCTGAGTCAGTAGCAAACCAAACTATTACAATAATCAAATCAGGAAGTGATTAAAGCATGAAGCAAAATCTTTAGAACAAGCTTACAAAGCAACAAAAGGAGTTTCCTAATGAAACTGTTTAAGTGGAATATCAGATGAAGCCATAGCAGCTCCAAAGAGAAGCAAAGATCCTTTCCTGAGGATCCATATTGCCTTAGATTTCAGTTTATGCACACATACAGCCATACCTTGATCTGATCTAAATAATAACTATCACATTACTGGGCAGACAGTTTGTAGATCTATTCTTATGCCCATTTGTCTCACAGTTTCCCTCATATATACGTGATTCCGGTCACTTTACCACTTTTCTTGATACTTAAGAACATGCCATACTGGGTCAGACCAAGGGTCCATCAAGCCCAACATCCTGTTTCCAACAGTGGCCAATCCATGCCATAAGAACCTGGCAAGCTCCCAAAAATTAAGTCTATCCCATGGTACCGTTGCTAGTAATAGCGGTGGCTATTTTCTAAGTCAACTTAATTAATAGCAGGTAATGGACTTCCCCTCCAAGAACTTATCCAATCCTTTTTTAAACACAGCTACACTAACTGCACTAACCACATCCTCTGGCAACAAATTCCAGTTTAATTGTGCGTTGAGTGAAAGAACTTTCTCCAATTAGTTTTAAATGTGCCACATACTAACTTCATGGAGTGCCCCCTAGTCTTTCTATTATCCGAAAGAGTAAATAACCAACTCACATCTACCTGTTCTAGACCTCTCATGATTTTAAACACCTCTATCATACCCCCCCCCCCCCCTCAGCCATCTCTTCTCCAAGCTAAAAAAGTCCTAACCCCTTTAGTCTTTCCTCATAGGGGAGCTGTTCCATTCCCCATATCATTTTGGTCGCCCTTCTCTGTATCTTCTCCATCGCAACTATATCTTTGAGATACACTTCCTCCCCCACCCAGCCCCTTCTGGTTAGTCACCTCGGATATTGCCTCTTTCTATTCAAATATTCCACAGGAGGAGGCAATCTCAAATGGTAGAATCTGTCTTAAATCAATGTGAAGCTAATCCTCGCAATCTAACCTTTTTGGTTTCACTGACCCATCTGGCTCTTATAGAAAATTACTTCTTTCTGGGAAATTCTAACAAATAAAAAGCACCACAATGGGTGCTATATGTTACTATCCCTTAGATTCATCATAATTCATCCATGCTAAGAAAAAGGGACATGTTTATGGAAATTTAGAATTACCGCACCATGTGATAACATACCGCTTTGCTAGTATCGCGTGATGCAGTAAACCTTTCGGAGAGAGACTATCTATAAGGCCCTCATAGTAGTCAAGTATTTATATCTCTGTAGGAGGGGCATGTAATAGCTTGAGGTAAGGTAATAATGGTGGTTTAGGGGCCCGTTTTTCATGTTGAGTGAGATGTACGAACCGCACAGTACACCTCGGTGAAGATTTGACATCATTTGGAGTGAGGAAAGTCTCACAACGATGAAATGTCTACTATATTCTCTCACCCTAGCTTGATGGACTCTAATAACAGGGTACCATCAAGCTAGGGTGAGAGAACTTAGGGTTCCATCAAGCTAGGATGAGAACATTGTAGACATTTCATCTTTGTGAGACTTTCCTCACTCCAAATATCAAATTTTCACCGAGGTGTACTGTGCTGTTCGTAAGCCTCACTTGACATGAAAAACAGGCACCTAAACCACCAACACACCTCACCTTGAGCTATTACATGCCCCTCCTATAGGCATATAAATAGTTGCACACTGAGGTCCTCCCCAGAGGCTCGCTCTCTCTCCCTCTCCACTCCTCTCCCTCCCAAGCCCAGAAATGGCCAAAATGCAATTCTAAAAATGTATCGCAAATTGCGTTACGGCTGTTTCGGGCATACTGCACAGCTTATGCCAGGAAAAAAGGTGTAGTTATTTCCGGCATTAAAACTGTGCGATATTACCCCTCGTTTTCATAAATCCCACCCTTTCCCAAAATTTGCATTCACAACGTGCACTAGCATTATTATCACAATGCATTATGGCATTAACGTGTTATCATATGCGTTAATGCCATAACGAATTTTGATGAATGACCCTGTAAATTTGAAACTGACCGAATTTACAGTTCTCCTTGAGAATTTTTTCCCAATTTGGCTATGTTACATAGATATTTTTCTAATCTGGACAGGCACAGACAATGTTTTTTGACTAGCTGAACAGTTGCAATGCCTATTTACAGTTTGAATATCATATTCACCAGTCCCAAATTGCTTTTCTTGATACACTGGTAGCCACAGGACTCCCAGTCTTTTCAAACCACTCTATATAGGAAACCTACAGATCATAATACACTGTTATACTACACTAGTCATCAGCCCCAACCCTTACAGGATAATATCTCTCTGGACAATTTTTCAGGCTACAAAGATTATTTTCTTCTCAAAAGAATTTTACAAGTCTATTGTATGTCTGCCCAGTTTTGTGCATGCGGTTACCTTCCCCGTGTAAAAACTATGCCTACAAAAGGGCTCTGTATATCAACCAGGATTTACTCTTTCTACAGCGCGCCAAGGAAAACTGTACACATTTGACATGTATACTTCCATTTTCAAACAGAATTGATGCAGTCACTTCAACCATTAGACGTCACTAGAGCATCCTTATAACCCGTTCCATTTTTGGGACAGACCGTGTTTTTCATTTACCCATGGTAAAAACCTCAGGGATTTTCTTACGCCATCTGAATTAAGACAGACAATCCCACCCTCAGAAGTAAACCTGTCAGGTCACTTTCCCTGCACATAGTGCTCAGTATGTATGCACTTTCGAATTTCACACATCCTGTCACACACAAAGTTTACACACTCAAAACAACTGCTCATCCAAGGGGATGATATGTGCCATACTATGTTCATGCCCCTTACCTATATGTAGGTAAAACAGGTCACATGCTAAGAATTGAGCCTCACTCCTGCTTGTGATACAGTCATCGAGGCTCCATTAGTATCTCACTGGCAGGAATTGCATATAGATAAATCACAATTCATCAATGTGACTCCAAAAGTGTATCAACAGAAAATAATTTCAAACAAAACACCTTTTACCAAAGTTTCTAGAATTTTTCTTGTAATTTAAAATAAAAAAATTTAGAACAAATTTTTATTATAACAATTTCAATTATTATCTCAAATCTTATCATCTAACTTTTTCTCTTTGCCGCATAAGACAAGACTGACCACCAAAATTAAAGAATTTCTACTCTGGAGTTTAAGCAAATTTAAAAGGGGGAAAAAAAATCTCAAACAGTACATCTCCAGAAAATATTTAGCTTTTAATTTCTTGCGGTGCTCAGACATTTAATCTAAAAATCAAAAAAATAGGAAACCACATGTGAGAAATTATTGGTAAGATGGAGGAACCCTCATAAATGAGCTAATCATATAACCCTTATGGATGTGATTATAAAGCAATCATTTATGTAGGTAAAACAACAGTGTTATGTATTACCAAAGTGATAGTGTATATTTGCTCAAACCATGTAATCATTGGGTTTTCCACACTTGCCACCTTTCTAGAGGTAATTAATTATTCCTGCTAAACATCAAAAAATTGAAAAAAAAAGGACACAAATTTATTCACACTGGTGTGTTGCCCGTATCTTGCCCGACACAGCACTTGTTTCGTGGACCTTCATCACTATACATCATATGTGCGTGTGTCTTTACAACGAAACCTCTTCTCCAGTTAATACTCAGTGGTCAAAGCATTTTTAAAGGTTTCGTTGTAAAGTTCCTCTCCTCTATCTCTCTCGCTTCGTGTACACACACATCTGTTCCCAGGGAGCAAATGCAATTCTAGTGAAAATACTTTTGACAGACTCCCATTATTTACAGAATTAAGTTGCCCAAAGTGAGTAGATTGTATGGGGATGATTGCATCAGTAGTGAGAGAAGGTGGTTTTGAGTATATGCTTCCTGTTGTCACAGATAAGTATGGGTGTGTTTCTTGTGTCATCCTGAAGTACACAGCTGTAATCCACTCCACACTGGCCTGAACACAAAAGGAGTTAGACAACTGAAGAGAGGTAATAATTGAAAGAAATTCTAAATGGACTAGAAATGAAGGAGATTTATAATAACTCTTATTCCCTCTAAGGCTATTATGATTCAGAAAGAGTGCCACAGTGTACATGGTCATATTAATAATAATGTTAATGGGTCCTCCAAAAAAAGAAAAATGGTACAATTTTCAGTATAAATCCACAAAAGTGAAAAAAAGTGTTAGGCGCAATTCACATTTAACAGATCCTTTACCATTACCAGTGTTTCATACTGAAGAAAGCTCTGTTCTAGACCTGAAATGTCCATCACATAGGATTTGCTGAGGTTGGCAGTGCATTGGGAACTGATACTGGGCATGTCACCAAAGATGCAGCAGCAATGCTGCCTAAGCAGGCTCCTGCTCACCCTCTCTCACAAGGAGACTGCACTGCCATCACTGGCAAGCAGGAGGGGAGGCTATGACATCCAGGGTTCCTGCCCATGGAAACTAGTTCCTTAGAATGTGGAAAGGATGAGCTCCCTCCCC
Source organism: Rhinatrema bivittatum (assembly GCF_901001135.1). Classification (NCBI taxonomy): domain Eukaryota; kingdom Metazoa; phylum Chordata; class Amphibia; order Gymnophiona; family Rhinatrematidae; genus Rhinatrema; species Rhinatrema bivittatum. The sequence continues at coordinate 218,295,749 of NC_042620.1, forward strand.
ACAGGAACGGTGCGGTCCTCAATCCTTTCACTGTGTGTGCCTCCATCAATGCTGATTTAAAAAAAAAAAAAAAAAAAAAAAAAAAAAAAAAAAAAAAAATCGGTGAAATGATATGGAACCACTGCCTGAGTAGAACTCAGGCGAGTCCCCAGGCTCAGTGGCCCACATGGATCACACATCCGGAATGCACTGTCAGTCCTACCAGCACCAGACAAAGCCACAAAAACAGAGCAAGGAGAGGACACAAACTCACTGCAAGTACAGTATTTTCTTACTAAGAAATAGAATTAAGATTCTGCCAGGCTGCACAGCGACTAAGGCCATGGCACAGAACTGAATGGAAAAGAAGACACAAAAAACGATTGTAAAGTAAAAGAAATAGAAAAACAGCTGCAGCTCCAGAAAAAAAAATCACAACAAAAATTCTGGAAGAGAGAGCAAAGCTGAATACTGTAACTGCATGGCTCGGGGGGGGGGGGGGGGGGGGGGGGTGCAGACTGAGGGACTCTGCCTAGAGGGCAGGGTGATAACTACAACTGCACATGCTCAGTAGAGCATGTTGAAAGCTCTAGAATTTTTTTTACATCAAAGCTCGGATCTGGCTCCATCTTATGATGACTGCCATCCTGCTTGTCCCTTTGAGAAACACACATCTCAACAAAACATAGAACACTGATCCAATCATATTTTTCAAAATATTAAATTTGCATTCATTTTTTTATCAAATTTATAAAGTACAATCCTGACAATCCAGTGTCAGTTCTGAATTTGAAAATGCATTTATAAATGCCCTTTTGAGTCCTCAATAAGTCTATAATCTTTCCTCCCTGAGGAAGCCATTACTGGCGAAATAAAGGGCCTTTTGTCAGGGAGTAAGGAATTCTCCTTATATTCCACACTGGTTAGGCTCCTTGGATGCATTCGGCACTTGTTTCCAGCTTAGCTATATATTTGGACTTTACATCCAGTTGTTTATGAAGCATTTGGCCCAATTAGTTAGAAATAGTTTCAGAATCAATATTTGTTAGGCAAGTTAGCCTGACTAAATTGTTTACATAAATTTGGGATCAAATGACTATTTCAAAACAATGAGAAACTACTTATTTCTCTACGTATCAAGTAATTTAAAATCCCTGTTCTATGTTTTGTGGACTACTAGAATACATCCACTGGTATTTGGGATTGTCTGGTGCTTTTCTACTATATACTCTCTCCCTCTCTACACAATGCAGATGTTATGGCACTCCCTCCAAGTGAGAATAGAACATTATGCTTTCTACAATATGCATTGAAAACTGCCATGTTAAGATTCACATAAATGTATATTTTGTAAGATAACCTTTCCCACAGAATTCATTATGCTGGAACTTTCCAAATCTACTGAAGGCACAGCTTACCTTATTTGTTTCTAATCTTGCACTTGATAAACAGAGAGCAACTTACAGATAATGTACCAAGGTGTTGCAAGTTTTGAAAATGACATGGGATTATGCTATATATCATGTAAAACAAAGAAAACCATCTAATATATTTCTTGAGTAAAAAATTATCCCTGGATCTCTCAAAAATATGTGCAATAATTCAAACTTAGGAATGCAGGATTCATTGGTCAAGTCCAGTTATGTAGAAGCAAGTAAAACAGGATTGGGGTAGTAGTTAACATTTTATTGTTAATATGCTTATAAGAACTCTCAGTGTAGTCAACAATGTTTGTTTTATTTTTCCCCACAAGGCACATATTTCCATATCTCCATATTCAGTTGCTCCAGGCACACAACCTTTGTTTTCTGTCCATATTCACAACTACTATAGCCATCCATCTCCTTTCAGAAAAGTCACACAGCTCTTGTGCTTTAATGAGGTAACACTGACAAAAATGTGCTTAAGATTTCAATTACCTTGTTGTTGCCTTAGGCTGAATCAGACTTATTTTTGTGTCTAACTTGGTAGTAGCAGGCCAGCAGAAGTGTCTTCAGAGTCGTTTTCTGAGATCATGAATATAGCTATCTAATTCGTTTGGGTTTTACAGGCATAAGGGTTGCTGGATAAACATGAGCTATCACAGGGGATTTCCAGCACATGTGCGTACTTTGTTTTGAGTTCACTGGGGAAAGCCTCCTGCAGGAAGAGAGGACTAGAGCTCGTCCAGAGGTAGGCAGCAGGTGCCAGCTGGGGCTGCTGCCAGGGACTGAAGGATAAGTAAGGCAGATAGCAGAGGTCTAGAGAAGTAGTGGCTGGAGGTAGTTGCTAGCAACAATGCTTTCTGATTAATATTACAGATCTCAGATGAGGAAAGCAGCATCTTATGATACATCCAGCACCACTAGGAGAAGGCAAGATGGTTGCAAGTATACTAATCCAAAACAGCACTAAGCAATCATTTTTTTCTGTTATTTAAAAACAAAACAAAACACACAGTTTACAAGTTTTCATAAGTAAAAGAGTACAAATATTTTGTTTTCTGTGAAAAACTGCATTTATATATTTTGTTTAATTTTTCTTCTCTTTAGTCCCTTTTTCTGAAGAGCACACTCAGGATTGCTTGTTGGTTGGTAGGGGCCACCACATCTCTTTCTCTAAGGCTGAAGCTCTAAGCCCTGTCACCCTGGACGGCGAGAGAATCCAAAACTGGTTCGCATGTAATTCATGCGAACCATATAATAATCCTTAATATAAGGAATCAATGTAATTGATTCCTTATATTAAGGAATCAATTACATTGTATATTGTTATCTTCTTGTTATGACCTCTTGTTGATTTACTATTGTTTAATCTATCTTCTATACTGCCTTATGTTAACCCCCTGCCCAGTTCGCCTTCCCTTGTTGAAATGTATTTTCCAAGCTGTTCTGTTAATATGTGAACCGGTATGATGTCCCCACTAATACCGGTATATAAAAGTTTCTAAATAAATAAATGTACCTCAGTGCTGAGAGGCTGGCTCTAGGATTCATGCTTTAATAAGCTTTACCATTAAAAAATAAACTGTCCTCTGCACAAAATGTATATATATCTAATCATTAAGATGTTAACTAGTTTTGTTGTATTGTGTGATAAATCAATACGTTTTTAATAAAAATAATGAAAGCTACACATTTCCAGTAATATAGTCAAGCCTACAATGTATACCAAGGCCTCATCCAAATGACAGTACAATACAGAAGACTTTTAGTGCACACAACTGTATATTTACCCTCCCTGTTTTTCAAACTAATACTTTTGCTGCAAAAAGCCCTAGAATGACAAAGTTAAATACAGATGGTATGTCATTTGATGTGCAGACACATGGCTTAGGAGCTCCTCTCAGCTTGCTGGTTCACAATGCTAAACCTGTTTTATTACTGCTTCTTTCTTGCTTGATTAATGTCTAATAATATGCCTATGAAGTCCCTGTCTGCTATTTGAGCTGAACAATCTAGTACATCTACGAGATCTAGAAAAGAAAAAAGATAAGAATGGCAAGGTGGATTCTGCTGAAGAACAGGCCTCAGGTGAGGAGTGGCCTGGGCCTACGATGCCACTGGATACCACACAGATGTTAGAAATGTTGTAAGAGAAATGTACTTCAAGCATTACTAGAAAGCTGGCTGTAGTTGATAAAGTTGCAAAGCTGGTGTCCTCAGTGCAAGAAAACGTCTCAGATAGCAGCCACAGAGACACTGGTAGAGGAGCTGCAACACTCGTTGACTGGAGCCAATAGAAAAGTTGATCTGCTAGAGAAGAGATTAACAAAAATGGGGGTGGGGGGGTTTAAAAAAAACCCAGAAGGGGAAGAGGGAACAGACCCGGCAGCCTGCTTTGCATGATGGATATCAGAAGCCTTGGGAATGACTGTGAAAGGTGGACATTCACGCTGGCATCCCCTCCCCCCACCGGGCACACACAGACAATTATGCAGCTTCATAATTACCCAGATGAAATGTGCATTCCTAACAAGACCTGCTCTAAAGGAGATTCTTTGTTGCTCTACAAAAATTTAAAAATTATTATTATTTTTTTTTTTTTAATTGCAGGCTTTGCCAGGGTGCAGAAAGCTCTCCAACAGAGAGGCCAATCATATACATTGCTGTACCCTACCCACCTCAAAATTACTGATAATAAGCAGCATATTTTTGGCACACTGGCAGAGATGCAGCGGTTTCTAGAACAGTCCAGGGAAGCTCATATTGCTAAGAAGAAAAAAGTAGCTGATCAGCAGGACAATGATATATTTTTTTCAAGTGTTATCTGCTTATTTTTTCTGGATGGAAGCTTGAGAAGTTCTAGAATGGTGACGCAACATGCTCACGCTTTGCTGGTTTTTGGGGGTTTTTTTTAGCTTCTATTCTTTTTCATTTTTCCAATTAATTGCTTGGGGTTTTGGGTTGGAGGATGTGGAGTACCCATGTGGACAGTGGGACTTTTTTTTTTTTAATCATGTCCGCCATGTTCTTCCACATGCATATGGAGTTGATGCAAGACCCAGATGTACTTCACAGCATGCAGAGCTGCAGCTGTTACTGCATGGGTGAAAATTTGTTTGTCATTTGATTTTTGCAGCGGCACACAAATGAGTCCATTGCTTTTTAGCTTTGTCTTTTTTTTTTTTAGGTGATTCTTTGTGATACCTGTTTGTGAGATATAATGTGATGCCTGAAAAAGTCTGGCTATTATATCTGCAACCATATATGTTTTACCTATACCGAAGGACGCTGCTACTGTTTTATTTTTCTTTGTTTTCCTTTATGCCATAATGAGTGATGTAGAGAAAGATTTGTGGATGAGTGTTCGGAGGGTGAGATTTCTAAGGATGAAGCACAGCCTATGCCCAAGGAAGTTCCCGCATAGGCTGAATGCTTCGTTCCTATTTTTAAATGGTTGTGGAAGGGTAACATGAGTTGTATTTGGTTGGAGGGCTGTTTTATTTACTCTTTCTGAACTGTTTTGGGGGTGGTTGAGAGGTGAGGGGAGGTGGGGTTTGGGATGGCAGCACAGAATCTAGTTTATTGAAATGTATATGCACTAAGGGCCAGATTTTAATACCTACGCGCGGGCGTAGATTTGTGCATGCAACCTGGCATGCACAAATCTACGCCCGATTTCATAACATGCATGCGCAGCCGCACGCGTGTTATAAAATCCGGGGTCGGCGTGCACCTTGTGGGCTGCTCTGAAATCGGAGCGGTCTCGGAGGGAACTTTACTTCCGCCCCCCCTCCACCTTCCCCTCCCTTACCTGCCCCCCAGCCCTACCTAAAACCTAGGGGGGTTTTTAATTCATAAGTTGCACCTGCCTCCGGGCAGGCGCAGGTTGCGCGTGCCTCAGTCCTGTCCCCGCCCCTTTCAATAAGCCCCAGGACATACGCGCATCCCGGGGCTTGCGTGCGTCTCCGGGCCTATGCAAAATAGGCTCGGCGCGCGTAGGGCTTTTAAAATCTGCCCCTAAATGTGCAGGAATGCATGGGGTTTGTTTTCAGCTCAAGCTATCAGCTCTCTGTCTGATGATTAGTGCACAGGTGAACTTTATTTCATATAAATGTGCATGGTATCTCATCACCTTTTAAAGAGGGGGGAAAAAAAAAATCTTTCAATTCCTAAAAGAATCAAAGCCCACCTAGCCTTCTTGCAAGAGACTCATCTTTCCAATCAAGAGAATGAGAAGCTCAAGAAAGACTGGGTTGGGCAAGTATATTATTCTTCCTACAACACTAAAAGCAGGAGAGGGATGTATTTTGATTCACAAAGCTTTTCCTCTGTTACTAAAATAGCATGATCCTGAGGGGGCGAAATCATTTTGGAAAGATCTCTGTATGATCAGAGGGTGGCTACCCTTAAATTTATGGGCGTTTTTTTTTTAAATAAATATGATTTTGGCGATTGCCATTTTACCTCAACCTCTTGTGGCTGCTGGGGTTTGGAATATTTGTCATGATTCCCTTCTTAATAGGTCCATAGGGCAGGCAGGTAATATTGAACAAAACAAAAAGCTAAGACTTTTTTTTTTTTTTTTAACGAAAAGTTTAGGGCTTCTGGGAATTCTGGGGCATCTATTATCCTCATAATAGAAGCTATACTTTTTGCTCTCAGGTACATAACTCGTACAGCAGACTGGATTATTTCCTATGTTCTGAGAGTTTGCATGAAAAGCTGGGAATGATGGACATATGTTACATTTCTGATCACAACCCTGTCTTATCTTTTTCCTCAGGCCATAGATTCAGACAGGACTTGGCGTTTGAACCTGTCTGTTCTGGGAAAGGAAGATTTTCAAGATCTCAGGGCATTAAGGAATTTTTTTTTTCCACCCGGTGGGATCACTATAATCCTTTGCTATTATGGGAAGCTTTAACGTCTGTGTTATATGGTAAAATTATTAGCTATACTAGCCAACTCAAGAGGCTTAGGTTGAGCAAAGAAAAGCAGCATAAAACCAGAGATTCTTATTCTGGACCAACAGCACAGGGTTAATTGCTCCCGTAAAGTATGGAGATAGCTGCAGAGAGTTATATACTTATTTAAATTATTTCTATACCATTTTAGCAATTATATAATTGATCAAAGCGGTTTACATAGTCAAAGTAAAATAATAACAGCTTAAAAAAGTAAATAAAATAATTGCAAATAAAAATGCACTGATTACTTTCAATCTTTGTTTAAACAAAAGATAAATATCTAAAAAATTAGGCAAATATAAATACAAGAAAACAAAGATAATAAAGTTAGAGAGAAATACAAATTCATTTCAAATCCCTGTGCTACTCTTACTTGTTTCTTTATGAACTAAAAACCTAATACAGTTTACTTAACTCAAGTACAGAGAGAAAACAAAGAGCACGAAAAACCTAAAGGAATTTTTAGAACAAAAAGCCTGCTCCAATCTGGTTCAAGTATATAACCTATTGGCCTGTAGATCCAAATGCCTCTGTAAAGAGATGTGTTTTTAATGATTTTTTTAAATTCTTTATGGTTTGACATTTGTCTTAATTTGGCAGCGAGTTCCACAAAATGGGACCCGCTACTGAAAAAGCCCTCTGTCTTGTTATATGAAGTCTGGCTAGCCGAATTAAAGGGACCTCTAAGAGATTCACATTGGTGGATCTTAGTTGTCTTGCAGGTTTGTAAAGATATACAAAGCCAGATGTTATCTTTGTTATTTAGCATGTATTAAAGATAATATTTTATATTTGATTCTGAATTTGATTGGTAACCAATGTAATTTGTATAGAACAGGAGAGATGTTTTCTTTCATTGAGGTACCAGTAAGAATTCGGGTTGCTGTATTTTGAATCAATTGCAGTGGTTTAATTGTAGACTCAGGTAATCCTAAGTAAAGACCATTGCAATAATCTAGGCCGGAAAAGATTAGGGATTGAAGCACTGTTTGAAAGTAGTTGAAAAATAGTAAAGGTCGCAGTCGTTTAAGCAGATGCAGTTTAAAGAAAGAGTTTTTAACAGTTTTGGCAATGTGTTGAACTAGAGACAGATTTGTATCAAGTAGCATTCCTAGGTTTCTAACTACTTTGTTTATTTTTATCTTCTCATTTCCTATAGTGATATGGGAAGGTGGAGCATTACTGGGGTCTTCAATCGCACTTAAAAACAGTAGTTCAGTTTTTTTTGTATTTAATTTTAGTCGGCTATGAGCAAGCCATTGTTCAATTGTTTTAATATAGATCTGAATTAAAGCAAGGGTTTCGGCCCAGGTAGATTTATATGGGACAAATAGCTGAATATCGTCCACGTAGATTTTAAATTGAATTTGAGTGTCTTAAAAGAAAGCAAATTAAACACTCATAGGGGACGATTTTAAAAGCCCTGCGCGCCAGCGGCCTATTTTGCATAGGCCGCTGGCGCGCGTGTAAGTCCCGGGGCCCCGACACAGCAGCTTGTGTTGGGGCCTGGCCAGCCGGCAGGCGTAACTCCAAACAAGGTGGGGGGGGATGGGTTAGATAGGGGAAGGGAGGGAAAGGTTGGGGGAGGGGCAAAAAAAAAGTTCCCTCCGAGGTCACTCCGATTTCAGAGCGGCCTCGGAGGGAACGGAGGCAGGCTGCCGATCTTGCGCGCGCCGACCCCGTATTTTAAAATCCGGCGTACTTTTGTTCGTGCCGGTTGCGCGAACAAAAGTACGCACGCGCGCTGTTTTTTTAAAATGTACCCCACAGTGCATAAGCTAACAGAGAAGCGAAGATTAAAACTGTCTGCACCTATCACTCTTCAGGAGATGCAGAAGACTGTTTCTGGACTGCCAAATGAGAAGTTCCCTAACTCCTATATTTTGGGGGGAGGGGGGGGTTTCATTGATTTCTATAAAAAGATTTTCCTGGATCTTGCACAGCATCTGGAAGGGCTTTAGACTACCTTAGAGAATATCCTTCATGTTCTCTCCATTTGACTGATACTCATATTGTTTGAGTCAAAAGAAGGATTAAGGTTCCTTTGGATCCAGATTGATATCGTCTTAACTCCTTGCAGAATGCTGACATTAAGATTCTTGCAAAAAGCTACCCAGCTTAGAAGAAAATGGTTTAAGTTGTATCTTGGGGTTTTACAACTTGGGCCCTGTTTTGGTTAAACTTCCCCTGTAAATGTGTGATCAAGCTACAAGGGGTCAAATATGTCTTTTATGACCCTTGCAGTTGACTAGTTTTATGACTCAGAGGCAATTTCCATCTCTCCACTGAGTGCTTCTTCTCCTATGTTATCTGTCCCTCATGCTAATGGCTAAATATGTATTTGCTGAGTGTAGCTAGGTTTCAGTCTTTTTTTTCTTTCTAGAATATGATCCATCACATTTCTCTAAGCTCTCTCTCCCTGAGAATTGTGGGCTAAGAATTGGAAAATATTTGTTTAATTGAATTTTTTTCCTCAATGTTTTTTTCTTTCTGTACAAGAATGATTTATTGGCATTATCGTATAAGCAATAAATATATTAAAAAAAAAAAAAAAAGATTCTTGCCAAGATTTTACAGTTATGTTTAGAAAAGGGTATTTTGGGTGAATGATCAAACAGGCTTAATTTATCCAGGGTAGGTTGTCTATATTATGTCTTTGGCCAATAAGCATAAAATGCCAGGAATAATTGTATCTCTAGGTACTGAGAAAGCACTTTACCGGATACATAGCATCTTCACGTTTGCTGTTTTTAGGGCTTTTGGAATTAATGCTAAATTTCTTAACTGGGCAGATATGTTTTACATTCATCCCATGGGTAGGGTACTAACGAAAGTCTCTCTCTCTGCTACTTTCCCTATATGTAGAGGTACAAGGCTGGGATTCCCTTTGTCTGATTGTCACAAAGACCAAAGCAAGTGAAAACACATGATGGAAGTTTACAGGGGTTTGTATTATTTAATGATAAAACAGACAGGAGTGGCCAACTCCAGTCCTCAAGAGACACAAACAGGTCTGGTTTTCAGGATATCCATAATAAATATACAGGAGATAGATAAGTATGCAATGGAGACAGTACATGCAAATCTCATGTATATTCATTCTGGACAGTCTGAAAACCTGTATGTGGCTCTTGAGGACTGCAGTTGGTCATCTCAAACATAACATTTCCCTTTATGCTTATGATGTTCTCTTATTTCTCTCTAATACTTGGGTTTCTGCACCTAGGCTTCTGGAAGTACTCGAAGAATATGGTCAGCTTTTAGGTTACTAGATTAACTACCAAAAAAAATCACAGGTTTTTTTTTTTAAGGATTGGGGGAAGTGTTCTGTGCCTGTCTCCAGCAGTTCAAAATCTCTTGGGGGGGGGGGGGGAGGGCGAAATTTAAGTATGTAGATATTTTTGTACCCAGGAGCTTTGCTGCTTTATAAAAAAATATGGTCCAGAGGTTCAAAAAATTCAATCTGATTTGAAAGAATGAAAGGGAGGGATGTATGTCTCATGGGTTGGAAGGACTGCAATATTAAAAATGGTTTGTCTAGTTTGATATCTTTTCCAGCATATTCCATAACCTATGACATTTTTTACTAGCCTTAATGGGGATATTTCCAGGTTTATTTGGCAAAGTGAAGTACCAAGGGTTAAGGTTAGTAAGGTTTGGCATTTTAAACTGAACGGAACCATGGCACTTCCTAATTTATTAGCTTACTATTGGGAATCAAGGTTAGCTTGTTTGGTAGGAATTATAAATATTTCATGTCTGGAATGTCAGAGGAAATGATTTACCTTTATTTTTGTCTCTTCCTCACCGCATGTTCAACATTTACTTCATTCTAATCCTATTGTAGCCAACACTGTGGGAATCAGGAATAATGTTTTGTAAGGGAGTGGGGATTCTGGGTGATGGGTTGTCTCATATGTCTTTATTAAAAGATAATCCTGGGATTTCTGCTTTTACATTTAGGGCTGACATGGAAGATTGGTTTAAGATTCTTAGGTCAGCTGTGGGACAACAGTAATTGGATTCCATTTTACTCCTTGAAATCTGAATTTGGGTTACAGGGATACTCACTGGATATTTATACTTGGATACAGATGCATTATCTAAGTCAGAAGGGGTATGTTGGAGCCGAAGGGCTTCCTCAAGACCGTAAGTGCTTTTAACGCTTTCAGAGGAAAGAAACAGGATAGTTTCCTTATTTTATAGAGCTATTTATCCAGACCTTCGAGGGGAAGGCTCTTCTTAAATCTTTGATGGCTCAATGGAATGAGGATCTTGGACTGACACTAGGCGCTGCAGATTGGAGGTGTATTTGGAAGGCTGCCCACAAAGTTTCAATCTGTAGTTGGAAGAGAATTGATGTACAAGTTATTCTCTAGCACCTATAGATATCCCTTATTTTCTTAAATTCCCCCTTCCACTTCTCAGCTATGCTGATGAGGATGTGGGGGAAGAGGAATCCTATTTTCATAAAGGATGGTCTTAAGCGCTACTTAGCTCCTTTTGAGCACAAGTTGGGGCCCAGTATTGATGCTATTTTTGGGACCTCTTTATGCTTGAGGCCCACTCTGTCTCTTGTGGTGGTGAGAGGAAGCCCTACTGAACATGTATTCTTGTAAATTGTGTGGTCAATTATTATTAGCAGCTTGATATAGAATATAGTCACCTTTTGAAAAACAGCTCCTTTGTTTTCACATTGGAAAAAACAAGCATGGAGGTAGCTTTATTATTTTATTTATTTACATTATGAAACTATGTATCTACTTCCTTTCTTCTTTTGGAAATGCAAATATTTTTAAATGAATATTTGCTAACTACTGTAAACCGATTTGATATGCTCGCATGAAAAGTCGGTATATAAAAATTATTAAATAAATAGCGCTGATAAAGAAACAGATGGATGAACTCAAGAATAATGGGGCAATTTATAATATCTGGGGAAAATACAGGGAGTATGTTAATAGATAATAGTAGTGTCTTGACAGCCTTTTCTGATTTGTTTTTAAGGTGTGCCCAAAAGGACAAGTTGACATTATAATTTTGGTCTGGCCTGATTAAAGTGACTGTTTCCTAACACATTGTGACTCACCCATGCCAGCATAAATATTGTATCATGTTTATACTGATTACTATAAATACTGTCAAATTAAAATAACTTATTTTCCATAAGAAATCAAATTTCAGATCTATACTTAGATGGAAAATGGATTCTTGCCTTTGAAAATTTGCAACAGAACTTAGAAACAGGACTTTGCTTTTTATATTCCAGTCAAAAAGTAGAGTATTTGCATTGTGTTGCATATCAGCATGCAGGGGGAGACATCAAGGAGATACAGTTTCAGTGACTGTACTGAGCAGGGTATGAAAGTCATTAGCACTAGCCATCTAATTTTTTTAAAAACTTTATTTAAGCAAACAGAATGTAGATACAATACAACAATGCAGCATCCAATATACAGTGAAAGAATACTTGATGGGAACAACCCTCCAAAAGCGAAGAGGCAAAAAACTCATAATAAAAACTTTTTAAAATATATACAAATCAGGAAGTCTGCGAGGGAGTCAGTTGGGCCTTTAAATGAATTAAGGGTTAGAGGGGCACTTAGGGAAGATAAGTCCATTGCAGAAAGACAACATGAATTCTTTGCTTCAGTGTTTAACTAATGAAGGTGGTGGGGAAATACCAGTTTTGCAGACTGTTTAAGGGTAATGATTCAGATGAACTGAACCAAATCACAGTGAACCTGGAAGACGTAGTACACCAGACTGAAAAACCAAAGGGTATCAAATTGCCCAGATCAGATAGTATACGCCCCAGGGTTCTGAAGGAAATAAAAAATGAAATTTCAGTAATTTGTAACCTACCATTCAAATCATCTATTATACCTGAAGACTGGCAGGTGGCCAACATAACCTTGATATTTAAAAATAGCTCCAGAGGTGATCCAGGAAACTACTTCAGTGCTGGGAAAAATTGTGAAAATTCTAAAAACAAACAAAGAGTCGTGGTTTAATGGGACACAGCCAGCATGGATTTACCCAAATGAAGTCTTGCCTCTCAAATCTACATTTATATGAAGGGATTCATAATCGTGGATAAAGGTAAAGTGGTAGATGAGGTATATTTGGATTTTCAGAGGGCAAAGTCCCCCATAAAAGGCTAACAAAATTAAAGAGTCATGGGATAGAATGCAATGTAGTTTTGTGGATTACAAATTGGTTAAAAGATGGTAAATAGAGTAGGATTAAACTGTCAGTTTTCTCAATGGAAAAAGAAAAAAAAAAAAAAGTGGTGTGCCTCAAGGAGTCATACTTGGACCTGTGGTTTTTTTAATATATTTATATATGATCTGGAAAGCAGAATGATGTGTGAGGTCAAATTTGCAGATGACATAAAAATATTCACAGTAGTTAAATTACAGGCAGATTGTGATAAACTGCAGGATGACCTTGTGAGACTGAAAGATAAGACATCCAAATGGAAATTAAATTTAATGTGGACAAGTGCAAGGTGATCCATATAGGGAAAAATAATCCATGCTGTAGTTACACGATGTTAGGTTTCATGTTAGGAGTTATCAAACAGGAAAAAGATCTAGGCATCACAGTGGACAATCATCGGTTCAGTGTGCAGCAGCGGTTACAAAAGCAAACAATGTTAAAAATTATTAGGAAAGAAATGGTGAATAAAATGGAGAATATCATAATGCCTCTGTATCACTCCATGGCGAGACCGCACATTGAGTACTGTGTTTAATTCTGGTCACCATATCTCAAAAAATATGTTGATAGACTGGAGAAAATACAGAGAATGGCGAGTAAAATGATAAACAGGATGGAATGGATCCCCTAAGAGGAAAGCGTAAAGAGAATAGCACTGTTCAGCTTGGAGAAGACACAGCTGAGGGGGGATAGGAAGGAGGTCTATAAATCGATTTACACATTAAGATAAAACAGAGTTGCTCACCTGTAACACATGTTCTCAGAGGACAGCAGGATGGTAGTCCTCACACATGGGCGACATGAGAAGGAGCCCCGACAAGGAAAATGTCAACGTTTCTAGAACTTTGACTTGCCACACTGGGCATGCCCTATACCATGCATCCACATGGGGTCTCCTCTTCAGTCTTATAATATAGAATTAGATATAAATAAAAAAATAGGAGAAATGCAACTCCACAGGTGGCAGGTGGGTTTCAGGTAGACTAACATCTTGCTGCTGTCCTATGAGAACACCTGTTACAGGTAAGCAACTCTGCTTTCGTAGAGGACAAGCAGAATGGTAGTCCTCACACATGGGTGAATCCCTAGCTACAGGCTGCTCCCCAACAAACAGGGGACCAATAGACACCTAACCAGGTGCCAACAGGCACAGCCGATCTCTGAAAGCCCACAGCATGTACCTGATCGCCCAGATCGCCAGGAAAATGATTTGGCAACAACTTTCCTGGGCAGAGCAAAGACCCTGGGTGCTAGGCCATCTACATGAGCTCCCCACCCAAGGGTAGATTCATCCACCAAAAAGTATTTGGATCGATCCAAAATAAAACAATGGTTAGCACAATTTGAGTAGGGAGACTACAAATGTAAATCCCCTGTTCCAGATTGGAAAGCACCTGCCAGCAGGACAAACAGTCCCTGAGAGACGGGGTATTTGGGATGCAATCCTGGACGCTCTGCGTAGCCTGGCCCCACTGTGCCCTCAAGGTCCATTGGGCCCTGTGCATGTGTAATCGTGTAAGGGAGTGACATGGACAATTGCAGGCATACGGCCCAACAAACAACATGCGTCAGGCTGACACCTGCTGGCTCCTTAAAAATATCATGTACCAGGACCACCACGAACTTGAAGATTTCAAGCATTTTATGCCTGGCAATCTCTTCGTTAGTAACTGAAATGGGATGATTCAACTTTCGCAGGTTTTGTGAGGGCGATGGCAAAGTCTTCAGGTTGAGACTTCCTTCGCTCTTTTGGAAGAGAAGGGTCTGAGATAGGAGTATCTTGGTGGCGGGGTGGCACTTTATGTCTGGGATTGCATAGAGTCCAACAGGATAAAGATCCTGCATGAGACTAAATGTATAATCGAATCTTTATGGGTAGAAATCCCTTGGGTATTGGAGAAGAGAACAGTGATAGAAGTATACTACCATCCACCTGGCCACAATGGTGAGACAGACAGTGAAATGCTAAGAGAAATTATGGAAGCTAACCAAACTGGCAGTGCAGTAATAATGGGAGATTTCAATTACCCCAATATTGACTGGATAAATGAAACATCAGGGCATGCTAGAGAGATAAAGTTCCTGGATGGAATAAAAGAGTTTTATGGAGCAATTGGCTCAGGAACAGACTAAAGAGGGAGCAATTTTAAATCTAATTCTCAGTGGAGCACAGGAGGTGCAGCTACAAAGGTAAAAAGTGTGCAACATGTGGACATTGTTAACAAATATCATCCTAGAAACAGACCAGATGTATTCCATGCATTAAGAAAGGTGGAAGGAAGGCAAAATGATTACCAGCATAGTTAAAAGGTGAAGTGAAAGACGCTATTTTATCCAAAAGATCTTCAATCAAAAATTGGAAGAAGGATCTTTCAGAAGAAAAATAGAAAAATACAAGTACTAGGAGGCACACCATAAAGTTAACGGGTAGCACATTTAAAACAAGTTGAAGAAAATTCTCTCACACTCAACGCATAATTAAGCTCTGGAATTCAATGACAGAGGATGTGTTTAAGGCAGATAGCCTATGTGGTTAAAAAAAAAAAAGTTTGGACAAGTTCCTGGAGAAACTCCATAAACTGCCATTAGTCACGTTGACTTAGGAAACAGTCACTGCTTATTACCAGCATGGGATCTATTTAATGATTGGGTACTTGCGAGGTATTTGTATCTGGTTTGGCCACTGTTGGAAACAGGAACCTGGGCTTGATAGATCCTTTGATCGACCCAGTATGGCAACTTCTTATATTCTTATGACAATAATATATAATATAGAGAAAAAAAAATAGTGGTATAACCCATTTGGGTTATCAAGTTAATCTGAAACAATGTATTAGATAATTTAAATACAAATCCCCAGAAAGAAGATTATCTAGACCTGTTGAATACCCATATTAAACTAATAGATCAAGGAGACGAACTATGAAATCACTAAATTGATGGACCCCTCACAATATAGCTGACTACAAAATTAGCACAATTTATAAGTGACCATCAGAAATCAACACCAAGTACACATCTCACGTGTCTATTGGGTTTAGTGCATCCGGGTTGAAATCATCGTTCTCTGGTCAGTAAATTTTTCAAGATTTTTAAATCATGCATTTAAAAAGCATAGAGCAAAAAAGAAATTCTCTCTTGCAATAAACTGTCTTTTGTGATGGTGCATTGCTCCTTTATTATGCTTACTGTGTCTCCAAAATATTTGAGTCTTTTGGCATGCTAATCTTCTGGTGACCATAAAAATAGTAGATGCTCTTGCTGAAATTCAAAGTTTCTTCTGCTTGAGGCATTAGAATGGAATTTCTCTTTTAAGTCAGGTGACAGTGAGGTGGAATCTTCCCAAAACTTCTAAATTACATTGTATAGGTACTGTGTAATCTGAAACTGATGTGCCAAAATCCTACTTTGTAGCATGGCTGTTTGGTAAGACTTCTTGCCCATGGTGTCTAGCATTCTGCACTCCTAGCCAGGAGGAGCATTAGAAAAAAAAATCTCTTTGATTTCTTAGCTTTTCATAGGGCAGATTCCACTACTACTGAATCATGAAGTAGCTGCATCTTGCTATGATGCAGACAATCTAATCTTGTATTTAAGATCAATTTTCCTGGTGACAGGGGGAACTCTGATCTTTAATTGTAGCTCCCTTAAAGCCTTGTGCACCAGTGCCGCTGAAGGCTATTTTGATATCTTAATAAATTTTAAGACACCCAAGAGCTCTTCTCTCTGGTCAGTATCCCCCTGTACTGCAAAAGGGGTGAAATCCACCATCTTTTGTATAAATGCCAGGTAGAAGTAGTCTTCTGGTGGACTATTGCATCTCTCCATTTCTGGATAAAGATCCTCCAGTCATGGAGGGTCCAGGACAAATTGAACTGACAAAGATTTGTATGAATCCAAGTCCAAATCTTATCTGGATTGGTGACGTGGATCAAGCCTATTAAGATTTAGGCTCTTCTTTCTCTCCCCTTGGCCTCTGAAAAGGGTTCAATTTGAAAAAGAATGAAGCTTTGCTGAAAAGTTTTACAAAACCAGGGTGCATTCTCTTGATGGCAAAGGCACAAACCAAGAGATGTCCTCAGCTGGTGGGAAAGTCAGAAAAGAGGAATCAGTTTCTAGAACCAGAACCAATGGCAACTGTTCTGATACTCTCAGTATTGATTTCCATGTATCTTCTTAGACAGTGCTGACAATGACGACACCGAATTCTGCACCAAAGGTGCAAACAAATAAAGTGTCACTCATGAAGAAGGAACCAACCTCTCTGCCAATGATTTCTGTTTCAACTTGGACACTGCCAGAGAAGCATAGGGGTCAATGCTAGATGGAACCAATGACACCACTGGAGACTGTGCTGATATCTTCTGCATCTTAGAGACATTATCATTGAATCCCGTGAGGATATATGGGAGAATTTGTATTCAGTCCAATTTCTTATCATCCCTATGGGAATGTAAAGAGGAGGAAGAAGCCTTCTTACTGCAACACCTGGGCAACTCAGGCCTTCATTTTTTTGGGCTCAGCCCCTTCGAAATTGAGCTTTTGATTCCCTCAGGGGAAGAAAACACAATTGTTTTAAAATTACCTGTACTTTAGTGCTCTGGGTGACATTCTAGCACAAGTCTCCCAATTTGTAATGTCATGTGAACGTCCGAAGCATCATAAGTATATCTTGTGAAGACCAGTGGCAGCCATCTTATGATTACACTTCTTACAGAACCTGAACAGTGCTTTCCCTGACATGACTGACAGAAAATTACAAGACACTAATACAGAAAGTCACTAGAGACAACAGCACAAAAAAAAAACCACAACAAAACAAAAAACAGTCAAAGAGAGCAGAGTTGCTTGCCTGTACACAAGTGTTCTCCAAGGACAGAAAAATGTTAGTCCTCACACATGAATGACATCAGATGGAACCCCGATGCGGAAAACTTATGTTAAAGATTCTAGAACTTTGACTAGGCACACTGAGCATTATCAGCATGCTCTATACCACGGGTCCACACGGGGTCTCTGTAGTCCTGTAACATAGAATTACAATTAAAATTTAAAAAAAAAATAGGAGAAACCCATCTCCGCAGTATGGTGGGTGGGTTTCATGAAGACTAACATCCTGCTGTCCTCTGAGAACACCTGTTACAGGTAAGTAACTGCTTTCACAGAGGACAAGCAGGATGGTAGTCCTCACCCATGGGTGAATCCCTAGCTACAAGTTGCTCCCCAACAAAAAAGGGGACCAACAGATATTCAAC
This sequence comes from Rhinatrema bivittatum, assembly GCF_901001135.1. Taxonomy (NCBI): domain Eukaryota; kingdom Metazoa; phylum Chordata; class Amphibia; order Gymnophiona; family Rhinatrematidae; genus Rhinatrema; species Rhinatrema bivittatum. The sequence continues at coordinate 218,313,596 of NC_042620.1, forward strand.
CAGGTGCCAACAGGCACAATAACAATGGTGCTATTGGTAACAGAGCAGGAGATAGCCTGAACCCAAACGGACCCTAGGTGGGAGAGAGTTGGTTCTACACTTCAAACAGATTCTGAAGGACAGATTGTCCAAGCCTACTCTCGCGTCGACCCTATCCAGGAAATAGTAAGATGTGAATGTATGGATAGAATTCCACGCCACAGCCTTGCAGATCTCCTCCATGGGAACCGCTCACAAGTGGGCCACCGACACTGCCATGGCTCGGATAGAATGAGCCTTGACATGACCCCCCAAAATACAGTCCTGCCTAGGTATAACAGAAAGAGATGCAATCTGTAACCAATTCGATAGTGTGTTTGGCAATGGCAATGCCCAGTCTATTCCTAACATAAACAAAGTTGGGTGAACTGCCCATGGGCTTCTGTCCACAGCAGAAAGAAGGCTAAGACATCCTTGCAACCTAAACTGTTCAAGACTCGTTCGCCTTGGTGCAAATAGGGCATGGGAAAGAATGCTGGCAGGACGAAGAACTGATTAAGTTGGAAGTCCGACAACACCCTAGACAGGAAATTAAGGTGCATATTGTTCAATATGCAAGACAACCCCGGCATGAAAAAACTTAGTGCAAAGTGGATAAATCACAAAGGCCTGGGGCACACTGACCCTGCATGCAGAGGTGACCACCACCAAATATATGACCTTCTAGGTCGGGTACTTCAGGTCACAGGTGCTCAGTGGCTCAAAAGGAGCTTTTATCAGCTTAGCTAACACCAGGTTGAGGTTCCAGGACCCAGCAAGAGGCCTTACGAGAGGCTTCAATTGAAGCAGGCCCAAATGAATTGTACAAATATAGGCTGCACAGAGATGGGCGTACCTTCTACAACGTGGTGTTATGCGCCAATTGCACAGAGATGAACTTTAATGGAGTTGGTCTTCAAGCCAGCTTCCGATAGGTATAGAAGGTAATCTAGCAGTTTTTACATGGGGTAGGAGAACAGATCTAGGGCCTTCTGCTCACACCACATGGAAAACCTCCATTTCAATCCATAGGACTTTCTAGAGGAAGGCTTTCTAGAAACCACCAGGACCCGAGACACATCCTTAGATTGAGTGGTTGCAGAATTAACCTCTCAACATTTCCCCTTGAACTTTGGGCAGGTTAGTACAGGAGAAAAAGCAAGTTTACTTACCCTAAACGGTGTTTCCATAGGTAGCAGGATGAATTAGCCATCCTGTCATGGGACTGTCAGTCAGGCGGAGGCGGAGCTTAGCTCTGCGTGGCTGCGCATGTGTTCCCATGTAGGAAGACAGAATCTCCTCAGTCTGTATTATAGCAGTACGAAAAAAGGCTGTCCAGGGAGGTGGGTGGGTCAGCATGGCTAATTCATCCTGCTATCCACGGAAACACTGTTTACGGTAAGCAAACTTGCTTTTTCCAGTCAATAGCAGGGCTGAATTAGCCATGCTGTCATGGGAGTCCCAAGCTCCCAGTTATTTATTTTTTATTTATTTATTTATTTATTTAGTGTGACTTACTTGGCGTGGACTGCCGATTGGAAAGTTATGATGCTAAAGTATCCAAGACCGCTCGTCCCAGCTTGGCATCTTGAAATGTTTGCTGGTCTAAACAGTAATGGGATGTGAAATTATGTAGAGATGACCATGTGGCTGCTTACAGATGTCGAGAGGTGGAACCTGACAAAGGTGGGCCAACGAGGTGGAGATTGCTCGCAGTTGATGAGCATTCGGTTTAACCTATAGTGCTATGTCCCTTTTGTTGTAACAGAATTGAATGCATTGTGCTATTCAGCTAGAAACCATCCGTTTCGCCACTGACAGACCAGGGGCATTCGGGTTAAAGGAGAGGAAAAGTTGGGATGGTCTTGAGTTGGTTTGCGTTCTAGTCTTATAGTAGGCTAGCGCCCGTTTACAGTCCAGAGTGTGGAGCAACTTCTCTCGGTCATTTTAGTGTGGTTTTGGAAAAAATGTAGGGAGTTCTATGGACTGCTTGAGGTGAAAGGCTGAGACCACCTTCGGAAGGAAGGATGGGTGAGTCCGTAACACTGCCTTGTGATGGAAGAACTGAAGGTAAGGCTCATAATATACTAGGGATGTGAATCATTTTTGAACTATTAAAATTATCGTCAGATAATTTTAAAATTGTCCTAAATCGTTAGAGTGCATGATACAATACAAATGCCCCCAATTTATCGTCAGGGGCATTTGTATTGTATCGTTAAATAGGGCATGGGAATTATTTGGGGGAGGGCGGGAAAACCGGCACACCAAACAACCCCTAAACCCACCCCGACCCTTTAAAACCAATTCCTTACCCTCCCCCACCCTCTCGAACCCCCCCAAAATGTTAAATTACCTGGTGGTCCAGTGGGGGGGGTCCCGGCGCGATCTCCCGCTCTCGGGCCATCGGCGCCATTTTGGCTGCCACTAATTAAAATGGCGCCGATGGCCCGATAAAAAAAGACCCATCCGACCCTTTAAATCGACCCCCCCTTAGCCTCCCCCACCCTCCCGTCCCTTTTTTTTTTTTAGGGAGACTTGCGCCGCTAAAAAAAAACAAAAAAAAAAAACACCCACCCGACCCCCCCAAAACCTTTAAAAATTTACCTGTGGTCTAGGGGGGCCTCGGGGGCCCCCCTGGACCACCACCATATGGCCGGCGCCATTTTTCAATACGGCAATACGGCCGGCGCCATTTTGCAATACGGCAGGAGGTCGCTCCCGGACCCCCGCTGGACTTTTGGCAAGTCTTGGGGGGGTCAGGAGGCCCCCCCCCCCCCAAGCTGGCCAAAAGTCCCTGGGGGTCCAGGAGCGATCTCCTGTGCTTGTGATGTCGGGGGACAGGGCAAAGGTAGCACCGGCGCCATTTCTATTAACGCAGCCGTGGCCCGAGAGTGGAAGATCACACCGGGACCCCCCCACTGGACCCCAAACATTTTGGGGGGGTTCGGGAGGGTGGGGGATTTATTTTAAAGGGTCGGGGTGGGTTTTAGGGTTGTTTTAGTGTGCTGGTTTTCCCGCCCTCCCCCTTCCCCTCCCCCCGATTTACGATTTTTGACGATAAATCGGGGGAATTCCTATTGTATCGCGCCTCTAACGATTTTTGATGATTTAAAATATATCGGATGATTTTTTAAATCGTCAAAAAACGATTCACATCCCTAAGATATATATATATATATATATAATATTTTTTATTTTTTTTTTAAAGATTTTCCCCATTTTAGGCCCATTTTTGAGGTGCCTGGTTCTAGGGACGCTGCCCTCCGAAGGGGGCAGGTTGCGGCCTCGGCCCCGAGAAGGAGTGAGCCTCCGAGGGGGGGAGGCGTATGAGCCGGTGAGGGAAAGTTTTAGCTTCTCTATCTTTGCGATCCTTTGGCGCTGCACCCGAGGCAACATGCACCCGCAATGCTGGCACTTTGATGTATCGTGCTCTGGGCCTACGCAAAGGTAGCAGGCCTCATGTCCGTCGGTAAGGGGCATGATTTTGCCGTACGCACACAGCTTAAAACCGGACTGCCAGGGCATCGTTGAGGTGCGGTGATAAGTGGTCTTTTCCCAGAAATTTTCGGTGTTAAGGTCTCTTTTTATTTCTCTTTTCTTTCTTTGTTGAAGAGTGTCGAAGC